>NW_006438076.1:1265347-1308023 GCF_000325575.1 Pteropus alecto | reverse complement strand
AGTATCTTCTGGGATCATTCTGTTATCATGGATGCCATCCTCAGAGAATGTCCTTAAATGCCAAGCTTGCATTATTTTAAGTTATAACATGTACACACTCACACACAAGCAAACACAAACATATGTGGTAGGTTAAAGTGGCTAAACAAAATAGTGTTCTGAGATGCAGTGAAGATTATTTATTCCTGGAAATGGAATCTCATTTAGTGGGTCTTACAGTTCTACTACTCCAGCAGGCTCCAGTATAAAGTGCAATGAGATAGTTCTTCATTCAACTCCCTTTATGTATGAGAAGAAATGGAAACTGGGAAAGACCAGGTGGCTTGTGGAGACTGGCTTGACAAGTTGAGAAAGAGTAAAATGGAAACATTCAATGTCATTCGCTAGAGCTTTTGTGAAAAAAAAAAAAAATTATCATAGTGACTTACTCTTAGTCAGCCCTGAATATAATTTTTAAAACAAGATACATATTTTTTTTCTGCCTCTGTATCTTATATGTTAGGGCCCTTAGTCACTTTTGGTTCTAAGTTACCAGGGTCCCATGTAACACATGGCCTTCATCTTGGCATCCTGCTCAGACCTTCCTTTTTAGCAATGTGCCAAATGCTGGTTAATGCTCATGACTATCCCATTTCTCAGAACTATTTCTCTTGTAATTCTCATAGGCTATTAAAATCACCTTACTTTCTGATGTATAAATCACCACTAGAGTTTAGATATCTTACACAGTTTCAGTGTGTTACCTCTTCAAATGAATTTACGTTTTAGCAGAGGACTCCTGGGAATATATGTCTTACTAATTTAATTTTAAATTAATTTACCTGCACAATTGTTTTGGAATTAATGTTAATGATATGAGACTTGGAGTAATTGCTAAATTTAGATGATAGAATATGTAACAAAATGATTCGGTAAATATGTGTGTACATATGTATATGTTTGTGTAGGTGAGTGTGTGTGTGTATGTGTGTGTATGTATACATGTGTATGTGTGTGAGAGAGAGAAAGAGAGAGAGAGAGAAAGGCAGTGCTATTTCATATCTTACTAACCAACCAACCAACAAAAAATTCAATGTCAGATGAATTACAGATTGTAAATTAAATGTTAAGGGTAAAAATAAACATTTTCATTTTAGAAAAACATCTTTATCACTTTATAATAGGCAAATATTTCTTAAACAAAAGTGCTAAACATAAAGGTAAAAATAGTATATTGGATCATAGAAAAATTAGGAAATTCTGGTTGAAATTAATTGAGCTAAGACCTCTCTGAGCTTTGATCCTCCCAGATGTAAAATGAAAATATTGTATTGCACAGTGCCTAAGAATATTTTACATCTTGAAATTAAATTTTGCATTTATCAATTAATTCTGAAATTAATTAAAAATTTAAAATTAAGACACAATTAAGTGGAATTGTAATTCACAGATAAAATATTTATAATAAATATATATTTTAAAGGATTTATATCTATAATATATAAAGAACTCCAACAAATTGATAAAAGAAAGACAAATTAGCCAACAGAAAAATGCACAAAAGACTTGAATGGACATTTCACCAAAAAAAAGACATTTAAGTCACCAATAATCATGTCAAAAATTACTTGCCTCCATTAATCTTTGGTGAGTACTAATTAAAACTACAATGTGATACCGGAACACACATGCCACAATAACTAAAATTAAAAACGTGGAAAATACCAAATGTGGCAAGGAAATAGAGTAACTAGAGTACTCATGCACCCTTGGTGTGAGATTAAGTTGATTTAACCACAATAGAAACCTGGTAGCAGTATCTAATGAAATAAACACAACCATAACTTGTTACTTAGCAATATCAGTGTTAGCTATATACCCAAAAGAAATGTAAACCTTTGTTTACCAAAAGAAATGTTACTAAAACTTTCATAACAAAATTTTCATAGAAAAATATTCATTTTTCATAAGAACCAAAGCTAGAGATTATCTAGATGCCCACCAACAATAGAATAAACTGTGGTATATTTTATGCCATGAATACTATGCAGCACTGAGATTTAATGATCTATAACTCCATGAAATATGCATGAATGTCATAAACATAATATTGAGCAAAAGAAGTTTTGCCAAATTAGTACTTATTTATGATTTCATATATAAGGTCAAAAAGAGCAAAATCAATGTATTAGAAGTAATAACATAAATAAAGGGACTTCTGGGATGTCGGAAATATTATCTTCTTTTACCTGGTTCTAGATGCATAGGTAAAGTTGGAAAAAAATTATCAAGTTATACACTTGGGATGCCCTTGTTTGTTTATCTTTTTGTACATTATAGTTCAATAAAAATGTTTACCAATATCAAATATATTTAAGCAGGAAAAATCTAAATACCTTAAGTACAAAAATTAATTGCAAATTGGAGAGATATTGAGTTGATGGAGACAAACAAACAAGGGTCTATGGGTTTTAATTGACTACAATCTCCACCCAAGATAAACGAACAAGGGTCTATGGGTTTTAATTGACTACAATCTCCACCCAAGATAAGAGTGGAATGTGGATGCCCAAACTACAAATATAATTTGGTCCTCTAATACTAGAATTAAATGTAATCAAAATGTAAAGTTTCTCAGGAACTGTACAATACAACTCTTTCATTTTACATTTGGGAGAATCAAATCCCAGAGAGGTTGTAGCATAATCAAATTTAGATGAATTTTAAGGAAAAAAATTGGACCTGCTGACTTCTGACTCCTTCACCCAGAGCACGTTCTTTTGGACTCATGGTTCCCAAACTTTGCTGATCATAAGCATTGTCTTTTAAAGTTTAGGGGGAAAAAACTGAGAAGCTCAATATCATTCTGACACAACAGGTTGGGGACTACTGTTCTGGTCTCTTTCAGACCAGTGTACCAGAAAAGGAAATTTGATGGTTTTCTCTACTCATTCCTTCATTCACTGTGATTGATTAATAGATGTAGTTTCTATTTCATGCATGGCAATTTGTTTGGCAGTGGTTAAAGAAATTTTATAAACACACCATACCAAATTTCTGGTCAGAGCATATTGTCCACTCTGAATATTGAATATTTTTAAATCGTATTCTAAATGAGAAAAGACAGTTATTTTCCAAAAATGAGACAAACCTCACTATGGGCCAGAAAGGAGATAAAATGAATAGCAATAAGTTTAACTCTCGTGGGATCTTGGTGTTCAAGTGCCCCATGCACTGAATAAGACAAAACTCAGAGTCATTGGCACAGGGCTCAATGTTAAGGGAGAGGAAGCAAAAACACAATGCAGCAGTTGCCCATGCCTGGGCCTATAGCTTACACAAAGTCATGCCACCGAAATGCTGCTCTATGGGCTCAGAGACTGTTTCCTGCTATTTCTGCTAGCCACTAGGCAGAATGGGAGACAAAAGATCAACTTCTGCACTGTCGAGAGTTGGAAAGGGTCTCATCAGGACAAGGACGGGAGGTTAAGTACAAAGAGAGAAACAGAGAAAAAGCAGTTCTTACACAAGTTGAGTTTGCAAATAATTCCAAAGCACATGAAGAAAATTACTTGGAAAAGAAAGCCAACAAAATAAATTATTTCAGGTGAAAAGTCGCTTCAGAAAATAATGAAAGAAATGGAAAAATTATAAATGATATTAAAATCTTTACGATTCTTAAAAAAGGTAAAGAGAGGGGAAAGTTCTAAAATAAGAATAGTATTATAGAACAGAACAGGTGAGTACTAAAACTAACTGATGTGAAAATCAATTCAAAATCTTCAAAATGAAAAATAGTCTACGGCCATGCTACCCTGAACAAGCCAGATCTTGTCTGATCTTGGAAGCTAAGCAGGGTTGGGCCTGGTTAGTACTTGGATGGGAGACCATCTAGGAAGACCAGGTGCTGTAGGCGTAAAAAAGAGAAAAAAAAAAAAAGAAAGAAAGTAAAAAGAAAAATATAGTCATTAAAATACAAACTGAATAGAAGGAATGAAGTCTAAACTGGACATGGATGGAGACAGAATTAGCGAGCTAAAAGCATGGATTATTTAATTAATGGTACTAGAGGAGCAGTATGTAACATATGTATAATAATATTATTTATAAACTATTAATTGATAGATTTAGACCTTTACTCGTAAATAAAATAAATTAAAACAGATGTGAAAACCTGTAAAGCTATTGGGAGAAAATATAGGCATATATCATTAAGATTTCTGAGTAATTAAAGATTTATTAAACCAGACACATGACTCAAAATGATAAAAAGACTGAGAAACCTGATCACTTTACACTTAAAAATTCTACATAAAGAAAGGTATGTAAACAAAATTGAAAGGGTGCTGAAAGAAAATATGTTTAGCATATATAATTCTATATCCAGAATATAAAAAGGATTATAAATCAACACAGAAAAAAATCAAAGAACTTAATAGAAAAATGGGCAAAGTACTTTCATGTGCCAGAAAAAAGGAAAGCTGAATGTACAAAATACATGTGAAAACATGCTTGGGTGTGCAAATAATTATGAAAATTCAAGAAGTGAGATACTCTTTTAAGCTGACCAGACTGACAAAATACTAATGTCTGGCCAAGAATGTAAGAAAGTATGAATTCTCCTTTAATAATGATGACAATTTAAATTAGTAGAGCCATCATGAAGAACAATGACAATATCACAAAACTTACACACTGTGACCTAGCCATGCAAAATGAGAGTGAGTGTGTATGTGTGTTTTTATGTGTGTGTGTTTGCCTTAGAGAAGCTGCACACACTTTTTCACAAAGAGTAATGTATAATTATATACAAGAACATCTAATATAACATTGTAGCAAAAAAGTGGAAGTAATCCAAATGCTAAGCAGTAGCAGAGATGATAGATAGATAATAGATGATAGATAGATAGAAAGATGATAGTTATTGATTAATAATGGATGGACAAACTGATAGTGGTGTATTCATACAATAAAAAATACTGCAGTTAAAAAGTAACAAACTATATATGTATTACTATGAATCTATCTTTAAAATGTAATATTGAATGAGAAAACATGTTAGAAAGCTTTATATATACTGTATTTAATTCAAATAAAGCCACAAAAGGAATTATGTAGTTTTGCTAATGTACATAAACTGTGCTTACACACCTATTATATACATACAGATGTGTGTATAATATTATATTTAAAGAGTAAATATATGGAATTAGATATGCACCGAATTCTTAATGGAGAGCTCCAGAAGTGAAGAAAATGTAATTGGGTAGATTATAGAGACCTAAGCTTTATGATTCTTTTACCTTTAGTCAAGTCTAGAAAATATTTAAAAGGATATGAGCAGTTATTCCATTTGGGTGATGAATAAGTAAGTATTTACTAATTAACATTTATTTTCTTCTTAAAAAAATAATGAGGTAACACTTGTTAATAATAGTATGTAAATTTCAGGTATATAGCTTTATAATATGACATCTGTATACTCTTTTGTGTACAGATCACCACTCAAAGTCTTATCTCCTTCTGTCACCATATATTTCACCCCCATTTTTAGTGAGTGCTACAGGGTTTTCTGACCTAGAAAATTTAAGAGGGCTTTTAAGAGACAGCATATTCACAAGCAGAACAGCCAACATGGGGAGGACACCCAAAGTACATCAAGTGAGAGAACGAAGAAGGGAATAAGTCAATATAAATGCCTTCCAATACTGGAAGAGCTATCACTGGCTTGTATTCTTTTGCTTCAGGGGTCCCAACTGAAGTCCACATATGGAAATTAAAGGGAGGCGGATTAGGATCCAGTAAAAAATTTCTAACGATTACAATTTTCGAAAATTTATTTGGCAATCTCAGGAGGCAGGAAGATCCTGGTCAGGTCTAGTGTGGATATAATGTTATGAATATGGTTTGGAGGCTTTAATAATACAGTATATATGTGTAGTACATATGTGTATGGAAAGATAACCAGGCTAGGTATTAGATAGGTATATGTGTAGTACATATGTGTATGGAAAGATAACCAGGCTAGGTATTAGATCCCAAAGCTGGTCTCAAAGAAGTACATCTACAGACACCCATACACAGAGACCACCTGACTAGAACCCAGAAATGTAGCCATGAAGACTGTTCAGGAGAATCTGTATGTGTTTGTGATTTGTTTAAGGTGAGGATGGCATTAATGATTTATCGATGACTTTAATAATGAGGTATTGTGGTAAGCACCTGAGACACTACCTCATTTAATCCTTAAAATAACCCTAGAGGTTGGTACTACTTTATTATCTCCGTTTTACAAATGAAGATAATATTGCATAATTGGTAAGGATTTGAATCTAGACTATTCTAACTCTAAGGCCTGAACACTTCATTAAATTCCTTACTATCATTAGAATGTCAAGATTTATAAAATGAAAGAAATGGATTTCTAGTTGTGAAATGCAAAGCACACTCAGGAAAGATGTTTTGAAGATGCTTGGGCCTATCCACAGTTCCTGAAAGTGTACCACTTACAGGTGTACTTCAAAAAGTAGCACTTGGTCTCTAAAATCTAGTTATGATACTATTAATGCAACTAATTCTACAATACAATCTGAAGTTGTAAGAAAAACTGACAAAATTGTGGAGGAGAATGTGCAAAATGAAAAAAAAAAAGTACTAGAAAAAAAGAATAAAAGAGAAAAAAATAAAGAAAAAAGAAAAAAAATCTATCTCTTGAGACTTCCAGTACGTGTGTGTGCATGTGTTTGTGTGTGTGTGTTTCTGTGTAAGTGTTCCACCAATGACCCCAGTGACCATATACAACCCAAATTTTTAAAGTGTCCCCCATTCTAGTCTTGTCATATACTCATTCCTTATCATTTGCAACATCTGTTATATATTCTCGTAGCCTCAACCAAACCCTTCCCACACAGTTAACTGCCAGGCACTCACTTTATCTATATCTGAAGAAGAAAGAAGTAGATGAGTCAAATATGCCAGCATTTTAATGTGTGGTGTGAAAGAAGTGTGGGTGTTTGCAGAGTTGAGTTTTGCTCACTCCCCCAGGCTGGGGAACCTTTTGGGGATGACATACAATTTGTCCACTTAGCCTCGATGTCTATGCTGGTTAAAAAAGGCACTTCCCCAAAGACATTGTGTCAAAGCAGAGGAAATGAATTGCAAGGGAATTAAGTCCAGACCAGAAAGTATCTGTCATTGGACCCTCTTGGCCATGTCAATTCCTCAAAGAGAACATGGAAAATTAAGTGGGTTCTGGCTCAGAGTTTGGGGTCAAGGGTCATACCCATGACTAAATTCGAAGTGGGTAAGAGATAAAACAGTGGGAAGGGAGGAATGACAGGATGCTGATGTGGGTGCTGTCATGTCTCGACCACACTCAGTGGGGGGAGCCAATGTTAGTTTTCAGGGAGAGTCTGAAAAAGGACAAGATGGGGGGCATTCTTGCCTTCTCTCTCTCATATCCATCAGGATCAAGACACTGAGAATGTCAGAGGCATCTCAAATGACTTCTCTAATGAAGTCTTAACCAAAAAAATCTACATATTTTGTCAGTGCTAAGTGTAGTACATATGTGTATGGAAAGATAACCAGGCTAGTTATTAGATCCCAAAGCTGGTCTCAAAGAAGTACATCTACAGACACCCATACACAGAGACGACCTGACTAGAACCCAGAAATGTAGCCATGAAGACTGTTCAGGAGAATCTGTACGTGTTTGTGCTGCTTCAGCCCAGGATCAAACTCTACTGCTCTAACATTTTGAAAAAGCCAATCAGTAAGGATTTCTACTGAGCAGAGAGAGTAACTAGAGCAATTCCTGGAGCCTATAAATTTGAGAAGAGCCCTTTTTCGGCAAAAAGGGCTCTTCTGAAATTTATAAAAACTAGAGAATCATGAGTAAAAAGTTCTATTTAGTTTTTGTTCCCATGTCTTTATTACAACTCATCTCTGAAGTTAGTGCCCCAGTAAATTCCATTTGAAACCAGCAACAGAGCATTTGCATACAGAAAGAAAGTTTTCTGGCTAGGTGCATGCTTGTGGCTACCTGGAAAGAATTTAGCTAAAACAGTCCAAAATCTTATAGAACAGCACCTACAAAGAATTCATCACATGCACAAGCTGTGAACTCACAGCGTGAAAGAGGGAGACTATTGAGGCTAAGAGCAGCATTTGAAGACACCTGTGAATCTCAGAGCAAGTAAACCTATGAGCCTCAATTTTCTCATCTGTAAAACTTCCATAGTAGCTCCTACTTTATGTATCTCCACTCTCCTGACCTAATTACCTCCCAAGGGCCCTCTTTCAAATACCATCACGTTAGGGATTTGAGCTTCAACATACGAATTGGAGAGGGTACAAATATTCGGGTGATGGCAGTAATGAAATAAGAGTTTTATAAATTATATAAAACTGTACAAATTCATTATGGTAGTATTATCATCACTACTACTGTAAGCTTCATATAATATATTACAGCCTGCCACAATATCCCGTCTTTTTTTCTTAAAAATCATGTAGTTATAAAGAAACTTACAAATATGACCTGCAATTCCTGTCATTACCTCTGCTTACATATGAGAAAAATGGAACTCATACCATTTCCAAGGTTATACAGTAATTGTTCAGGAAGAGGATAAGAGCTTTGGAAACGGATAAACTTGGCAATAAATCCCACTTTCGTGATTTTAATAAGTAGTGCCCTTGGACAATTTATTTAATTTCTCTAAGGCTCAATTTCCTCATTTCTAAAAGAGAGAAGATAATAATAATACCTATTTCATCAGAGTTGTGGTAAAGTTAAAGTCAGATAATGTATGTTACATGCACACATTATTTATATTAACAGAATAAGAGCCTGATAAATATTGTTAGAGTAAATGCTGCTGAATGTTAAATACTTCTGTTGTGTTTTGTTATTGTTATTATTATGAATCAGAGCTAGAATAAGCACCCATCTCCTGACATATGGTATTCCCCTCCCCCTCCCCCACAAGCATTCAAATCTAACAAACCAGTAAAGGGCAAGAACAAATTCTTTCTTAATGATAAATCTTATTAGGTTTTCTAGCTGTTTGTTGCAACAGAACAGAGAAGTTGAGTGCAAGGGAAAAACCAGTTCATGGAAATACTCATCAGAAGGCCAGTAAGTAGAATAAGACCCAGGTTATTAAGCTCAGTCGGTTTTAGCTGAGCTTTGTTGCTAGGGTACCTGTTTTTTCCTGAAAACCAAGGGCAATATAAAGTCTGGTTTGAAGTCACAGATAAAAGTTCCCTGTGCAAAATCATCACTCAATTCACTCTTCTGCAGACAGCTTGGCTTTGAAGGGAAACTTCTCACACTGCATTTGCTTTCTTTCTGTACTGTCTATTTCTTAATGTTTGGAATTACTACTTCACTATCCTAAATCATGAACAAAAATTACAAAAAAAGAAAAAGTCAAAACATGAGTGTCCAGTCAGAACTGGTAGGGCTGTTCAGTGTTCAAGACCCAAGTTCTCTGCCAGAATGAGACTGAATGTTTGCCTCATGTCCAAGCTCTCAGCTTAAGTAGAAAAAGTTAATGGATTAGCTCTGACAGATGACTGATGCTCTCAGCAACCAAGGGCCCCAGGCCAGGAATCAGCCTTCTGTAGAGACGGCAGCCACGTCTGGGGGTGCCGGACAGGGCTGATAACAAGACCGGAAACCCATCAGAGACACCCACCCCCTTACCTCTGGGCCTCATCAAAATTACCTGCCAAAGAGACACTGCTCCAGACCAGCACCTTGTCAGCCTATTTTGTAATAGAAAACAGCTGCTCCTTTTGGGAGGCTGAGGTGGGAGGAGTGAAAAGAATGAGGAAAAGAATCATTCATAACTTTTATACTTGTGCATAACTGTAAGTTACAATCACAAAGGAAGTAAGAACGGGAAATTCTAGGGACCCTGTGGGAATGATATTATCCTCCTCTAAAGGGACTGACAGGAAATCAAAGCTACTGAATTTAAATTACAGATGACTGTTAATCCTTAGCAATGAGTTTAAAACAAAGCCTGGACGATGCTTAGCATCATCCTAGGGATCGCAGAGATGATGTGGTATGGTTTGATCAGACAATTTGGGCAAGGAGAGGGTCTCCATCATTTACTCCTGTTCATTACCATCTCTGGTGCCTAGAACAGTGCCTATCACGTGCTGATAAATGATTAATGAAGTTAATCATGAATATATGATTAACGAAGTTCACAACATGCATTTTCTAAGGCCGAATGGAGTGGATTTTTAAGTTGTACAGATTAGAGTTCTATCATTTACTACCTATGTTGTCTTAGGAAAGTTTCTTAATATATCCAAATCTTAGATGCTTTATTTGTAAATGAGATTCAAACAGCTGTATTATATGCTTTTAGAAATAATTAAATTAAACATGACTATGTTCTTAAGTTTCTGGCATGAAATAGAAGCTCAGTAAGTGATAGACGTTATCAGGAACGCTGTAGTCATTAAATCATACAATTAACTATTAATGTATTTGAATGACCTCCAAATATAATAGGAAAGGATAACAATAATACCATTAATAATGAGAAATGCTCATAACAAACAGACTGTTCTCTTGCTGACAGTAGCCAAGTGGGGAGTGCCCTCATATTTCAGTGCTACCTCCATTATCCACACACATTATGTAGATTATACAGAAGAGCTCACCAAGGAAAAGTGGGCTAAACAGGCCTTGTGTAGCCAACTAAAACCAAAAAGATCATTGAGAAAGCAAACACTATATGAGAGGTAGGAGCAGTATGACTGCATCAGCACCACTATTCCTTACATTCCTATAGAGGTAATATATTTTTAAATTAGATCCTGTCTTCTTTCTTTGAGTAAGGAAATAATCTCTCTGTACAAGCATGTAAAAACATGGACTCATACAGGTGCATATATGAACGCAAAGAAAAAAGTTAACTTAAGAATTTAATATCATTTGAATCATTGTCCTCAAAATTGAAGTGTATATATTACACTTTATTAACAAGAATAGGAAGCTGTGTATAAAGAACATTCAGAAAACAAGAAATAGAACTTGGGAATTCAAAACATGGTTTCCATATACATATAATCTCTCTCTCTCTCTCACTCTCTCTCTCTCTCTCTTTCTCTTACACACACACACACACACACACACACACCACCACCACACCACACCACACATGCACATGCATAGACACAGGTACACAAACAAATGTAAACTACAACTTCCAAATGTCCTGAATGAAATTTGTTTATGTAAGATATTTAATTCCATATGATGCATGATTATCAAATTAGGATTCTAGCCCTTCGATATTCTCTCAGATTGCCTGCCATCTCTCTTTGAATGTTTCTGAGTCCACTCCTGTAGTTCTGTGTAACTTCTTCAATGGAGACACTCCACTAACTTTTCTGATGGGAGTCTCGAGCTTTATAGAAAAAGTCTTCTGGTGGCCTTGAGTGATGGAGTTCTAAGGAAATGCTTCTATGTTGGGAGCTCACTGTGGGCCTAATGAAAAGGCACCTTCTGTCATGTGAAGGGACACTTAGAAGTGAATTAGTACTTTGTATTTGTGAAGCCCCTTTAAAATGAAAACATGCTCAGTTCTATCTGCCCATCAGGGCAATGGAATCTGTCTTATCAACTTGGAGGACTGTGCGGTTTGAAAAAGCTCCTCTAGGTGTTTCTGATTCACAACACCGCCACCCATTCAAACCTTGATTAAGAACTAGTGGCTTAAAAGGCATAGCAAACAATGAGCACAAGTCTTTCCTACATATTACTTCACAGACCTTATAGAAAATCATGTTTGGAAATAAGAGAGCCCAGGATGAGAATGTAAAAATTTTTCATCTATAAAGAAACAACTCTTTCTTCTGCTGGCATTGTTTAATATTTGTGTGTCTTTATTATGTCACCTGTGATTTTTAGGCAGTACCACCTCCCTAATATTTCAATGTGTTGTAGTTTAAACAGAGGATAACATATAGATTCCTTTATTCACTTTTTATTATCATTTCCAAGCCTCCTATTCTACAATTGTGAAGGGAACGCTATTAACACTCAGTTCCATTGTGAGGATTAATTTTTTCATATTGTTCTCTAAAACAATAAGAGGTTCTCACTATATGATAGCTGTTATCATTACCTTTTCTTTGAATATAGTCTTATGATTACATTGTATGGTCAACATTGTATAATCTACATTGCATAGTCATATGAAAGCTCTTATTCACGAGACATTTCTAATAGTGTGAAAGCATTCTATAATTTTCTTAATATTGGTATGATTCTTGGGTTTGCTTTAAAAGAATATAGAATGGACTCGTACTATATTTAGTCTCTTTGTTTTTCCTCCTGTTCTAACTTGTCTATTATCTTCTCCTTAAAATGAATCTCATTGCCAGAAAACAGTTGTAAAATGTGTCTCAGTATTGCATTTACTTGCAGCATATTTAGTTTTAACCCAGGATCTGGCATTGCTCTCTGATGAGGTCAGTGTAATACCAAACTGAGTCATTGTTTCCCTCCCTCCTTTCAAAGAAAACAGAAGCACAATTCCAAGGAAGCTTTTTCTGTTGTTAGTATCTCAGTCTCCAATTTCATTTCTATCGTAAAAAGCATCAATTATCTGATGTGTGACTGACAGGGTAGTTAGTTTGCTTCCAACGCATCATTTAGTTCAGCTGATTCAGCAAAACACTTGAGAATGAATGTGCCTGTGTGTTTGTGTACAGATTTCAATGCCTGAGTTTTCATGTTAGCGGAAAAAGGCTATCTGTCTCTAGATTAATGATAAACAAGGTTCAGAACACAGTCTCAAAGTTATGTTTCATTTGGAACTTCTCAAGCTGCATTTAGCAGATACTAAGTTATGATGACCTTTGGAAAATTTATGCATTTTCCAGAGGTCCAGGATAGTAGTTAGCTCTTATTTGTAAAAACAGGTGCTGAAGAACATAAGGTCATAGGAAAATCAGGAACCAGGACTTTGCAGAGTAAGTCACGTATGGTAAAGAAATGAATAAAAATAAATGTCATGATTTTCTGTTTATAATATCATAAAAGGAAATCAAATGCCTTGTGTTTAAATTTTCACTATGCTTGCATTTCAGCATCATCGAGAAATACTACCCTTGATCTTTTCACTTCAGTTTTCTTAGAACTGTCTAACCTCAAATTCTCTCCTATCAAGGCATTTCATGTAAAGTTTTTTTCAAGAAAATGAGTGAAAGGTAACATATGTTTAATTATAATTTTTAAGTGTAAGCTGGTTGATAGGATTTTGATTTTTTTTCTGATATAAATATTAGTTAGCATGAAAAAAATAAGTTTTCTATACCTTTTTATACTTTCCTAGCAAAATGTGTGATTGATAAAACAACAAAAAATAAAACCCTATGAGCTAATTCATGATAGTATAGATATTATACTATAACACATACATATTCTTTTCTAACTCAGAAATTTCAAACCTAAGGGAAAAAGTGATATTAACCGATATGCAAAACTCCACTCAATGTGAATGTCAGTGTTCTGTTTACATTCTGATGCAGATATTTGAAATACTTTATAACCATGAATTGAGAAATCACAGAGATACATTTGCTGCATATGTGTTCTTATCAATTTTACTTATAAAATGCCAATTTTTAGTTTCTTAATAATATAAATGCTACCCTAAATAGACAAATCCAGTAACTCACAATCATGTGTTCTGACTAGCCAAGCATTTTATCATTTGATAATAAAATATACTATTGCAAGACTTTTATTCAAGATAGCAGAGTAGGTAACTGCTGTCTCACATCCTTCCATGACCACATCAAAATTACAACTAAACTATAGAACAAACACCCTTGAGAATCACCTGAAGATTAACCGAACAGAACTCTTATAACTAAGGAATTAAAGAAGATGCCACATCGAGACCGATAGGAGGGGCGAAGACGCAAAACAGGCTGGTCCCATACCGACGTGAGGTGGTTAAAAATTGAAAAGATATCTTGGCTGTGGAGGCACCCTTTGAGGAGCAAGGGGTCTCATCCCACTCCAGGATCCTAATCCTCGGAATAGGAGTCCCCATAATATCTGCCTCTGTAAATCAGTGGGGATTCCATTCAGGTGAGACAAAGGGCTGCGGGAGTCCCAAGCTTTCCCTTTAAGAGGAACCTTCCCTTTAAGGTTACTTACTGACCAACACACTCCCTCCAGGCTCTAGCACTGAGTAGCAGCCTGAAAAGGGATAAAAGGAGAGGAACTGAACTATTTGGCTTCAGGGTGAGAGCTGAAGGGGCAGCTCTCTTTGCCATTTTACTTTTTGCTGAGCCTGAAGGTGCACATAGGTGCCAAATCTGAGTCTCCCTTAAACTTGCACCACCCTGGTGATTCCCTGAGAACCCTCCCCACCCAACTTACACAGGCTGGAACCTCTTTCAGTGGGTGTTACTCACAAGTGGCTGGTCTCAGCACACAATATGGACTTTCCTAAAATCTTTAAAAAGTCCACAAACCCCAAACAAGAAACAGTTGGCCTCAACATGCTCTGTACCTCTTTCTAGGTGATCCCCAGCCTGCCTCGGTTAACAGCATGGCCTGTCCCAGGCACCTCCAAGCCCAGCATAGGCAGCTACCAACCACAGATCACTTTGTAGCTTATATCAGGTGGCCTTGGGCTGGGCACAGGTGGCAGCTGACCTAGGCCTGCAGCATAGCCCCTCCCAAAAGGTCCCAGGACCAATATACCCAGTGATTGGCTTCAGACCACACCAGAGCACCACCTTATTAGCACCACAAATGACCCACCCACCAGGTAGATTCAGCAGGCACCAAAATCCTACTAAAGCAAATCCTACTCGTAAGATTAGCCCCTACGCTACAGCTTATCCGCTGTAGTCACAGCCAGTCCTCACAGCCAGTTGGACTGAGGGTCAATCCCATCCACTCATGTGCCAATAATCAAGGCTCAAGTACAACAGGAGAGCACACACTACCTACACAAGGGATACCCCTGGGGAACCCAGCTAAGGTAAACAGTACACCTACAGGACACCTACCACATAAGGCCACTCTGGCAAGACTGGGAGACATAGCAGATCTACCTAATACATAGAGGGAAATAAAAAAGATGCAGGAAGGCAGCCAAAATAAGAAGACAAATAAAACATGTCCCAAATAAAAGAACAGGATAAAACTCCAGAAAGAGAACTAAACAAAACCTACCAAATAGAGTTCAAAACAGTGATCATAAGCGTGTTCAGTGATCTCAGTGAGAGTTTCAACTCAACAAAGAGATGAGAAACATAAAAGTAGAAATAGAAATCATAAATAAGAACTAGTCATAAGTGAAGAATACAATAACTGAAATAATAAATGCATTGGAGGGAATCAACAGTAGATTAAAGTAGAGGACTGAATCAGAAATTTGGAGATAAGGTAGCAGAAAACATCCAATTAAAAAACAAGAAGAAAAAGGAATCCAAAAAAATGAGCATACCAACATTCACATCATGGGGCTACCAGAAAGAGAAGAGAGAAAACAAGAAATTGAAAACCTATTTGAAGAAATAATGATAGAAAACTTCCCTAACTGGCTAAAGAAATAGACATACAAGCTCAGGAAGCACAGAGAGTCCTAAACAAGATGAATCCAAAGAGGCCCAAAAAGGCCCACACCAAGACACATCATAATTAAAATGCCAAAGGTTAAAGATAAAAAAGAGAATCTTAAAAGCCTCAAGAAAAAAAGTAGTTAGTTACATACAAGGAAGCTCTCATAAGACTGTTAGCTGATTTCTCAACAGAAACTTTGAAGGCCAGAAGGGATTAGCAGGAAATATTCAAAGTGATTAAAAGCAAGGACCCACAACCAAGATTAATCTACCCAGCAAAGTTATCATTTAGAATCAAAGGAGAGATAAAGAGCTTCTCAGACAAAAAAAAGCTGATGGAGTTTATCACCATCAAACCAGTATTACAAGAAATGTTAAAGGGACTTCTTTAAGAAAAAAGATCAAAAATATAAATAAGAAAATAATATAAAGAAAAAAGTTCTCAGTGACAAAAGCAAACACATAATAAAAGTAGTGTATCAACCAACAGTAAAAGCTCATACAAAGGTTAAAAGGCAAAGTAGGAAGATCATGTGTAATGATTATAGTAAATTAAAGGATACAAACAAACACACACGAAAGAATTAATAAAAGACAAAAATGTAAACATGGAGAGGATGAATAAAAATGGTAGTGATTTTAGAATGCATTCAAATTTAAGCTATCATCAACCTAAAATAGACTTTTCTAAACAGCTTGGTATATATGAAGCACTTGGTAACTATAAACCAAAAATCTACAAGAGATATATGAGAAATAAAGAGAAAGGAATACAAACACAACAGTCTAGAAAGTCATCAGCATACAAGAGATATAAGAGAGGAGAGCAAAAGAATAAGAAAGGAACAGAGAAGAACTACAAAAACAACTAGAAACCTATAAGTACATGCCTATCAATAACCACTTTAAATGTAAATGGATTAAAGGCTCTAATCAAAAGATGAATGGATAAAGAAGATATGGTACATATATACAATGAATATTATTCAAACATAAAAAAGAATTAAATCTTACCATTTGTAACAATATAGATGGACTTAGAGTTTATTATGCTAAGTAAAATAAAGAGATGAAGACAAATACCATATGATTTCACTTATATGTGGTATCTAAAAACAAACAAACAAACAAAAAAACAAAACAGAAATAAACTCATAGATACAGATAACAAATTGATGATTACCAGACAAAAGGTTGATTTGTGAGGTGGGTGAAAAAGGTGAAGGAATTAAGAAGTACAAATTGGCAGCTACAAAATAGTCACAGGGATATAATGTATAGCATGGGGAATATAGTCAATAATATTGTAATAATTATGTATGGTGCCAGGTGAGTACTAGACTTATAGGGGAAATCACTTCATAAATTATATAAATGTCTAACCACTATGCTGTACACCTGAAACTAATATAATATATAATGTTAACAATAACTGAAAAATAAAAAATATATATACTATTGCAAAAAATTGTGCTATTTTGGCAATTATGTATTACTAATTGTTGTACGTTGATATCAACAGAAATTGAACATATTTTAGCACAGCTCTTCTTAATATTTAAGACAAAATAGTTAGCTATATTCTTTCATCTGCATTGAAAGCCCACAATTTAATAACTACCATGTATTGAATTATTGAGCATTTACCATGTGCCAGTCAATTTACACTTCTGTCATATAATCTTTTAACATCCCTATAGGGTAGGTAGATTACTTTTATTTTCATTGGTAGATGAAGAAAGTGATTTTTGGAGAGGTTAGGTAATTGTGCCCAACTTAAAAAAAAAAAAAGAAGTAGAGATGCTTGGAATTAAACCAAGTTGTATAAAACTCTTTAGGCTATGGACTATGATAACCTCCTTGCTATCTTAATTTATACAAATTGACAAAAAAAAAGAAGGGGACTAAAACTAAAACAAGTCACAGAGATAATGCACAAACAAAATATGCACGCAGATCCTACATTTGAGAGATAATCATATTCCCAAGGGCTGTATATTTCTCTGCATTTCTCCTGAAAAGTTGAATGAAACATATTCTTTAAAGAATGTAAGGTGCTGCATCCCCTCCCTCCATTGCTCCAGCAGTTTGAGGAGCATGTGTTGAATCATGTCTCTGAGTTGCTGGGTCTGGAAGATAGATACACACTTGCATGATGGATCCTAAGGAAACTGCAAATTATTCATCATTTTACGTGCTGTATCAAAAGCTGTAGATATAATTCCTGAAGGTGAATATGATATTTTTAGTAATGCTGAAATATTGAAATGTTAATTAGATTAAATTTTCTTAGGATGGTCTTTCTTCATCAATTTCCCTTGGAGTTTTAAAACAATTTAAAGCAAAGGCTAAACAATTTCACCAAAGTTTTCATTCAGAATAAAACCAGTGACATCACCAACACATCAAAATGCCCAACATATGTAACATTCAAAAATTATTTTACTTCAAACTTTCTACCCTCATGTATTTCAGAAGAAAGCATTTCTGGGTCATTTATACTTATTTCAACAAAATGTTACTGAGTAATTCTCGGGCTCTATAAATTACTTCAGTGAGTGATTTTAAGCCAGGATGCTACAAATTAGCAAGTGTCGTAAAAATGCAGCCTTCCATGGATGTCAACTTTGCTGGATATGTTAGAAGTCACAAGAAGTGCTCTAAATAATATTTCACTTTGCAAAAGATATTCAGCTAAAAACCTGACAGAGAATGGCCAAGCACCTCGACAGTAGAGGGGAGGCAAAGGAAATCATTTATTCGACTTGGGTTCCAATAACAACTCATAGCTTCCTTCTCTGAGAACTCTGATCATCATTTACTCAGCAAATCAACTTTTAAAGATATGGGGAAGATTAATCTGAGATACTAGTTGTAAAATTAGACAATATATGTAAAACCACAGGGATCAATAAACAAAATCTGTGATTATTATCAACTAGAGTTATAGATCATTGGAAAGTGTGACACCAAAACACACAAATTGGAGTGCAGCACACAAGAATTTAGCTGCTCCATTAGACAGCTTTGAGCATGCTGCACAGGAAGCGGCCCTTCAGGTAAGACTCACCACCCACCGAAACCAATGATTGCAGCTTGGAGGAAATGGACCCCACCCTTGACACTCCAACAGACTGGTGACATTTGTACCCTGGGAAGTGTCTAGTCAAAGATGGAGCTCATTTTTATTACACTGGATCCTACAATGGAAATGGATATTCTAATAGACAAGAGGATATATTTTAGGTCCACACTGTCAGGATCCAAATCATGACTCTGTCATTCAGAGCCAGCCACATAATTAGCATAATTAGCAGCTCAAAATGAAAATGTAGGGTCCTTTGTATAAATAGTAGAGAAATGGTACCATTAAAATGACTAAAATTTATGTTTCATTTTTTCCATTTGTCTTATTTCGCTTAGCATGATAGTCTCAAGATCTGTCCATATTGTGGCAAATGGCAATATTTCATTTTTCTTTATGGCTGAATAGTATTTCATTGCATATATGTACCACATCTTCTTTATCCAATCATCTATCAAAGGGCACTTTGGTTGTTTCTATGTCTTGGTCACCATAAATAATGCTGCAATAAACGTAGCAGCATGAACGTCATCAACATTATATATTACATGTGAACTGAGCAGCAAGGAGTAGCAGACTCCTATATTAAACACACCTTTTCTGCTCACACCTACACTCTATTGTCCCATTGAGCTTCAATTATAAAACACAAGATTATAAAGTAAAATTATTAAGAATTTTAAGACAGTGATGACAGAGCATTAAGCTATGCATGGGTCCCTCTAAGCATGGGGCTCTGTGCAATTGTACAAGGATAGTACCCATGTAGCCAGCTTTACACTTACTGTGTGACCTTGGGCATACTAAATCTCTCTGTGTTTCAGTTTCTTCTTTTATAAATTAGAGAAATAATCATACCTAGCTCATAAAATTTTGTGAAAAACAAGTTCATTAATATGTAAAGTGCTTGAAATAGTACTTGGCATATAGTGTAGTATAATTAATATCTATTATTGCTATTTTATCATCATTAAGTTGTTTTGGGGTCATAGGATTTTAAAGATAATAGCCTTAAAATAAGATTAAAGGATGATCTTTGAATTTAAATATTTATACCATCCTTGCCCTCAAATTGTCATAAGGATCATAAAAATCTTAATCAAGTTTTGTCTACACTTTTTTTGACATTTCAGGCCAAACATTTCAGGCCTGACATTCATTTTTGTGGGGATGCTGTCCTGTGGAGTGTAGGATATTTAGCATCATCTTTGGCCTCCACCCAAGGAAAGATAGTAAGCCCCACCCCATTTACGACAACCAAAAATTACTTTGGACATTGTCTTATGACTATATGGTATACGTAAGAACATTTAAAGCTATCTTGCCAAACTAGGATCAAGGGCCAAATAACCCCCCAGGAATGTAGTGCTTAGCTCAGCACTCTTAAAACCCAACATAGCAAAAAATCCCAAAATGTCATCCTACTTAGATTCACCGCAGCCCTATAGCTATTTACTTTTTCCTCTCACTGAGGAGGGAGGATAGAGCTGTTTAAAAAAAAAAAAAAAGTGGAAAAAAGGTTCATTCAAATCTGGGAACTGTCAAATCACTGATAAGCTGGTCCAAGAAAACAGAAGTGAATTAACTCTGGTTCCCAGGATGGAAGGACCTATGAGATATTATTGTCCAGACTCTGCACTAGGCCAGCTGCCTCCTCCGCCACTGCAGACCCTCCTTGGCATGCCTCTGTTCAGACAAAGCCCTTATGGAAAATAACATGAGGACTGTGCTGACTCCAGTGTGTTTGATTTATCAGGACTACTGGCATTTGCAAAAGCAAGTGTTCTGTTTGGATGAGATGTTTCCCAGGCAGAAAGATAAAAAAAAAATCTGGCTTCATTCTCCCGGCTCTTGGAACATCTTAATGTCATTGGTTCTTCTCAGCAGGGCAAAAAGAAATGGGAATTCCCTCTGCAAGAGGCTCTAGGTGTTCTAGGCATGTCTCACTCCCAACTCCCATCACCTCCTCAAGCACTTTTATTTCCTTACACAAGGAATGTTAATAAACCCACATTCTATACTTTTCTAACTCTGCTTACTCTGTAACCTTCCTTACCACACTTTCCCAATCAGGCCTCCTTCTATTTCCCATCCCCCAACTCTAGGTCCACTTCCATCTGTTTTCTGTTAGGAGTTCATTTTCAGAGTGCAGGCTGGTGGAATTTGGAGTTCAGACCCCCTCGAGTGATGAGAGTCCTGGGGCTGCTGAAGGTCCCTTCACGCGGTCCCTGCCACCTCCCCCTCCATTCCCTCCCTATGCCCCATTTGCCCTTGTGCAATAACATGCTGGAGCCCACATCTGTTTTCAATTCCATGTTCATTTGAACTGCTCTGGGAAAATGGAACCTCTCACTAAAGGCTGAGATCTTAAAGCAACAGCATGAACACAAACAACTTTATTTGACCAACAAAGGAATATATATGTAGAGAGAGATCCTTCCATATCCAACCAAGCTGGAGCTATTTCATTGAAGATCTGTCTACTCTGGTTCCTGGATGAGGCAATATATAATCATGGATTCTTAATTCCTTCATTCTTGGTTCTAATGGTCATCTCTTACCCAATTTCCAATCTGGGACTGTTGCCTGAATTCCACAATCTGCATCAACAGAGTGGATGTTCCCAGGCTCCTTTCTTAGTGTTCAGTTTATTGTCAAATCAAAACTTAGATTTTTTTCCTCATTAAAACAAATGATGTAGGAGATTTTGTTGTTTTTTTCTAACTCTCATTTTATTGCCAAAATACAAAATGAGTCATATTGTGTCTTTTAGCAGGGAAGGCAAGTAACATGTTCACCTGGTAACAAACTCACTGAAGTCACGTTTGCCTCATGTCAGGCAAAGCTAACAAATGATTTTTAGAAGGCGATGCTATGACCACAGCCAAGATTCTGCTTCTTCTTGAGAAAAGTAAATTTGGTCATAATTATAAGGCCATTACCTATGGCTTATCAGTCAGTGGTAAGTCATGGAAAGACTAAATCAAAAAACTTTGGAGGCCAGAAGATCCTAGGAAAACAAGTTTTGCTTTGTCATCATAAAAACAAAAACAAAAACAAAAACCTTAGTGATAGGAAGTCACCATAGTAATGAGCATATGTTTTTTCAGAAACTGAGGAACCATTGAGAGTATAGATGTGTCTTTTTCATCACAACTCTATAAAAACTTGAATGTGTATGCCCTGAATCATTTGACTGACATCAGAGTCACAGGTTCAGGGGAAAGAAAAGAAAAGTAAAGGAGACACCAGGCTAAATGACCACAAGGGTTATGTGTTCACTCATTCATTCATTAAAGAAATATTAGTATTAATTTAATATTCATAACTTATAAATCACATATCAATGTAATATTCATTTAGTGTATGCATATATATATATATAATAATATATACTGAATATATACTGTATTACCTTGACAAATATTCGTGGAATAATTATATGGTCAGGTACTATATATATATTCAATAAATTTTGAAATGGCTTATGTTAGCAACATTATGTAAAATAAATTATATATAATATATAGGTATTATGCATTATATGCTGAATTATTGCACATAAAATATGTCTATATGTAATATATTAATATAGACTACAGATATTTATTCAACTATTGTTTATTGAAGCAATATAGCTTGGTAGTCTAGATTTTGGACTCTGGCGCCAGAGTTTCCAAGTTCAAATCTTGTTCAAACTTAACTTATCTGGGTCTTGATTTCCTCATGTATGAAATAGATATATTAGCTACCCAATGGGGGGTCTTAAGAGATTTTAATAACCTTATTTAATAATCTAATAATCCTTGAAAAAATGCTTAGAAGAATATTAGCACATGGTTATTAGCTATTATGCACCATACCTGGGCAATGCTGGAATTGTGATTTAGTAAGGCAGATAAGCAATAAAATGAGGCAAAGAATGTAAAATAAAGGGTCAAGGAATAGGTTCCACTCTCCTATTGGAGAAAATGGAGAAAAGATATGAGATGTCTTCATTCTAGCCCTTGACTCCATGAGAGAGTTTAATGTTAAATCTATTTAACTTGATGTAATCCCGTCTTTTTCTCTTTTGTTTCCTTTGCCTGAGGAGACACATCCAAAAAATATTGCTGAGAGTGATGCCAAAGTATTTAGTGCAGATGTTTTCTTCTAGGAGTTTATATTTAATTCTTTAATACATTTTGAGTTTATTTTTGTATGTAGCATAAAAAAATGGTCTAGTTTCACTTTTCACATGTATCTATCCAGTTTTCTCAACATTATATATTGAAGAGACCATCTTTACCCATTGTATATTCAGTTTTTACACAGCAAAGGAAACCATCAACATAACAAAAAGACATATCATATACCATCTCAACCTACTGAATGGGAGAAGATATTCAATTGCAGTTAATATCTAAAATATATAAAGAATTCATACGTCATTTGTCTTTGTCTGACTTATTTCACTTAGTATGATATTGTCTAGGTTCATCCATGTTGTCGCAAATGGTTAAGATTTAATTATTTTTTGTGGCCGAATAATATTCCATTGTATATATGTACCATATCTTCTTTATCCAGTTGTCTAATGTCTAACCACTATGCTGTATATCTGAAACTAATATAAAATAATATCAAATGTCAACTCTAATTGAAAAATAATAAAATATTAAAAAAAGAAATCAATACAGCTCAACGTCAAAAAAACAAACAATCCAATTAAAAAATGGGCAGAGGACATGAATAGACATTTATCCAAAGAAGACATACAGTTGGCCAACAGACTCATGAAAAGAAGATCAATATCACTAATCATCAGAGAAATACAAATTAAAATCTCAACGAGATATCACCTCACACCTGTCGGAATGGCAATTATCAATAAATCAACAAACCACAAATTTTGTCAAGGAAGAGGAGAAAAGGGAACCCTGTGCACTGTAAGTGGGATTGTAAATTGATGCAGCTACTATGAAAATAGTTTGGAGGTTCTTCAAAAAGTAAAAGTAGAACTACCATATGACCCTACAATTCCACTGCTGAGTATTGATCTGAATAAATACAAAACACTAATTTGAAAGAAATTATGCACCCCTATGTTCATTACAACATTATTGACAACAGTAAAGCCGTGGAGGCAACCTAAGTGTCTATCAAGAGATGAATGGACAGTCTATGGCCATGCCACCCTGAATGTGCCAGATCTCGGAAGCTAAGCAGGTTTGGGCCTGGTTAGTACTTGGATGGGAGACCACCTAGGAATACCAGGTGCTGTAGCATTAAAAAAAAAGAAAATAGATAAATGGACAAAGAAGAAGTGATACATATATACAATGGAATATTACTCGACCATACAAAAGAATTATATCTTGCTATTTGTGAAACATGAATAGACCTAGAGGGTGTCATGCTAAGTGAAATAAATCAGACAGAGAAATACAAATACCATATAATTTCACTTATATGTGATATCTAAAAAAAAAAAAAGAAAAAAGAAAACAAACAAACTCATAGATATAGAAAGCAAATTGATAGTTGCCACATGGGAGAGGATTGGGCATGTTGAAAATTAGCAATTAAAAAAATAGTCACTGGTAGTAAAGACAGCATAGGGAATATAGCCAATACTATGTTAATAACTACTTATGGTGTCAAATAGGTACTAGACTTATTGGGGTGATTACTTCATAAGATATATAACTGTCTAATCACTGTTGTACACTTGAAACTAATATAATATTGTATGTCAACTGTAATGGAAAGATAAAATTTTAAAAAAAATCCCTATTAACTAAGAAGAAGTAGAGCTATTACTGATTTGACAACAATTACCAGTAATATTATCAAATTTCTCTATTTTTTATCTGGTTCTACATAAATCTTAGGATGTGACTAGTTTGCTTCTTACCCAAAGTGATAGGTTTTTAGAGAAGATAGATTTGGAAATTTAAAACATTACCCAATAGATTCACTACTTCCACAAAAAACACATATTCCATTAACTCTGAAGCCATTAACCTAATTTTTGGTTGATACCAAATTTTAATTCTAAGTATTATTGAGACTCTCTATAAACATGGTTGGATTAAGAGATTTTGGGCTGGATTAAGAGAATTCTCTTTCTTTCTAATACAAAGCTTGGATAAGGGTTTCTGTAACTAACGCTATTCATCTTCATCCCCTCACTCTCTCAGCTAACTCTGATATAATTTATGACATAATCAGATTTATTAATAATCTCAATCCTCCTTCCAGATCTAGCTCACTTTAATCTACAATTGATCAGAAGTGCAAAGAATTCAAAAGTTTTCAGATGAGAAACAAAATATGTATTTGTTTAGTGGTAAAGTCTGCTAGAGCTTCATGTATCTTATCCCAGAACTCATACATAGTCCAGATTTTATAAAAATCCACTCAATTTTGAAATTCCAAAAGACTTTGGAAGGGTCTCTTAACTAAGAGCAGAATGACCTAAAAGGAATAATAGTTTTTAAATGAGCTCTTTAAAGAAAAAAAAAAATCTTTCATATAATCATTTATTTTCTTTAATAAGAGAACGGAAGGTTAAAACGAAAAATTCCCAGATTACTGAAAGAGAAAAATATTGAGGGGAAAAAAGACTACATTAAGTCTGTGCAGTAAGTTAAGAAAATTCATTTCTTAGAATTGCAATGTACTCAGATATGCAGCTATAGATCGTGGGAAGATTAGAGAAAATGAAATCAGATGGTATAAAAAGATTGCTAACTTCAGTAATAAACAGGAATATAAATTGAGAAAAGTATAGTTTGGAAATGAGACTTGAGTTCTAATATCAGATCTACCACTTCCTAATTTTGTGACCATGAGTAATTTGCTTAATAAAATGAACTTTAGCTTTCCTAGCTGATACATGCCTAACTGCATGGCTCCTTATAATGACTGGCAATTGTACTCATTAATCTCTTTATACCATACACAGCACACAAGAGTGTCCTACCTGCTCTTTCAGAAAACAACATGAGACACTAGAAAGAGTATGGCATTGGAAAAGGTAAATGGCACTTCAGAGACATTCCATGCTCTGATCTGCTTGTGTAATCTTGGACCCAGTTGTCTCTTTTTAAAGAAGAATTAATAATATCCACTGTGCATTACACTGATATGAATTAAATAAAATTATACAGTCTCTGGCCTGTAGAATATACTCAGTAGAGGTAGATATTGTTTTCATTCCCAAGGATCTGACCAAAGGAGAAGTTCCGGTATGAGCTCTACTGCTGCTTCATTAAATCTCAAACTCATCTACCTCCCCCGACAATCATCAGTCTTCAGATACTCCAAGAATAGAAAAGCTCAGTCAGGTGGAGAGGTAGAAGGTCTTTACAGTAAGGAAAACTTAACATGACAAAACACTTTGCCAGATAGTGCCAATACATAGATCCCTGTTCATCAAAACAATTCTAGGCCTTAAGTCCCTGGAGAAAGCAGCCTATTCTCCCACTTCAGCAGCTCATGGCAGACAAATGGCTGCCGTGGACATAAGAGCAAGAGAAAAGTGTTTGTCTTCCAAGGAATACTTATAAAATAATTGGTGAGGGTATTCTAGGGTTACTTTGAATGTATAAACTGTTTATTTTTGCAGTACTAATTGGAAAGGCATGGAGAAGGGCTAATGCACTTGGGTTTAGTGTTTATTCCTTCTAAGAGGCTGAACCCAGAGTTCATGACTGTGCAGTCATCCTCTTTCTGGAACAGATATTATTCCCTAGCACATCCCTGATGACACGAGGCCATACCATCTCACCCCATTTCCTCCCTTTCAAACTCACTGGGTACAAGTAGTAACCATCATTCCTGAAGCCCATGCCTGGAAGGAATTTTGGGGAGTACTCACATGCAGGTATCCCAAAAGATTCTCTTGTATTTATTCCCACTAATTGGATGGGGGAGGGACCGACTGTTTTCAGTCAACTTTGTGTTATATCGAACTTGTCCCTGCATCTTGACTTAATGAGGAAGATTTTTTTTCTGAACAAATTAATCATAACTAATTGATAGTCATAACCATAAACATCTGTCATTTTTGTGAAGCGTAAAAATAATGTGCAATCTGTCAAATAATTAATAATAATAGTTAATAATAAATGCTTATTGAGTCCCTGGCATTGTTCTGAGTGCTTTATAAGGATTAGTTTATTGATTCTCACAAATGGTTATCCTATGTGATTAAATATTATTTCTATTTACACATAAGGTAAAAGAAGCTCAGAGAGCTTAGTTATTTAGGATGAGATCATTAAATGATGAGACTAGTAAACAGTTAAAACTGCAATTTAGAATACAGGCAAATCTGATTCAGAGCCTGCCTTCTGGACTCTGCTGTAGGAGGCCATCTTCTTATTTTGACTACAGAAATTTTTACACAGAGGAGCATTCTAGGCATACTAGAAATACTGCAAACCAACGAGGTCTAGATCTCAGCACTGGGAGGAAGGCCCCTCTCCGGGTGTGGATACTTTCTCAGATACTCTTATCTTAGCACTAGTGGTAGTCACTACTCCCTATATCTACTATTTCTGTGCCCATTATCATTCTCTACCCCTTAGTAGTCTCTTCTTACTATTACTCTAATCTCCTAGTATAGTTATTATTTATTTATATTAAACTTTCCCTGTCCAAATTGCTGGTGTTTTCTGTCTGGAGGTAGGACTGGAACTGACACATACCCTGACCTCATGTCTTATTACTTGCACCTTTGCTTATTACCCTTCTGCCACCCTTGACTCCTTGCCGTTACTCAAATATTATCTGTACATCACCACCTCAGAGCTTCTGTACTTGGTCTTCCTTCAAGCTGGAAAACTCTTCCCACAGACACGCATGTAGCTTTATCTCTTACATTCTGAGAGTCATGAAATGCATGCTACTTGTTGCTAAGCTCTTGCATAAATGTCACTATCTCAGTGATGATTTCTTGGATCCCCTAAATTGTACCATCCCTTCCTTACCTTATTTCCCCTTTTTGTTTGTTTCTCCATAGCACTTTTCATCATCTGGAATGCTGTTTGTGCTAGTCATTTTGTCATTTATTATCTACTTACTTCTTCCACTGGAATATAAGATTCCTGAGGGAGTTTTGACTGTTTTGTTCATTGCTATCTCCTCAGAGCCTAGCACAGCAGCTGACGTATAGTAAGCCCTAGCTAGTTATTTTTTGATGAATGACCATCTGTAAATTAAAAATAAATCAGTTGTACAGACAAAGCACAGATATTTTTTATACTGCTAATAGAGAAAAATTTTTCCTGAACCTATAGGTTCTCATAGAGAATATGCTTTATTACTTATTGAAAAAATATCTTTAACAATATTTCAGCAAGCCCAACAAGTAATTTCATGTGTATTCTAATAACATCTCAAAATAAATTATCGACATCATATAAGTATTACCCAGTTAATACTATTGAGAACTTCATTCTAAATTAAAAGATATAATGGCACATAAAATATATTGATTATTAATAATCTTTTGAAACTTTTAAAGTACTCTATATAAATATTCAATAAGGCATTTATATATGCATTTTGCTTTGTTTTGGTAACATGCACAATAAAATATTACACTCTCTATGTTATCTTTCATCAAAACATATTACAGTTTTCTGATTTTATTACCTAGAGTGTTATGTCTTACATTTTTGAGTCTTTCCATAGTCTTAGATCACATAATCACTTTCATTCAGAAGTGTTTCTCAAATTTCCTCTCAGGATATGAAGTAGTATAGCTTTAACTTTACCTCTTAACATAACCTTATAACATAGCGTATCAGAAATAAAAAAGATTTCTCTTTCACCTACCTCAGCCCTCCTCAACCAACATTTTTAAATCATACTAAAACATACTTTTGATGCTCAGTTTTATTTTAGACAGCTATCCTTAGCTATCTAAAGAATACATTTTAAAATCCACCCACATCTTTCAAATTGTCAACAAAAATGATTCAGATTAGTATATGCAGACTAGAATATTTCACAGAAAAATATAGAAAAGTAAATTTTCATATTCTGGGACATTGTGCAAAGGTAATTTTGTCTATAATAAGAATGGGCATATTTACTATTGTTATAAAAAGATTTTAGATTGTGGAGAAATGACCATGACCTAGAAATATGAGAAAGCTTCTTAGAGAAGATTACAGAACATTCAACATTTTTAACACCAAAACAGCTCAAGTTCAATACATCATCATTCTTTTGACTCCCAAAATAAGAATGTCTCCAAAAATCCCAGAGAGATCTCTTCTGGTTCATACAGATTCTAATATGAAAGACCAAACTGTATGCTCAATTGGAAAATAGATGAACATTTTACGAATGGATGAAGAAGTGATTAAAATAGCATTATCTTTTGATTAAAGCAGATACCATTGGCATGGGATTCTTCAAAAGTTAAACAGTGACTGATTAATTCTCCACGGAGCTTTTTCACTAAAATTATTTGCTCTTTCTATGTAGAGACACTGCCTGGACCTAATAGAAGTGTCAGCTTACTTTACATTTTCCTTCTCAAGAGATCCATTCCCTATGAGTTCAATGTCCTCTTCTATGAATGTCATTAATCATATAGTGAGATATCAAGTTTGGTATTTTTCCAAGCACGTGTGATTACAATAGTAAACTTCACCAGAAGTATGAGTCATTCCTACTGGTGTGTTAATGAAAAGTTAGACAGGAAACAAGGTGCTGATGCAGAGAAAGATGGCACATGCAGAAAGATCTAAAACCCAGTGTGAAGACCAATTTCAATGTAACACATCTCTATGAAATTCCTGAACTATATAGACACTACGTTATATCACCACACAGGCACTGTGCCATTAATCTTTTCAATGCCTTCTATACTTTCTATTCTGCCAGGCACTTGATAGTATAGGAGGAGTGTTGATTTTACATGGTAAACCTTTTTTAAAAAATTATATCTGCACCTCTTAAAAATTATTTTTTTAAAATCTGCTTAGGACACTTTCTTTAAGAGATTGTCCAATAAGCCTTATCTAGTGGCAAGTGGGTATATACCTATGTGAAGAAATGTTTGGACTTTTTATACAAAAATGTGGGGCTAGTTTTCCCTGGAAAGTGGCCAATTTAGAGGAAACTGAATTTGAAGTCAACTGGTAACATTGGAAATAAATTTCATAACAACAGGTTATATAAAACTAAGAGATATGGATATAGATTACTAGTAGATATATAGACAACAAGAATATATAGGATAAGACTATGTATAGTTAAGAGATTCTTACTCAAATTATATGAGAAGAATAACTTTAAAGCTTGAAAAAATGCTAAGTATAGAAAAATGGTCCCACCAACTATATTATCAGTGTAAGTTTAGGCAAGAGGTAGAAGGAAAAAGACTATTCCTTTCAATATCATTTTTTTTTTGATTGATTAGATTGCTGGCCACTGTAACATGAATTTTCATACATATCCTTAACAATGTAACTTAGCAGTCCCCTTCTATTAGTAGCAAAGTGTGTTTCTTCCTACTGATATGTGCAGCTGTCCAGGTGATTTGCTGTAATGAATGAGATATAAGTATATACGACACTAGAAGATACCTTAAATATAGTTTGATTAGGCTCAGTAGAAAAATATGCTCAAAGTAAACATTGCTATTCAGCCAGAGATCCAGAATAAGACACATGAAGTAGACTTGAACCTAACCTGAAGCCTGCATTGTGAAATAGAGTTGCATTTGTTTATTATAGATCTATATGCAAAAAAAAAAAAAGTATGCTTTTTGTTGTAAGCCACTTAGTTTTTCATTGTAAATAAAATACTAAACCTGGCCATGATTTTTTGGTCCTTAGCAATTTTTAAGTCCCTAAACTCACATCAACAGAAAGTAGACCATTAAAGCAGTAAGGGTGCATCCTTCCTTATGTTCCCTTCAGCTGTGGCCATAGTGGATATTTGACAAGAGCAATTCTTCCAGAGATCAGAACTGGGTGAAATAGATTAGCTAACTAAAGACCTCTTTACAATTAAAGGGCAAGGAAGCCTCACTATACTTATATAACATCAACAAATAACAACAACAACAACAACAACAACAAAATGCCCTTATTTTTTTAGCAAAGATTTGAATCATATTTTTTATATTACTTACAATTGAATGCATCTTAACATTATGAATAATTACATATATTAATATATATTTGTAAACCATATTAATTGTAATAAAGGAAAAATATAAGGTAATATGAAGACATATCTAAAGTATGTTTAAAGTATCATTGTATGATGTAGATATAGGAAGAGCAGTTCATAGATCAGTGAACCCAAATAAAAGACAGTGGGACTTGAAGATAGGAAATAATATTTGTAGAGGGGGAATAAAATAAGACCAGAAATATAGGGAGGAGCAAAAAAATGTTCTTTATTCTGAAAGCAAGAGTACGCCTGGAGTAAAATCGTGTATAAATAATTCTTTAAAGACAACCTGCTACTGCTCGTCGGGGGGTCTAAGTCTTTCTGATTGAACCCCAACTCCCCCCTCAAAAAATAATTCTTTAAAAACAAGAAAACAATCGATAATGATTCAATCAACATAATAAAATCATCATGTCTAATTTCATATGAAAAATAATATAAACGATTTTTAAATTTAAGAGAGAAGCAGCCATTTCTGCTTTGATCATTGCCATATCCTAGATGATGTAGAACAAATCTAGCAGAACAATTGGAATATGGCAGAAACTTACACTATTGACGAAATGAGTAAATGAATGCATGCACAGTGTCATTATGGTAATAATATTGAAACTGAGAATTTATGGCTAGTGGAAATTTCCTTTTGCTAGTAGTTTCTGAATCATCTTTTTTGTATAAGGTGTCCTAGAATAATTGTTCTTTGTACTAAAATTTTAATACCAACTAAAGGTATTTTTTTATGTTTTCAAATGCAAGCACTCAAAGTTTTAGACTTTTTTTAGACCTTTTAATATAAATGTCAACTCACTTTACATTTTCCTACTCAAGAGATCAATTCCCTATGAGCTCAATGTCCTCTTCTATGACATTAATCATATAGTGAAATATCAAGTTTGGTATTTTCCCAAGCACATGTGATTACAATAGTAATCACTTTTTTAAAAAGTCTTTTATTAACACTTTTATAACTCTAGACTAGAAAACTTTAAAATTAATTACATAAAATTTAATTCTCCTTCAAAACACACTCTGCAAGTGATGCAATGTAGTTGCTGGCAATCTGTTTGTATTTTGTTGCTGATGTTTATATTTTTGAGTAGCAAGGAGTGAAAGGATTTTATATTTTAGCAGTAAAAGAACAAAGGACCTAACTTGACAATATAATTGAGATCTCTTAAATCCTTAAGGTGGATAACAGCTCCAGTTAAATTTTATGAATCACCCTTTATTTCTATTTTCTCCACCATGTTGACCTCAAACACATGATGCCTCACCATGTCTCTCCACTCTCATTTCTGCCTATCAGAAGCAAATGTAAAACTATAATGGAGGGATACCTGAAAAACTCAGGCCAAAAAAGTTTCTTATTTTTTTAAAAAAAGACAAATCTTATTTAATATGAACTAATAACCAAATTTATTAATGTAGTTAAGAGGTTTAGTGTTAAATAAATAAAATCTAAAAAGTACAAAAATACTAAGAAACTATCTGAAAAATTATCAAGCTTGACAAAGAACCAAGTAGAAATTCTAGAAATTAAAAATTATCATAAAAATATTCAATAAGTGGCTGAAAAAGCAAATTAAAACAAAAATATAGAACTAATAAATTATATAATAAAAAGCAATAAAAGACAAAAAGAAGGAAAACACGAAAGAAGTTAAGAGTATATAAGAAACAGGAAAACTGGGGTGAAAATTACTAAGATATATCCTCTAGGAATACCAGGAATAAATACAAAGAGAGGGGAAGAGGAAATATTTACAAAGGTAATGGCAGTGAAATATTTATAAATAATAGAATATCTAAAAACTCAGATACAAGAAATAAAATAAACCTGAATCTTGAGCAAAAATATAAAAATAAATATACATAAAAATATGTCAAGGTAAACTGTAATTACTGGAAAATAAAAGTTATAAAAGCAGCTTAAGTGAAAAAACAATTTACTTACAAAAATAAATAAATATATTGATAGATTTCTTCACAATGAAAATGTAAGGCAACATTTAATCCAGAATTCTATATCCAGTTATACTATCATTCAAGAGGAGAAATAAAATGAAGTAAATTTTAAAAAGAAATAAACTCACTGAAAGTATATGTGTGAGTCTGTGTGCATCTGTGTCTGTGTGTGAATTTTGAAAAGAAAGTTGAACAAAATAATGTGAAGCAGAAAAGCAATGACGATGAGGTTAAAAGGTAAAAATGGAAATGAGAATAAAGACTGACTAAAATTCATTAATTGATAGAGTATCAGTCACCAATTTGGACTAGGTAAAGCAATGCGAGTGAAGAAATGGAGATAGATCAGAGTAAAGGTGTGCTAAAGATCTTTGCACATTTAAGAGGAAGGGATAGATATTAATCAACTTTAGATTTTTAAGTGCACTATGCATGATAAAATTTAAAGATAATGGCTAAGCAAATAGAAATAGAATTTGCTACTTCCAATGTCACAAAGAGAATTAGGGAATAAAGGAAAACAAATAGAATAAAACAAAAATGAAAGTACTAAATGATGTGATAATAAACCCAAATATATCATTTATGAAAATAAATTAATTACACTTTCCAGAATAAAAACAAAAATATTCAGACAAGGTTTTAAGTAATCAAGATATAAATTCTGCTTCTGTTTTGGCCAGACAGAACTATCATCTTACTTATAACAGTTTAAACCTCAAGAAAAAAATCAAAAAACAGAAAACAACTATCTAAAGTCAGAATTGGAAAGGAAGCCAAAATTTAAAAGAATAGATCAGAATTGGATGGATTTACTATTTATACTTCTTAAGTATGAGGGTGGCTGTTGTCTGTACAGTATATTATAAAATTTAGAGACCTATAGAAAAACTTGCTGTGTTTCTTCCCTGAGGAACAAGAAGACAGAGTTATGAGCAACTAGTGCCACTGTAAAGTGGGGGATTTACAAAAAAGGAAAAGCCAGTTAGAGAAAACTCTAAAGTTTGTGTATTAGTTCTGCCAAGAGTCTGGCTTGCCTTTTAAATATGCATATGTAGAATATAAAGGAAGCAATTCAGCTTATGATAAAATAACTAACTGCTATTTGAGCTGGATAACAAAAGACAAATTTTATAGTTTAGGTCCACCAAGTAAATAGCTTGGTAAATAAAAAGTTTTAAACTTTTCAAGGTGTATACCATAATCCAGAGACTCCACAATATAATATTCACAATATTGAGGACACAATACAAATTTCTCAACATAAAAATCAGAAAAAAAATTTAAAGACTACAACAAAAAATCATCATATTCGTATGGAAGCACAAAAGACCTAGAATTGCCAAAGCCATCCTGAGAAAAGGAAAACAAGGCTGGAGGCATCACTCTGCCCTACTTCAAATTATATTACAAAATGACAGCAATCCAAACAGCATGGTATTGACAGCAAAATGGACACACGGACCAGGGGAACAGAATCGAGAGTCCAGAGGTAAACCCATGTTTATACGGGCAAATAATTTTCGACAAAAAAGCGAAAAATATACAGTAGAGAAAAGAAAGTCTCTTCAATAAATGGTGCTGGGAAAACTGGAAAGCCACATGCAAAACAATGAAACTAGACTGTTGTCTTTCAACACATACCAAAATTAACTCCAAATGGATTAAAGACCTGAATATAAGACCTGAAACAATAAAATACATAGAAGAAAACATAGGAATGAAACTCAAGGTCCTTGGACTTGAAAAGGATTTTATGAATTTGACCTCAAAGGAAGTAAAAGCAAAAATAAATGAATGGGACTACATCAAACTAAAAAGCTTCTGCTCAGCAAAAGACACGTCAACAAGGTAAAGAGACAACCATCAGAATCGGAAAATATATTTGCAAACAACACCTCCGATAATGGTCTAATATCCAAAATATACAAAGAACTTATATGACTCAATAACAACAAAAACAAACAAACGATCCAATCAAAAAATGGGCATAGGATCTGAACAGACACTTCTTCCCAGAGGACAGATGAATGGCCAACAAAAATATGAAAAGATGCTCAACATCACTAGCTATTAAGGAAATGCAAATCAAAACCACGAATTCTATTCAAGATTTAGACTACAAATAACTTTCTAGCTACTTTAAAAGAAATGTTTTAAGAAAGATGGAGTGACTCTTTAAGAAAAATAATTTGAAAATTTATTGGGTTCTAGCAAAGGAGAATTGTTTTGGTGATACCCAAATTTCAATTTATTCAAGTGACAGAGTAATTAGGCTATTTAAGATGGAAATTTTGAGACTGATGCAGTGTCCATTGTGCCAAGAGGGCCACTGATAGATAAAGATGTGGTACGTATATGCAATGGAATATTACCCAGCCATAAGAAGAGATAAAATACAGCCATTTGTGACAACATGGATGGAACTTGAGATAATCATGCTAAGCGAAATAGCCAGACAGAAAAAGCTGAAAATCACATGATATCACTTTAGGGATATAAACCTAAAAGCAACAAATGAGCAAGACAAACAGAGACTCATGGACATGGACTATAGACTAGTGGTTACCAGTGGGTAGGGGGTGGGGAAGGAGGGGGAGGTAGATGGAATAAAGGGGGTCAAATATAGGGAGGTAGGGAGAGGGCAAAGTGGGTAAAGGAGATCAAATAAATGGTAGCTGAAGGAAACTGGACTTTGGATGGTAAACTCACAATAGAATATACAATACAGATGTTAAATTATAATGTACACTTAAAAATTATATAATTGTATTAACCAATGTTACCCCAATAAACTTAATTAAAAAAAAAAAAGATAAAAATCAGAAAAATGAGACCTACTGCAAGGGAATTATTGGAAATGAATCCCAAGAAGACACACATATTTAGGTAGACATAAGTTTAAAGCAGCTATACAAGTATGCTCTGTGAAATAAAAGAAAACATGTTTGTAATGAATTAAAAAACACAAAATCCTTGGAGAACTGCAACTAAATGAGAATTTTAGAATTTAAAAAGACAATATTCTATTCCACGTAAAGAGTTTAGAGTCAACTCTCCATTCTAACAAGTAAATAACTGAACAGACTGACCAAAAAAAAAAAAAAAAAAAAAAACTCCTCTTCCTGGATCTATTAAAAAAAAGGGCAAAACACAGGGCAAACTGTTGACCCCAAGACTATACAATCAGATAGGCAAATTCCAGGAATCACAATTTACCAGAGCAAAGACACAAGTGGAGACCATGGAGGTAAACAGTGTTGGTAAAAGAAAATCTAAACTGTAATTGACAAATTGCTCGAGGCTCTGAGTGGACAATTTAATTGTTAAAAACTCCAGGTGAACCCAGATGGGGTGGGTGGGTGGATGAGTCACACAATATTGCGATATTTACCTTCACGAGCTCAACCAGATTTTTATAGTAAATATCAAAGAAAAATTCCCTCATGATTTTGTCAGGGGCAGGAGAAAGGGAACCACTTTGAACATATCCGCACATTCTGCTCTTCTTAACAAGGCCTGTCCTCAAGGACAACTAATTAACCAAAGCCTAATCTGCTGGGATATTATCAGAGCTTAATCATTTTGAACATTGCTCTAAATGCACCAATTAAAAGAGATTGTCAGAATGGATCAAAAAACAAGACCCAACTATATGTTGTCTATAAGAACCCTACCTGAAATATAAAGAATAAAAGTAAATGGATGAAGAAATATATATCATGATAGTACTAATCAAAAGAAAGCAGGAGTATCTATATTAATTTTAGACAGAGAAGATTTCAAAGCAAGGAAATTTATCAGGGATAAAGAAAGGCATTACATTATAATAAAGGGGTCGGTTCTCCAAGAGGACATAACAATTCTTGGTTATGCGTCTAACAACAGAAAGTCAAACTGTGTGAGGGAAAAATAAGAACTGTAAAGAGTAGTAGATGAATCTACTACCATAGTTAGGGACTTTGGCACCCTTCTAATTGAAATGGACAAATTCAGCTGGAAGAAAACTAGTGAGAACATAGTTGAACTCAACAACAAAATCAATCAACTGGATATAATTGACATCTGTAGACTACTTCATGCAACAACACCAGAATACATATTCTTTTCAAGCTCACATGGAGTAGTAACCAAGATACCACATTCTAAGCCATAAAACATACCTTAACAAATTTAAAGAACTAAAACTATACTATGTCTGCTCTGAGAACAAAATATAATAAAACTAGAAATCAATATCAGAAAAATAATGGAAAAAAAGGCCAAAATACTATGATATTAAACAACACACTTCTAAAAAACATATGGGTCAAAGAAGAAATTTCTCCATTTCTCAAGAGAAATTTGAGAATACTTTTAAGTAAATAAAAGGGAAAACATAATTTATTAAAATTCACAGAATGCAAGGAAAGTACTCTTTAGAGGGAAATGTATAGTATGAATGCAATATTAGAATAAAAAAGTTTAAAATTAACTAAGTTTTCACTTTAGGAAACTAGAAAAACAAGAGCAAATTAAATTCAAAGCAGAAGAAAAGAAATAATAAAAATCAGAGCAAAAATCAGTGAAATTGAAAACAGGAAGTTAGTAGAGAAAATCAATAAAACCAAAAGCTGATTCTTAGAGAAGATTAATAAAATTAGTAAGTCTCTAGCCAGGCTAACTAAGAAAAAAGAGCAAAGACACAATATCAGAAAAGAAAGAGAAGACATCACTACAAATTTTAGGGGCTTTAGAAGGACAATGAAGAAATATTATGAATAATTCTATAGCCACAAATATGAAACATATTTCTTAAAAATACAATCTGCCAAAACTCACACAAGCTTGATAACCTGAATAGGTCTATCTATTAAAGAAAACTAATCAATAATTAATAACCTTTCAAAATAGGAAGCGCCAGGCCAGGTGAGTTCTCAAGCAAATTCTACCAAATATTTAAGAAAAAAATTGCATCAATTATCTACAATCTCTTTCAAAGAATAGAAGCAGAGAGAATACTTCCTAACTCATTCTTTGAGGCCAACATTATCCTCATATCAAAATCAAGGGCATTGCAAGAAAAGAACAGATCATTATCTCTCATGAACATAAATGCAAAAATTCTGACAAAACATTATCAAATTGAACCCAACAATGTATAAAAGAATTACATACCATGACTAAGCGGAATTTATGAAAGGTATGCAAGGTTGGTAAAACATTTGAAAATCAATTAATGTAATCAATTACTGTAATTTTATCAGATCAGTAGTATAAAAATAAAAATTGTATGATCATATCAGTAAATGCGGAAAAAGCATGTGACACAATCCATCACTTATGCACAATAAAAACTCTCAGTATTAGGAATACAGGGAAATTTCCTCAACTTGATAATGAATATCTATTTTTAAAAATCTATAGCTAGCATCATACTAAATGATGAGAAAGTCAAAGTTTTCCCAGTAAGATCAGCCATAAGGAAGGGTACCCCTCTCATCACTTCTTTGCGACTTTATACTGGAGTTCTAGCGAATGTAGTAAGACAAGAAATGGAAAAGGTGTACAGATTGGAAAGGAATAAATGCTGTCTTTGTTCACAGATGACATAATCATGTATGAAGAAAATCTTAAAAAATAGACAAGAAAATTCCTGGAACAAATAAACAATTATAGCAAGGTTGCAGGATACAAGGTTTATATACACAAGTCACTTTATAAAAGCAATGAACAAGTGGAATTTTAAATTAAAAACAAAATACCATCATATTAACTTCCCCAAAATGAAATACTTAGGTGTAAATCTAACAAAATATGTTCAAAGGTTTAGATGAGAAAAACTTCGCACTCTGAGAAATGAAATCAAAGAAGAACTAAATAAAGGGAGAGATATTCCATGTTCATGGGTAGGAAGATATAATATTGTCAAGAAAATGATTCTTCCCAATTTGATCTACAGATTCAATGTAATCCAAATCAAAATATCAGCAAGTTATTTAGTGGATGCCATAAATCTGATTCTAGAATTTATATGGAGAAGCAAAAGAACCAAAATAGTCAACACATTACTAGCAAATAGCAAAGTTGGGAGAGGGAAACTACCCAATTTTAAGACTTACTATAAAGCTACATTAATCAAGACAAAGTTCTACTAGCAAAACAAAGAGATCAATGGAATTGAATAGAGGAGAGCCCAGAAATAGACCTACATAAATATAATCAACTGATCTTTGACAAAGGAGCAAAAGTAATACAGTGGAGGAAAGATAATCATTCAACAAATGTTACCGGGACAACTGTACATCCACATAAAAAAAAACAAAGAAAGAATTTAGACACAGATCTTAAACCTTTTGCAAAATTTAACTCAAAGTGGATCACAAACATAAATGTAAAATGCAAACCATAAACTCTTAGAGATAATATAGAAGCAAACCTACATGACATTGGGTATGGTAATTATTTTTAGATACACCAACAAAACATGATCCATGAAAGAAATAATGGATTAGCTGGATTTTATTAAGAGTAAAAATTTCTGCTCTGCAAAAGACAATGTCAAGAGAATGAGAAAGCAAGCCAAATAATCCATATTAAAAAAATAAGATATCGCTACACACGTATTAGAATGGCCAAAATTCAGAACCCCAAATGCTCATGAAGATGCAGAACACAGTCATTTATTGCTGGTGAGAATGCAAAATGATATAGGTATTTAGAAAGGCAGTTTGGCAGTTTCCTATAAGACCAGACATACAATCCAGCAATTGTACTCTTTGATATTGACTCTAAGGAGTTGAAAATTTATGTCCATACAAAAAGCTGTACATGATGTTTATTGCATCTTTATTCATAATGGCCAAAACCTGGAAGCTATCAAGATGTCCTTCAGTTGGTGAACGAATAAACTGTGGTACATCCAAACCACAGAATATTATTCTGTGCTAAAAATAAATAAGCTATCAAGCCATAAAAAAAAACCATGGAAAACCTTATATGCATTACCAAATAAAAGAAGTCAACCTGAAAAGGCTACGTATTGTATGATTCTAACTATATGACATTCTGGAAAAAGCAAAACTATGGAGACAATAAAAAGATTAGTGGTTAGGGAATGAGGGAGTGAGGGATGAATAGGTGGAGCATAGGGAATTTTTAGGATAGTGAAAATATTATACCATACTCCGTATTATATCATATTGGTGGATACATGTCATTACACATTTATCCAAAACCATATACAATGTATAACCTCAAGAGTGAACCATAATGTAAACTGTGGATTTTGGGTGATTATAATGTGTCAATGTTGGTTCATCAATGGTAACAAATCTACCACTCTGGTGGGTGATATGGATAATTGGGAGGCTATGCTTGTGTGGGGGCAGAGAGTATATGGTGCCTTCCTCTCGATTATACAATAAACTTAAAACTGCTCTAACAATGTCTTAAGAAGAAAAGTAAAAATAATAATAATAATAATAATACAATATCCAAAATGAGCAATTTTACTCAGTGGTCTTAACCAAATCATGGAGATAACAGAGGATCATTAGGATAATTCAATATCAATTATTTAATCTGAAGAGTAGAGATAAAAGTGATAAGGAAAAGAAGACTCAGAGATATGTGGGACAATATTAAAAGTCTGAATATTGGTATAACTTTTATGGAAGACAGTATGGCATTTCCTTAAAAAATTAAAAATATAACTACTATATGATCCAGCAATTCTACTACTGGAAATATATATATTTGATATATATCAGAGATACCTATATACCTATGTTCACTGCAGCATTATTCAGAGTATCTAAGATATGGGAGTAAATTAAATGTCTGTGAACAGATAAATGGATTAAAAAAGTGAATATACATACATATAATAGAACATCATTCAGCTTTAAAAAAATAAGGAAATCTTGTCATTTGTGAAAACATAGACAAAAGTGGAGATATTGTGTAATGAAATAAGCCAGGCACAGACAGAGAAATATTATATGATCTCACTTACATGTGGAATCTAAAAAGAAAAGTAAGATAAAAAGAGTCATACTGTGATAGCCTGCTGAAATGTGAAAGGGTTAAAGGATAATTAAAACCTGAAACTGGACAAAGGAAGTCTATACCTTAGGCCTAGTTTCTGGAATCTCTAACTACATTCTGTTAATCATGAAACTTGTAACAATGAGCTCATACGCTAACTGCCAATTTTAGCCTGTGCAACCCTGCTTGCTTGCATGGCATGAAAAGTAATCAATTGTTTATAAGCTGAAAATTACTGTTTGGCCATCTCCCACGAGAATACTGGCTATTGCCCATGGGAACATAGGCAATCGCCCAGGAACATAACATTCTAACAAGCTTTCTGCTTCTGTACTCCCCGCTTGCACACCTGACCAGTGGGTTGACAGGTAGTGAATAGGAGAAAGATAGACCTTTGTGTTTAAGATAGAATGAAGAATGGGATTTAGGGTTTAAAAACCTTGTATCTTGGCATTTCGGGGCTACTCCTTTGTACAGGACAGCCTCCGGCTAATAAACAGCCTTTAAGAGCATACTTGGTTTGGTCTATTCTATACAGGCCACAACAATACTTATAATGACTGAGCAACAAAGGATAATTATCTCTCAGAGAGATCTAGATCTAGGAAAGAAATAAGATGAGGCCTAAGATTTCCCCACCTGACTTTTTTGAGAGTATCCAAGATTTAACTTAGGAATGGGAGACCCAGAAGAAGTATGGAAATATCTCTGAGTTTAAGAGACACAACTGAAAGTCCAGGGTGATCAAGATGAGTGGAGTTCCCAGAACAGTGTCAGGAGCAAGCCACACAGAGAAAAATCCAGAGACAAGCAGAGGATTCTCCTGTTCAGCAAATCACTCATCAGCACATGTGTGTGAGGAAACTACTTGAAGCAGGGGAAAGAAAAATGCATAATGATTAGAAGGAATAGTAGCAGACATGTAACAGGGATATTGCTTGTTACAACCAAATAGATGGAAAAAATTGATAATTTATGAGTCATTGAGTACAAGACTCAGAAAAGTCTTGCCTTAATAGTAGGAAATAATTAGTCTGAGACTAAACGCTGTTCTGATCCCACTAACAGGTCTACAAAGCAGGAAATAAAAGGATCAAACTGTTTATAAGTTTCTTAACAGCCTCAGGATAAAAACTAGAGATAAAAACTGAAGTTTTTCAGGTTAAAATAAGACTGAATGAGATGAACTAATCTTGAAGATACAGCTGTCCAAATGATTTACAGAAAGAAAAAAATTAACAAAAATTTTAAAAGCATCAGTGAACTCCAGACTAGCTTCAAGTGGCCTAATACATGTATTTGAAATCCCTGAAAAAGAAGAGGAAACAGAAAAAAATGTTTAAAGAAATAATTTACAAAACTTTTCCAATTTTGTTGAAAACCATAAAGCTGCAAGTCTAAAAAGCACAGTCATGCCTAAGCACAAAAAAATACGGAATACTACAACAAGACAAATAATTAAATTGATTAAAATTGGTGATGAGAAAAAGAAAATCTTAGAAGCCATCTGAGGAGGGGAAAAAAATCATTATTTAAAAAGATAACAATGATTTTTTTTTGTCTGAAACAATGAAATCAAGAGGACAATGTAGCAATATATTTTAAGTACTGAAAGAAAAAATAACTCCAAACTTAGAATACTATACTCAGTGGAAATATTTTTCAAAATGGTATACAAAAGTTAAAATAATGCATCACCATAAGACCAATCTATAAAAAATGTTACAGGAAATCTTTAAGGCAGATGAAAAATAAGTCCATGTAGATATATAGATATACCCAAAAGAATGAACACTACTCATTAGTTAAGAT
>NW_006438076.1:1223441-1265280 GCF_000325575.1 Pteropus alecto | reverse complement strand
ATATGTAAGATTTTTTTTATTATTAAAATATCTTCAATGGATAATTGGCTGTTTAAATAGAAGAATAAAAATGAAACATGAAGGTTGTAACATATGTATATGTGAAATATTTAATAACAAAAGACAAGAAGGGAGAATTGGAAGTAAACTGCTATAATAAGGTTCTTATACTATACGTAAAGTGTATAATGTCGCTTTGAAGGTAGACAGTAATAAAGATGTGTATCAAAAAAATCTAATAAACATAGTTACTAAACCAACAAATAGAGATGAAATACTAAAAAATACTGAATCCAAAATGAGGCAGGAAAAAGGAGAAAAAGGAACAAAAAAATGAATAGAATAGAAAGCAAATACTAAGATGTTAGACTGAAACACTATCTTATCAATAATTACATTAAAAGGAAATGTTTTAAAAACCCGACTTAAAAACCAAGTTTATCAGATTGAATAAAAAAGCAAGACTCAAGTTTATACCGACCAGAAAGGCACACTTTAACTATAAATTCACAAATAGCTTAAAAATAAAATGATGGAATAACATATAGTATGCTAACTTTAATCAAAAGAAAGCTGTAGTATCCATATTAATAACAGACAATCCATTAAAAAGCAAATTATATTACTAGGAGTAAAAAAGGCACATTTTATAATAAAAAGGAATCAATTCATCAGGAAGATATGACAATTTTAATGTTTATGCACTAAAAACAAAACTGTAAAATACATAAAGCGAAAGCTTGTAGAACTGAAAGGAGAAATCAAAAAATCCAAAATTATAGTAAATTTCAACACTCTCTCAATAATTAATAGAATAGACCAAAAGTCAAACAGAGTATAGAAGACTTGAACAATGCTATCATCCAACTTGATGTAATTGATAATTATAGAACACTCCGCCCAGCAATAGTAAAATAAACATTTTTTAAAAAAATGCATATGGAATATTTACGTCTACATTTAAGGCCAAAAAACAAGTCTCGATAAATTTTTAAAAAATCAAGTCATAGAAATTTTGTTCTCTGATGATATTGGAATTAAAAAATCAAAACAAAAAGATCTCTAAAAAATGTCCAAATACTTGGAAACTAAATAACACACTTCTAATTAACACATGGAACACAGAAAAAGTAAAAAAGTGTATTAGAAAATATTATGAACTGAATGAAAGTAAAACATCATTTCAAAATTTGTGAGATGCTGCTAAAGCAGTACTTAAGAGAAAATTACTAACACTTAAAGTACTTGTTTTAGAAAAGAAAATCTCAAATCAATTATCTCAGCTTCTACCTTAAGAAACTAGAGAAAAACCAAATTTTTCAAAAGTAACCAGAAGAAAGTGATGCAGGAGAGAGCAAATTTCCCCAAGTTGGTGGGGGAGACCAAGCCCTGCCCCGAGAGAAGAGGGTCCTTTGGCAGAGAGCGTAGAAAAAACTCAACACACACGCCAAAGTTAGAGTCAAAAGGAAAGTTTATTAGAAAAGAGGTAAAGCTCCACAGACAGAGTATGGTCTCCTCTCAGAGACAGAGAGTGAGAGGGACCAAGAGAGGCTTGGAAAGACAGTGAGTAGAGGGCAGAGTGTTCAGAGAATTCAGTTTATATATCATTTTTTAGTTCCTGTGAGTTGTTGTTTAAATAACTTTGTTAACCCACTTACTTTGATATGGACATACAGTGAGGAGGGGGAAGGTTATGTAGCATGAAAAGGTAAGAATATGTAGAGTGAAAGGCCTGCTGGCAGTTCCTAGCCTTTAATCCATAGGCTCCCCATGGTTTTAGCCATAGGGAATGACTCTTGGAAAGACTCTTGGTTCCTGTTTTCCCTTCACAGGTGTGGAGAATGGGTTGTTAGTAATCTAGCAAAAATCTTCCTTTGTTCTGAAGGTGTCCTTCTGGGGTGGCTGCAGGGCTGATCAGCAATACCAGTCCCTGAATGTGGCTTGATTATTTTTCATTTATTTATTTATTTATTGTTATGCCTACAGCACCTGGTCTTCCTAGGTGGTCTCCCATCCAAGTACTTACCAGGCCTGACCCTGCTTAGCTTCCAAGATCAGATGGGATTGGGCTTGTTCAGAGTGGCATGGCCATAGACTCTTGCTTAATATTTTTAATTCTCTTGCCTCCTCCCTACATTAAAAGAAAATAATAAAGATCAGAACAGAAATTAATGAAACAGAAAACAAAAACAATAGGAAAAATTAAGAAAAGCTAAATCAGGTGCTTTGAAAAAATCAATTGTATTAAGCATGCTTTTTTATTTTCTGTATTTCTTGTGCTTTAACATATAAAGCTTTGCTGATTCTGGAGAGACTACCCTCCCAAGACTATCCAATTCCTAGAGATAGTAAACTGCCTATAAAGTGTATCTTTCACTTGCAAATCATCCCATCTAGAAACCACACTCCAACCATCTTTTTTATAGGACTCTCACAAGACTCTCACATTCTGCCCATTATTTTCCTGCCAGGAACCAGACAAATATAGACAGACCTTATACCTCAGAGCCTGCTGAAATTATTGAAACTTTCCAATCTTAAACCTGCTAACACTGCAAAGGAAAGAAGGAAGGAAGGAAGGAAGGAAGGAAGGAAGGAAGGAAGGAAGGAAGGAAGGAAATGACTTCAATTTATATCTCGTACCAGATACAAAAGTTAACTGAAATAAAATTCTACTAAATGTAAAACATATAACTACATAACTTCTACAACAAAACATAGACATTTATGACCTTGAGTTAGACACAGTTTTCTTACTTACAACATCAAAAACATTATTTGCAAAATAACAAATTAATAAATTGATCTTCATTAAAATTAAAAACTTCTACCTTTTGATAGACACTGTGAAAAGAATTAAAAGACAAGCTTCAGTTGGGTAGAAATATTTTTAAATCATTTATCTGATGAAATATTTACACTCAGACCATATAAAGAGCTTTTAAACTTAATAATAAGGAAAAACTCCAATTAAAAAATAAAAAAAATTGAATTGACACAGATAATACAGATGGAAATAAGCACGTGGAATGAACTTCAGCACCATTAGTCACTAGGGAATTACAAATTAAAACCATATGAGATATCACTACATGCCTATTAGAATGGCTAAAGTTAAAATCCTTACTATCCTAAGCATTGGCAGGAATGTGGAGAAATTTGAATTCTTATACACTGTTGGTGAGAAGGTAATATGGTATAACTACTTTGGAAAACAGTTTGGCAATTTCCTAAAAATTAAACATAGATCAAACCATTCCACTGTAAGGTGTTTTCCCATAAGAACCAGAATCATATGATATAAATATTTGTCCACATATGTTTATAGCAGCTTAAAGTTTGATAGCCAAAAACTAGAATCAACCCAAATCTTGATTGGATAGTAGATAAATGGATGAATAAACTGTGGTTCATACAATAGGACACTGCCCAGCAATAAAAAGGCATTCACTACTAATGTACTTAACATGAATGAATCTTAAAATAATTGTGCTCATTTAAGAACTCAGACAGTAAAGAGCAAATGCTGTACTTTTCCACTGATACAAAATTCTAGGAAATGCAAACTGTGGTGACAGAAAATATATCAATGATTATCTGGGGCCCAGGCAGGACTAAAGGTGTGGTGGAACCCAGAGAGAGGGATCACATAGGAAGAAGAGCAAATTTTTGGAGATGATGGATAGTTTACTATCTTGAAAGTATCTCGATGGATACTTTCACTAGACCATGATAGTTTCATGGTATACACATATGTCAAAACTTATCAAATTATACATCTAAAACCAAAAATCGACAAAGTCACTGTTCTCAGGCTTTATAGCAAGTTCAATTAACCAATCAAATCATAAATAGTGTATCCTATAAATTGTTTCAGAAAACAGAAACAGAAGCAACAATCTTCGAATCATTTAACAGGGCTAATATCACTCTGAAACAATACTAGAACAGGATAGCATGAGAAATGAAAAAGATTGCTTTTGGGCAGATCGATACCTTGGTTGTGGGTCCTCTGTTGGGGGCGGAGGGGAAGGCCTAAAAGGACCTTCAGCAGCACCTCTTATGCAGTTGGATTTACTAGGGTCAAAGAAAAGCGCTTTGGCTCCAGCGACAGGGGCAGACTCAGTTCCTTCAGCTGCATGTGCTCCAGCTGTTCTACTCTTGATGTTTACTAAGCAGCCAACTGTTTAGAGACAATTTAATTGTAACAAGCCCTCACAGCTAAGTGTTCTTTTATTAGCCCAAATGGAGTCCCATGCGTCAGGAGGGGCCACCTTCCCCTAAGTCCCTTCCATTCCTTCCCTATTAAAGTGAAATATGGCTTTAATATAGTCACACCTGGTGGAAATGCTCTCTTAGCAGCCCTGAATGCCCACCCTCCCCCGTTTAAGGCTGCCTCATACTGCTTTATTCCTCACGGCTGGGTTTTGCAACTTTTTGAATGATTAGATTAGTTTTAAAGCCAGTAAAAGGATAGCATACGAAAAGCAAAATCACTGGCAAAATCACTGGCACTTACGTGCTTTGGAACTGACTTTAGTCATAATTTAAGTTAAAAAAAAAGGTGGAGAGGGATAGTCGTTGAAAACAAGTTTTAGAATTTCTTTATTCAGGATATGTTTGGGGAAACTGCAGAATAAATGACTTCTAAATTTATGTTTTAATGTCTCTTGGGCTCCTGAAGCATAGGCAATGCTATCATGGGCCAGAGCGTGTTGATCTCAATCTGTGGGAACTGCATGGCATGGGGGTGAGGGGGAATGTTAATAAGAAAAAAAGGCCCAAACCTCAACTTTTACTCTTGAGGTAAAGTAAGCTACTAGAAGTAGAAAACAGAACTCATTCAGTAAGCACGTCTCAGATAAAATGTTTCATGAGCTCTCTAAATAATTTCTAAACACTCTCATACTTGGACATATCAAGCTACCTATGAACACACAGAGCTCCACTGCACTGGGGAACTAAATATTCAGATACATTCAAATCTAAGATTTTTTTTTTTTTTGTCTATTCTCAATCGTGTTGACAAAGCTCAGAGCAGTTAATAAGATGGGAAGGTCACACAGCTCTCATCTCTGACTCTAAAGTCTATGTACTTCATTTTTGTGCTATAGTAGTAGGTGAGAATACATTTTTTTAAATTTCTTGACAAGTTCTTAATCTACAGCTCTTTTGAACACTTTCAGCCTCCTCCTGTTTTTGAAAGAAGTCAGGAGTATGGCTGACTCAATACTCAGTAGCCCTCCCCACTCCACATCATATATATTCCTAAGAAAGTTGTATCTACTGGCCCATATCTTCAGTCCAATATAACTTTTATGGTTGCAAAGTTCAAAATATCACCTACTCTCACCTTAAATTATCACAGGGCTTTATGGAGATTTAAGGTCTACAGGGACCAGCAAGTATCTTTGAGTTGAGCCTTGCAAAATTTGCTCTAGTTGGATTTTCTTCCTGAGTTTGGGCTGTCTTGCTACCAGAAATACCACAAAGTAAAAAGCAAAAAGAAAAAAGACTGGTGAAATCCAAGTACCTAATGAGAGAGAGAGAGAGAGAAAGAGAGAGAGAGAGAGAGAGAGAGAGAGAGAAGAGAAGGGAGAAGAGAGAAGAAAGGAGAGAAAGGAGAGAAGGGAGAGGGAGAGATTATTAGAAGTTAGAGAAATTCTTTTGATTTACTATCTGAAACTGAAGCTTCAGGTAAAATTCTATACTTTTTTTTTTCACTCCATCCTCCCTGTCCTCTTCATAGTTATTGAGATAGAATTCATATATCATAAATCCACTCATTTAAAAGGTACAATTAAATAAGTTTTAGTATATTCACAGATATATGTAAACATCACCACAATCAATTGTGAACACTTAATTACCTCAAGAAGAAACTCCGTACTCTTTAAGTATTATTCCTTATCTGCTCCTCCTCCACCCCAGCCCTAAGCAACTGTGAATCTACTTTCTGTCTCTATAAAGTTTCCTGTTACTGGATTTTCATGAGAATGAAATCATATAGTATATGGTATTTTGTAACTGATTTTTTTCACTTAGCATAACGTATTCAAAGTTTCATTTTTATTCTAGCCACCCTAGTGGGTGTCAAGTAGTAACACATTGTGGTTTTGATTTACATTTTCCTGATAACTAATAATGTTGAGCATTTATGCATGTGCTTATTGTGTTGTGTACATATTAGCCATTTCTATATCTTCCTAGGAGAAAAATCTATTCAAATCCTTCACCCCTTTTTAATTGGGTTAATTGCCTCTATTATTAATTTGTATTAAAAAAAAAGTGTATATTCTAGAAAGATACATGATCTGCAAATATTTTCTCCCATTCTGTGAGTTACCTTCTCGCTTTCTTTGTGGAATGCTTTAAAGCACAAGTTTTGTTTTGATAAAGTTTGTTTTTTCTTTTGCTGCCAACGGTATCATACTTAGGAATCATTTGCAAATCCAATGTAATAAAGATTTATTGCTATATTTTCTTCAAGGGTTTTATAGTTTTTCCTCTTACATTTAGATCTTTGATCCATTATACTCTTTTTGTGTATGGTATGAATAAAGGCCCAACTTTATTCTTTTGCATGTGGCTATCTGGTTGTCCCAGCACCATTTATTGGGAAGACTATTCATTCACTATTGAAAAGTCTTGGCATCTTTGTTGAAAATCATTTCACCATAGATGAATGGTTTTGTTCCTGTACTTCCAATTTCATTTTATTGATTACATATACATGTCCTTATGCCAATACCACACTGTCTTGATTACTGTTGCTCTGTATGAGTTTTGAAATCAGAAAATGTAAATTCTCCTACTTTATTCTTCTTTTTGATATTGTTTTGGATTTTCTGCATCCCTTACAATTCCATATGGATTTTAGAATTAATTTATCAATTTCTACAAAATAGTCAACTGATACTATGGTAAGAATTGTGTCAAATCTGCAGATCAATGTTGAAGAGTATTGCCATCAGAACGATAAATTCTCTAATCTCTGAAAATGGTGTATTCCCTCCATTTATTTAGATCTTTAATTTCTTTAAAAAATGCATTATAGTTTTTAGAATCTAAAATTTGCACTTATTTTGTTAAATTTATTTCTAATATTTTATTCTTTTTGATACTATTGTTAATGGAATTTATTTCTTGATTTCATTTTGTTGATTGTTCAAAGGGAGTCTACAGAAATACAAATTTTTTTTATATTTTAGCCTTGTATCCTGCAAACTTGATGAATTCATTTATTATTTCTAATATTTTTTTATTGAATTCCTTAGAGTTTCTCTATATAAGATCTATATATATAAGGCCATCTGTGTGTAGAGATAGTTTCACATCTTCTTTTCAAATTTGGATGCCTTTTATTTCTTTATCTTGCCTAATTTCTCTGGCTAGAACTTCGAGTATAATGTCGAATAGATGTGGTAAGAGCAGACATCTTTGTCTTGCTCTCAATCTTAGGAATAAATCATCCAGTATTCCAGTATGATGTTAGCTGTTTTTTGAGAGATGTTCTTTGTCAAGTTGAGGAAATTCCTTTAAATTCATATTATATTGCTTTAATCCTAAAAGAGTTTTGGATTTTGTCAAATCTTTTTCTGTATCTGTTGAAATGATCATGTGATTTCTGTTTTTTATTTTATTGATAAGATGTATTACATAAATCTGTTTTTCAGATGATAAACCAACCCTACATCACTAAGATAAATCTAACTTGGTCATAATTCTTTTTATATAATGCTGAATTTGATTTGCAAATTTTTTAGGATATTTGCCTTTTTGCCTCTATATTCATTAGAGATAGCTATCTGATTTTTTTGTTTTTGTTTGTTTGTTTGTTTTTGTTTTTTTTTTCCTTGTGATGTCTTTGACTCGTTTTGGTATGAAGTCACTAAAATGAATTTGAGAGATTTTTCTTCTTTTCCATTTTTTCGAAGAGTTTGTGAGAAATTGTAATTGATTCTTCTAATGTTTGATAGAATTCAGTGTTAAAGCTATCTGGTCCAGGAATTTACTTTATGGGTAATTTTTGTTTTGTTTCCTTTTGTCTCTAATACTTCAATCTCTTCACTTGTTATGGGTCTATTTAGATCATTCATTTCCCTTTGAGTCAGTTTACAGAATTTGAGTCTTTCTAAGAATGTGTCCATTTTACCTTAGTTATCTAATATATTGATATATAATTGTTCATAGAATTTTTTAAATATCTGTTTATTTTTCTAATGTCAATAGATATGTCCCCTTTTATTTCTGATCTTAGAAATTAGAGTCTCTTCTTTTTTTCTTTGTCAAACTAGCTAGTTTTGCCTTTTTTTGAGCTTTTCGAAAACCAGCTTTTGTTTCATTGAACTTTATTGTTGTGGTATTCTTTTTCATTATTTTTGCTTTAATATTTCTTTCTTTCTCTTGCTTTATATTCAGTTTGCTACTCTATCTCCAGTGTTTTAATATGAAAGGTTAGATTACTGATTTTAGATCTTTCTTCTTAATATAAGCATTCACAGCTATAATTTTTCCTCTATGCACTGTTTTAGAGGAACCCCATGTTTCGGTACATTGCATCTTCATTTTCACATATCTCAAAGTATTTTCTGATTTCCTTTTTAGTTTCTTCTTTGATCCATCTGTTGTTTAGAAATACATTATTCAATTTTCCACATTTCTGAGGTTCTTTTTGTTATTGATTTCTAATTTCATTCCTTTATTTTCAGAGATTTATATTATTTCTACTCTTTCAAATTTATTGAGGTTTGGTTTATGGGGTAAAATATGGTATGTCCTGTAGAATGATTCATGTTGACTTAAGAAGAAAATATATTCTGTTGTTGAGTAGCATGTTCTATAGGTGTCTGCTAGGTGCACTTGGTTTACAGTGTTGTTCAAATCTATTTCTTTGCTGATCATGTCTAGTTGCTCAAACCATTATTGAAAGTAGAATATAAAAGATTCTATTATTGTGGAATTACCCATTTTTACCTTCATTTCTGTCAGTTTTTGCTTCATTTATTTTGATGCTTTATTGATACTTTTTTACTATAAAATATTTCTCTTTATCTCTAGTAATATTTTTTTTTATTTTAAAGTCTAATGGTCTGATATTAGGATGGTCACTCAGGTTTCTTGTGATTGCTGTTTGCATGACGTCTTTTTTTCCCATCTTTTTACATTAAATCTATATATGTCTTTGAATCTAAAGTGTGTCTCCTGGAGACAACATATAGTTGAAATATGTTTTGTCATTTGGTCTAACAAATTCTAAATTCTAAATGAATCGTGTAATATTTACATTTATGTTATTATTTATAAGTTGGATTTATGTCTGCCATTTTACTTTTGTTTTCTATATGTTGCACGCCTTTTTTGTCTATTTCTATTTTGCCACTTTATTTTGCACTTAGAATTTTTAGTGTAGCATTTTAATTTTCTTAAATTTTTAAAAATATATGTATATTTTTTAGTGATTCCTTTAGAGTTTACCTTATATACCTTAAATTATGAGAACAAGCTTTAAATTTATACTAGCTTAATTCCAGTAATATGTTAGTACATTAATCCTGTATATTTCTATTTTCTTTCTCTTTTTTGTTATATTTTTTCTATATCTATATCATCTATATCTATATCTATATCTATATTTATATCTATATCTACATCTATTATAGTATTATTACAAACACAACAGTACATTATTACAATTATATTACTTAACCATGTGTCATTATCATCTTAGTCCATTAGAAATTTACTCCCACCCACTTCCTTTATACAATTATTGGCAAATATATTACATTTCTACATGTTATAGGCCTAAGAATACATTTTACACATATTATTTATACAATTGTTTTTCCAATCTGTTAAGAGAATAAAGGAGACATATACGCATTCTAGTGTCTTTTATAATTGCATAGCTACTTTTGTCTCTGTTTACCTTTACTCTTTCTTTATTTCTGCTAGTTGAATTACTATTAGTGGTCACTTGTTTTCAACCTAAAGATCTAATCTTTAATATTTCTTGTAAGCTGGATCTGTTAACAACAAATTCTCTCAGTTTTTATTTATCTGGAAAGTATTAATTTATCTTTTATTTTTTTTAATAGTAACTTTGCTGCATATAGGATTCTTGGTTGACAGATTTTTCTTTAAATATTTTGTGTATTTTATTCCACTGCTTTCTGTCCTTCATTATTTCAGTAGAGAAGTTAGTTGTTAATCATGCATAATCACTAAGAACACATCTGAGGACAGAAAAACAATATTTTTACATGTAAAAAATCTAAAAATAAAAAAATTAAGAAAATTAAAAGCCTAACTCCCATTTTTACTTTTATGAAAAAGTTTCTAGAAATATGATCATCAAAATAACTGACTATATCAAGAAAGTGAATGAATATATTCATCCAACATAAATGAGCAGTAAGAAAGAGTCTAGACATTATAAAAATCATATCTAAGGAAAGTACCAGGTGACAGCTGCACAATAATACTGAGAAAAGGGCATTCTAAATTGAAAGAAAAGGATTGTGATTCTTATGAGGGAGGTCTCTAGCACAGAAATTGGGACTGTAACATCTTCAGGTAGGATTGAACATGTGGAAAACTTTATAAAGTAATGATTTTAAAATATAACAAATTTAAAATACTAAATATGCACATATGATAAAAATGATTACCTAATATACACAACAAACTCTTACATTTTAATAAGAAGAAAAAATCAACCCAATTTTTAAAAAATGAGCCAAAGATTTTATAAGACACTTCATCAAAGACGATATACAAATGGCAAGTAAGCATGTAAAAAGTTGCTCCACATCATATGTCATCAGAGACAGTGAATTAAAACAATGATGAGATATTACTACACACCTATTAGGACGGCCAAAATCTAGGACACAGACAACATCAAATGCTGTCGAGGACGTGGAGGAACAGAAACTCCCAATCATTGTTTGTGGAAATGCAAAATGGTACAGCCACTTTGACAGACAGTTTGAAGATTTCTTACAAAACTAAATACATTTTTACCATATGATCCAGGAATTGCTCTCATTGTTATTTACCCAAAACACTTGAAAACTATGCCCCCTACACAAAAGAAAAAGAAAAAAAAATACTGTACATGAGTGTTTTATAGCAGCTTTATTTATAATTGTCAAAACTTGGAAGCAACTAATATGTTCTTCAGTAGGTGAATTAATAAATAAACTGTAGTACATTCAGACGATAGAATATTATTCAGAGCTAGAAAGAAATAAGCTATAAAGCCATAAAGAAACATAGAGAAACCTTAAATGGATATTACTAAGTGAAAGAAATGAATCTGAAAAGTCTACATACTACATGATTTCGACTATATAAAGTGCTGGAAAATGCAAAACTCTGGAAACAGTAAAAAGAGCAGTGGTTGTCAGGGATTAGGGTGGGGGATGGATAAACAGGTAGACCACAGAGGATTTTTAGGGCAGTGAAAATGTTCTGTATGAAACCATAAAAAAGGACACATATCATTATACATTTATCCAAACCCATAGAATGTGTGACACCAGGGTTGAACTGCAATGTAAACTATGGGCTTTGGGTGATTATGATGTGTCAATGTATATTTATCATTTGTAACAAATGTACTACTCTGCTGGGCGATAGTGATGCTAGAGTAGGAACAAGGGTTATATGAGAAATCTCTGTACTTTCCTCTCAATATTGCTGTGAACATAAAACTGTTCTTAAAATAATAAATTGCCATCTATCAGAGCACTTCACACTTCAGTGAAAGGCAATAGAACCCATTAGATTGCCTCTTTAAACTTTACTTCATATGGTAAAAAAAAATTATATGTGCATATTATACATACTTATTTTTTAAATATTTGTGTGTGTGAATATATGTGTGTGTATGTGTGTGTATATATATATATATTTTTTTTTTTTTTTCCTTGATCTAGCCATAACTTTTCTCACTGGTTTTGTGAATCAATAGATGCATTTTATTTCATTAAAAAAATAAAACTAAATATGGATGAAACGGAAAAGAATTTACTGTTATTTTCAAAATAAAAGTGACCTATAAAGCAGTCAATAGCCTGGTCTACCCCCTTTCCACCTCATGTAAGCACTAGCCATGTTTAATTTTTTGTGTTTCTCAAACATGTCATGATCATTCTCTGGACTTTGCACACACCCATTTAAATTTGTCTGTAGCATTTTTGCCACTCTTCTTCTATATGCTCTCATTCTTTTTATTTGAATAACTTACTTATCCTTGTGATCTTGACTGAGATATCTCTTTCTTCCTGAGATGTCTGTTGTATGTTTCCATAGCACCTTGTCATTAATACACATTCATGGATAATTGTTGTTTGGTTACCAGACCTCTCCAATAAAACCTTAGATTCATGAATGAGCAACTCTTCACACATTGTCTGGCACATAGTAGGTAATCAATAACTAATTATTGAGTATATGAATAAATCTTTGAATGATACATAGCATTTTTAGTGTACTACAAAGTTAGTCAATAAAGTGGGGATTTAGTCAATAAACATTTATTGTATACCAATAATTTGCAAAGCATGACAATATAATAGATAAAAAATAGTTTTTAAAAGTTTTTCTTCTTTTCTTCCAAGAGATTTTCATTACAGTAGGAGTGGAGAACAGAAATATTGTTAAAGATAAAAATATTCAGGTGTCAGTTGAGTCAGGACCAGCTTACCTCAAGATTCTACACGAGCCATGAGTGTTATGCTCCATAAAGATCCCTCTCATGTTCTTTTTGAGTGGCAGCAACATCCTAAATATTAGAATCCTATGCAGTTGTCTGAGGTTAAGAGAGGACTGTACTCTGAAATTAATATGTAAATTTATTTAGCCTCTATTGATTCCACTGGAAGGTAAAAAGTTTACCCTAGTAAAAAGAATACAGAAATATAGTTTAAAGAGTCAACAGCTTAGTAGAAATATTCCTTAGATTTTCAGAGTTACTAAGAAAGGGCTAAAGCACCACAAAGCTGGCCTTCTTATTAAGGTCTTTTAAAAAGAAGCTAATACACAAACACCTTTTTGGTCTTTGTCTCTGTTAGAATAAAATTTCTTCTTAGACAGAAGGCCAATTGCTCAATGTCAGGTTAGCTTTGGGACAGATTAATTCAGATGGTGTCAACATAAATAACCTTTGATTAGTGGAAAACCAAATCACTCCAAAACAAAACCCAAATATTTTATTATAGGCAATTTTACTTACAGATCATATTTCCTGTGTTATTCTTGCACTGTTTCATTTTTGTTATTGCTACCGATATTTACATGTAAACAGGATCTCTGTTGCTTAGCAATTCATTATTTCTGTTGTTTCTTTTTTGCTGAAATTTATTTAGTTCTCTAGCAGGGAAGAAAGCTGTCTGAATCCTCTCCCACCTACAAAATGTACCCCATTTTCAAATCTGAATGTAAGTTTGTTGTTGGAACAATTCATTCAAATGTTCTTCCAACTTATATTTGCATTCCAATTCTTAATGAGAAAGAGTAAAAGATCATTGCATTTGGTCATCGTTGCTTTCTGCCTCACTTTATTTGTGATTACTGTTTACCTGTTTTAGTCAGTGGAGGTCTCTGAAAGGACATTCACTAAAGTATTTTGTCAATTGAGAGAAACTGGAAAAAAACCCAGTTTTTATAAATATGGAACTGGATAAATATATTCTTAAATTTATCATACAAATATATACAATGAAACTATTGTAGAATTGTTAACATTGTTATAGACCTACATATATTGAAATGAAAAAATGGCCAGAATGTATTAAAAAGTGGGCAGGGGGAGCAAGTGGAAATACAACAGATATAATATGCTCTCATTTATATATAAAAAATGGGTGTGGATATATTTGCTATCTTTCATTTTATACCCTCTGCCTTATTAATTGTGTGTGTGTTTTTTTTAATACTACAGTGTGCTTGTATTACTTTTATACTTAAAACAAAAAAAAATATATACAATCAAGGACAGGCTCTTATTTTCTAATTTTTAAAATTTTCCATAGTTCTGGCAGTGGTAGCAATGTCTAACCATAAAGTTATGGGAAGGCATTCTTAGCATACTACAAATTAACAGAACTCAAGGGGACTCTGTGACAGAAATTCTCACAGACATACATGTACCTAATCTGTAAGGCCTGCCAGGGTATGAGAACCCAAGGTTTAAATGATAACTTCTCACATTATGGAGTGTACAATCAAAGGCTATTGAACACTGGCTTTGGTGCCAGCAAGGGAAATGAAAGAACAAGGTTTCTGCATTGTAATGGCTATTCATTTATCTTTCTTGTTCAAATGAAATAACGGTTTTAGACATTTCAGATAACACATACAAATCAATCCTCAACTACTCCCCAAAATGCTGTCCCACCAAAAATAAAAAAAAAAAACTGTATACAATACAAGCAGATAATTTTCCAGTCTATGCAAATAAACTTGGCTCAGACTAAACTTAAATTTTTATCTACCAAAATGGCGATGCAAATTAACTTTCCACTTCTACTTTCCCCTCTATGGGTCATTTTAGGTTCTAAGCTGACATAAGTTCATCACACATATGAGGACCACCATGACCATTGTACAACTCTCTGTTAGTTTTTCAATTTTTACAAAGGAAGGAAAAATTTAAAATGTGGTTATTATTCACAGTTAACAGTCGCTTTGAGATCCACAGAATAAGATTTAGATCTTTGAGCATCTGCTTGAGAGAAGGAGGCCATGTGGCACTGCACAAAAAAATCTGGACTGAAAGTCAGGAGAATTGAGTTCTAGTTCTGGCCTTATTGATCTAAATGATCATAAGATAAACATTTTTTTCTGGGCCTTAATTATGTTTTACTTAAATTATCCGGAGCCAAAGCAGATGGTGTTTTACATTCTTTTCGATTCTATGAAAAATTGGTTCATGATGATTTCACATGCTTTTTTGTTGGCTGTCCTAAATCCCCCACAGGTCTAGTATCCTTAGGCAAGGTATCGCGTTCTAAAGTTACCCTCTACCCAATACTCCCTACCCTTCTTGCCATTAAACTCTCATCTTCAGTTACGTTCAGTCAATTATCTTGCAAGTTAGATTTGCTAAACCAGGTCATGGTAAGTTGCTTGCCAGATTAGGAAAGCGTTCTCTCTTCTCTAAAAAAAGTTGAAATAGATCAGTCTTTAAAGCCTCATCTTTCCATAAGATATTTTGAATCTATTTATGAACTCTGTGTTTCTCAAACCAAGAAAATGAGTAAAATTAATAGACTGTTGATGAAGCAACACAAAATTGAAGCATCACCAACTCTGCACTACGTAATATTAATCCATTTGGAGGTTAGTTTCATTAATGAAAATTTTTAAAAAGTTATAGGAAAATTAATCACCTAGAAGCAATAATTGCTACACATTGAGGATCACCCCTTGAGTCAGCCTGATGATTCATTCTGGGGCCAGCTTGTTGCCACTGTGACCATAAACAGTCCATACACCACAGCAGTGGAAAAGTTATTCAGTATGTACAGAGCTATGTAACTGAAAGGGTTCACTCTTGTTCTCTGATTTGCTTTTTGACTCTTTTTTTTTTTACTTCAGCAGCTTTCATAAGCCTTTCATCATTTAGTAAAACCTCAGAAAGCTTCCAAAGGAAGGTAAATTCAGTTTTCTCCTCCATCCTTCCTTGCTTTCTTTGACAAGCAGGAGGTTCCCCACTCAGTTTTCATCCCTCTCTTAGGATAATAGGAGAAAGAAGATGATTATTGAATGTTCTTCAGTGGCATCTAAAATCACAGTAACAATTGGATAAAGGGCAAACAATTTTCATTCTTCTCTTGTTCTTGGATCACCATGAAAAGTAGTGTCTATTTAGTGTTCTCAGGTGGCTTACACAACTTCTATGTACCAGAATATTGATATTTTTGATAGTTATAACTATATAACTATTCATAGAATTATATATATACATATATTCTTTCAAGTGCCTACCTATGTATGTGTATGTCTATGTGTATCTGTGATTGCCATACCCAATGTCATGTAGGTTTGCTTCTCTATTATCTCTAAGAACTTATAATTTTGCCTTTTACATTTTTTTTTTGTGTGAGCTACTTTGAGTTAAATTTTCTAAGATTTATCTATGTGTATATGTCTGTTTGTGCTGTGTTTAACCCTTAAATGCCATCTTATCATCCATCATTTCCTTGGCTATGGGGTTCCACCATCTCTAACTCTTACAAAAACATTTCAGTGCTCTCCTCATTAGTATCAGTGTGATCCAAATACTCACCTCCCTAGCTACAAACTTAAAAGGGGGAAAATAATCTATCTGGTCACCAGAAAAACTAAATTTAGGCTGGAATCTTGGCAGAGGATTAGAAATTATCTCATGATGTTACATTTTCATCAGAAGACATAACATTAAATCTATGATTTTACATAAGTTTTTATGTTCAACTCATGTTATATTGAAAGTTTGGAAGTTATGATAAATTGAATGACTTATAGAATGATCAAACTTATCATGAAATTCAATAAAAATGTTTTATATTCAGAAATATACGTTATTACATAAGTGTTTAATTCTGTGAGTTTATATTAGGTGCAGAAAAATGTTAGAAATATTCCTTAGGAGTAAGCTCTCTGAACATCACAATTAGAATAAAGTTATTATACCCAGAAAAGTCTATTGTTTTGAACTGAGCAGGTTTCATTGCATTAGAAAACTATTTAGATGTTTGAATACAATTAGAAATAAGTGGTCTGGGAAAAGATCATAGTACTCTGTAGTGTCATGACCCCACTGCATGGTTTTTATTACCTGTATGTACACCTGTGCAATGCTATGGCTGAATTATTAAAAAAAAAAAAAAAAAGATAAGAAAAACTTTAATTTTCCAATTATTACTTTTATACAAATAGAGCCAAATTTTTACTGCTCACTGGTATGTATTTAAAGAAACTGTTTTGAATTAAAAAGTCATATTTTCCATTCTCTTCTTTTTTTTACTGGATTCTCTTTCAAAAACTTTAGAAACCAGAGTTCATATAAATGCCTGAAATTTTATTTTATTTTATTTTATTTTTTTTAAAAAGTTCAAGAATGTTGGGAAGCTCCTTTAATTGAAATGATCTAAGGATAATTAAAAAGAGGAACAATGTACCTATTCAAAACACTTTACAAGAAATTTCGATTTAAAAAATATACATACCAACAGTGAACGGATAGGTGCAAAATTATGGATGGTAGCATGCCAGACACTGATAACAGTAGATAAGGAACATCAGAGCCCAAGAAACAAAAAGGGTTTTTCAAGCTATATTTGGAACAGGAAGATGGAAGGAACTAGTGGGAATAATGATATAATGTTATCAAATGACAGAGATAAGACAAAACTACCTAAGTAACATTTTGCTTCTAGAAAAATGGTGCTAAAACTTAAAGATGTTTGAAAAAAAATCAGTAAGAGAAATAAGAAATTTAATTAGAAGAGGATTGAGGAGCATGCAATCACTTTTAGTAGATTCATGCCTACGATAATTTCTTCCCAGAGAATACAAACTATGTGGAGATGTGATTGTTGAAATGCAATCTATAATCTTGCAAAAACTGCAGAAGATTAGGAAGTTTCTAAATGTTAGGAATACAGATATATTCTATTTGCAAAAGAGAAAGAAATAGAATACTGCAGCAGTAGACAACATCAATCTCACAAGACAAAAGCTGTACATGAATTTCTGCTTTCCTGTTATGATTGTAAATATCTATGGTATTAAAGACACTTAAAAGAGAAAAATACCACATGAAATAAGCCTATTATTCTAACAAAATAAGTACTTTTAATTTTGTTTCTTCCCAGTTTTTCCTTATAAGAATGTATACATTTTTTTTTCATTTTCAGATAGTAGATTGACATTTTTCCCCAACTTTATTGAAATATAATAGACAATTAATTGTTTGTATTTACATTGTACGATTCGATGAGTGTTTTTTTTTTTCAATTATAGTTGGCATACAATAATATACCAGTTTCAATAGTACAGCATAGTGATCAGAGATCCAAATACCTTGCAAAGTGATCACCCATTAAATCTAGTACCCCTCTTCTCCTTACATATTTGTTTCAACATTATTAACCATCTTCCCCATGCTACACTCTACATTTCCATGTCTATTCAGCAGCTATCCATTTGTACCACTTAATCCCTTTGCCTGTTTTTTTGCCGTTCTGCCTCCACTTCCTCCCATCTAGTAGCATTTAAAATACTCTCTGTCTTTCTGAGTTTATTTCTACTTTTTGTTATTGTTGTTGTTTATTTTGTCCTTTAGATTCCACATGTACATGATATCATGAGATACTTGTCTTTCTCTATCCAACCCATTTCATTCAGCACAATACCTTCTAGGTCCATCAAGGCAATATCTTTTTCCATCCCCTTCCTTTTACTCTGTGTGTGTCTTTCAATCTGAAGTGAGTCTCTTGTAGGCAGAATATGTAGGGGTCTTGTTTTCTTATCCATTTGGTCACTCTATCTTTTGGTTGGAGTACTTAATTCTTTTCCATTTGAGGTACTTGTTGATAAGAATGTAGTTATTACAATTTTTTTTTTTTTTTTTAATATATGTTTGTTCTTCTTAAAGAAGTCTCTCCAACATTTCCTGTAATACTAGCTTGGTCTTGATAAATTCCTTTAGCTTATTTTTGTCTGGGAAGTTCTTTTTCTGTCCTTCGACTCTATATGATAGCTTTACTGGATAAAGTATTCCTGGTAGTGGATCCTGGGTTTTCATCACGTCGAATACTTTGTGCCAAGCCCTTCTGGACTGTATAGTTTCTTTTGAGAAATCAGCTGCCTGTCTTATAGGTGCTCCCTTATGGGTAACTAACTGCTTTTCTTTTGCTGCTTTTAAGATTCTTTCTTTGTATTTAACCTTTGCCATTTTAATTTCGATGTGTCTTGGTGTGGGCCTCTTTGGATCCATCTTGTTTGGGACTCTCTGAGCTTCCTGGGGTTGTATGTCTATTTTCTTCACCATGTGAGGGAAGTTTTCCATCATTATTTCTTTAAATGGCTCTTCAATGTCTTGTTTTCCTTATGCTACTCTCATGACACAGATATTTTTACATTGAATAGTGTCCCATAGGTTCCTTAAATTATTATTATAGTCTTAACTTCTTTTTCTTGCCATTCTGATTGAGTGTCCTTGGCTCTCCCATCCTCTATATCGGTAGTTTGATCTTCTTTATTCATTCTATTGATTCCATCTAATATACTCTTCATCTCAGATAATGTGTTCTTCATTTCTGACTGGTTCTCTTTTATAATTTCCATTTCCATTTTTATGTGTTTTTTTGTTTCTTTATTAAAGCTCTCACTGAATTCATCTACACTTCCTCTAAGTTCATTGAGCATCTTTATAACCAGTGTTTTGAACTCTGCATCTGTTAGATTGCTTGATTCTATTATGCCTAGATCTCTGTTCTAATCTCTCATATGGTTTCTGTTTCTTTGTTTTCCCATTTTGACTGCCTTTCTGTGTCTCCTTCTATGTACTAAGCAAAGCTCCTAAGTCTTCCGGTCTTATTAGTATGGATTTGTGAAGTAGGTGTCCAGTGACACAGTCCTGAGAGAGGTTTAGCTGCAGGCCAAATTTAACACCAGCCTGTGTCCCTCTTGGACCACCTATTAAGATTCAGCAAGCAATCCACAGATGCTGTGGTTACAGTTGCCTCAAGAAGCCACACCAGAAACCAGGGTCAGCTTCCACCATTGTGAGTCTTGGCACTGCTCAGTATGTAGCATAGGACTTCCCAAGGACACACCTGGATGTGGCTTGGGTAGGGCCGCAAGTTGGGAAAGACAGAGTTTCAGGGAATCCTCTGGGCAGAGCGACCGCTGTTATCCAATTTGATGATGTCTCAGCTATGGCAGCACTGAGTCCACACACTGGAAGCAGGGAAGGTTCAACAGAGAAACCATGGATACCACCAGAACTTCTATACAAAGCACATCTCACCTCCGGCCCTCACTCTGACAATTCAGGGTCTCCCCAGAGCAGCTAACCCAGTGCTAGTGCTCAGAGCGAGCTGGTCCAGGGATCTTCTAGATCTCAGGTTATTTTCCTTGCTATTTGTTCTATGTTTCTGTCACAAATTTGCTTTGGTCGCTAGAGGGATGAGCAAAGCCTTTATCATCTACACCATCTTTTTCTCTACCTAGAATGACATTTTTTAAATGTTGTTTCTTAATCTACCAGTATGTCAACATTATGTTTTTAATGTTTCTGGATTTCACAAGCATAATTTAAAATAAATAAATAAATAAAAATATATATATACATATATATATATTCATTCATTGTTGACTATTTTTTGGCTCTAAAATTAATTCTGAAATTAACATATAATATATATAGCTTTTCTCTTAATTTGGAAAAGTTCTTTTGAATACATTCCTCAAAATTAAAAGTTATAAGGACTAGCTGGATCTAGATAGATGCTGCATTCTAAAGTGATAATTTACTTTGCATTCATAGTAATCTTGACAGCATTGAGAGTTATAATTCTGATTTAATTTTATGGAAATTTTAACATACAATGGAACTCAGAGAGGTTATGTGTATTTATTTAGTCTAATGAAGGCTAAATTTTCTAATTATAAACATTTATATTTTCTCTAATGTATAATATTCTGTTATGAATTTTGTACTTTAACAGAAGTCATCAAGTTCCTTTTCCAATTGTATTTTATACTTTATATTATGTTATACATTTTCATTCTTATTTCAAATATTAGTCTTTTTTCTCTTTTTGAGTAATTTGTGTAGTTTTTAACGTTTAAGCAATTACATTGGTTCATTACTTTGGAATATCTTCAGTTGTTTTAAAAATTTTAAAAAATTGATAAACATTTAACCTTATTTTTGCTGTTTTCTATCTTTTGATATAACTTACATTACCTAACTGTTAAAAAAGAAATCCTTATTGTAAATGTTCAAGATATGAATACAGAATGAAATATGAAAGTCTTCAGTGAACCACTCCAATTCCCAGTACCTTCCCCATAGGTAAGCATTACTGACAATATGTTGTGTTTATTTCTAATGTCCTTTCTCTCCACCCCCATACAAACACAAATATACACACATATATGTTAAACTTTTACATAAATGAAATTGCAAATATTTTTCTAAGACTTGGTCTTTTCATTTGATAATGTCTTCAGTCTCTTTTCATCTATATCACTCTTTTCAAGGTCCCATTGTATACAAAAGTACAAATGTTCTATAATTTGTTTAAGTGTTTACCTTATCAAGGCTATTTTCTGATTTGGTTGTGAACATACTTTTATATAACTCGTTATACACATATAATTATTGCTATGGAATAAATTCCTTGAAGTAGATTTATTGGGTAAAGAATGTGTAAGTACATTTAAATTTTTGAAATATAATGCCAAGTTGCCTTCCTAAAATGTTTTATCAGTTTGTGCTTTCATTTACATGTATATTAAATTGCCTTTTCTTTGTGTCATTATATACACTAGCTGTCATTAGTATTTAAAAATTTCGCTAAACTTATGAGAGAAAAATTGATATGTGACAGTTACTAGTAAGGCTCTAGAGGACAAAAACAAATGATCATTCCCGACATACCCATTATATAAAAATTTTAATTAAAAAAATTAAAAATTTTAAAGACAGAGAGCTGTGGATGAAAGAACTCTAAGAAAACTAAATTCAGATATGGAAAAGCTCTTTCTGGGTGAAGATTAGTCTTCTTTCCTTCTCAGGCCATTTGCTGAGTCTGGGTATAGGGGAATGAAGAGTTAGTCTGGCCATGGGCAAAGGGACTCTGCAGGAAGGAGGAGGAATCAGATGGGCTAGCATAATGGACTGGCGCACCCAGGAGGCCAACAGTCAGTTTTTTACATCTGTCAGTTTTTCTCCAAAGAACATTTTCTGGTTTCTAGAGCAGCTTGGGATACTGGAAGCTGAATTGGAAAGGCAGAGTAAGAACTCCATAGTGTACCAATGTTTACAGACCTGCTGGAATATGCATAAGGCAGGTTTTACCCTAGAGTCATCTGAAACCTGAGGTGAGTTGATATTAAGTTCAGCAACACCTTGTTCCTGACCTAGCTCAGTTTCTTTTTCTTTTCTTTCTTTCTTTCTTTTTTTTTTAATGCCTACTGCACCTGGTATTCCTACATGGGCACCTGGTATTCCTACATGGTCTCCCATCCAAGTACTAACCAGGCCTGACCCTGCTTAGCTTCAGAGATCGGATGAAATCAAGAACATTCAGGGTGGCATGGCCATAGATATCAGTTTCTGATTAGATTCAGGAAATCAGTCTTTTACCCTAGCTGTCATACAAATGAAAGAAGAATGCCATCTCAGAGGGAAAACACTTCCTCCGGTATCTATGAATCTTTTTTATATACAATGTCTGCTATGAAATAAAAAATATATATAAGACACACAGAAAAGTAGAAAATTATGAGCTATAATCAAGAATAAAAACAATGTTCAATAGATATAGTTCCAAAGAAGAGCCAGATAGTAGAATTATAGACAATAATTTATTTTAAAAGTAACTATACATAATATATATTAAATGAAATAGAGAAAAATAGGGCAAAGTGGATAAAAACTATCAATAACTTCCACATTATAAAGAAGGTTCTCAGAAAAAATTGAATAGATATTCTAGAATTGAAAAGAGCTATATCTAAAGTAAAATTTTATTAGATATGCTGAAAGCATAATGGACACATGAGAGGTTAAGCAAAGACAAATATGATTAAATAGACAGAAACTGAAGCTCAGATAGTGAAAAGTATATGTAAAACCAATAAAAAAGAACAAAGTGTGTGACACTTTAATATTCTGATATACACATAATTAGAATCCCAGAAGAGGGAGAATGAATGATGAAAGGACAGATATCCATAAGCAATGAGTACTTACAATGACAAATATGACAATAAATGTAAAAGAATTATGGGCCTCAAGTCTGGCTGTGATCCAGGCTCACAGCTAGGAATAGGATCTCGGATTTAGAATGTTACATTAGTGTAGTCATGTGGCTCCGCCCAGCTCATGTAAGCATAATTCACCTTACTGTATCACGCATGTGTGGCAGAATGCAATCCCCTAATACAGAAAAAGCATGCTTTCCGCAATAAAGTTGGTGTCTGCCGTTTCATTTTCATGTCAGCTCCTCGTGCTTTCTTTCAACTGGGCGTCTCACCACCGAAACCTTCCCTTCTCAATCAGCTCGGCTCTGACAAGAATATTTTATTAAGTTATAAAAACTATTGACTGTTTAAAACAATAACAATATTCATTTTTTTTAGGATTTGTAACACAAGTGGAAGTATGATACATTACAATAGTGCAAAAAAAGGAAGAGTAGAAGGGTAAATGGAATCATGATATTGTAAGAATCATGATATTGTTCATGAAGCCGTAAAATATTAATTAAAGTAGGTTATAATGTATATTGAAATTTCTAGAATAACTAAGTAATACAAAATTAGCCTAAGTTAAATATAGGATTTTAAATAAAATAATAATACATGATTGATCATAAAGAAAGAAAAAGAAAAACAAAGGAAGAAAGAAGCTATAGGACAAAAGAAAAAGAATAAATGAAAGATTTAAATCCAATCATATCAGTAATAACTATGTGCAAATGGACTAAACACTGCATTGAGACAATAATTGACAGAATTGGAATTACAATGATAAACAAAAACCAACTGTTTTTGCCAATAAATGACACATAAACATAAGTTGTAAGTAAGAAGATAAATAAATAAATAGCACCCACACGCTAAGGAAAGCTTTAAAATTAGACTTTAAAATAAGACATTATAAGAGATGAAGAGAGATTTTCATAATGATAAAAGGGTCGGTTCAACCAGAATACAACAGAGTTTCAAAGAATCCTTAAACAAATCATTAGAATCAGTATTTCATGTTTTTGTTAAACCCTTTTAATAGGATTCAATATTGTAAATTCACTTCTCCAAATTATCTACAGAGTGAATGTAATTCTAAAAAACACCAACAGGTATTTTGTGGGATTTGAAAATAAGTTTTAAATTATTTGGAAGATTAAATGTCAAGAATAATAGACATTCCTTGAAACAAAGCAAGATACCCTTCCAGATATCAAGATAAAAGCCAAATAATTAAGATAATTGGCCAAGGGACAAAGAATGGATTAAAAAAAAAGAACAGATTCACACTTACATAAAGATTTAAATATAACTAAAATAATATTGTATATCAATGAGAAAAGTTTAGACAAATAAATGAGGCTAAGATAATTGATTTTTCATAAAAAAGAAAATGAAGTTGGATATCTATTTTATAGTACATATTGAAATATATTCCATGTTGCTTAAAGGCTTAGCTTTTAAAGTCAGAAGTTTTAATCTTTTTAGATAAAAATCAAAGAATATCTTTATGATCACAGCATCAGAATTTCCTAAATAAGACATATTCCACAAACCTTATTAAGACAATATGTTTGACAGCATTAAAATTTAAAACTTATTAATCAAAGAGGCAGAATATACTGAAAAGACAATCCATAAGTTGAGATACAATATTTTAACATATATAACCAAAAATAAAATATTTTCCAAAATAGATTAGATTAAACCATATAAAATTGTCACTTTTGTCTATCAGAATTGGCAAAATTTATACAATCTGACAATGTCGGGAATCGCAGAGTGGCTTAAGTATTGGAGAGGATATGGGGCAAAAAATCTTGCATTCACAGCTAATTTTACTTCTTGGAAGCAAGCAGGATTAAGAACGCCCCTTTGCCCTCTCTGTCTCCTCTCTTTGCAGTACAAGAGCACAGAACTGAGAGCAGTCCTGGGTGAGTTACATATCCTTGTCAACCCTGTTTACAATGTTTGAACAATGTTTAGATCTGCAGCGAGGGCTTGCATTCCCAGGACTCTTCATTCTTTCTTATAAATTTGTGTTTCGATTTAGTATCATTTTCCTTTAGTTAGAAGGAATATTATCTTTAACATTCCTTGCAGTCTAAGTCTACTGGTAATGGATTTTCTTACCTTTTTTTTTTTTTCTCTAAAGATATCTTTATTTGGGCTCTGTTTTTAAATGATATTTTCATGAGCATGGAATTGTAAGATAGTGTTTTTTTTTTCTTCCAGCATTTTGAAAGTCTAGATCACTGTCTTTTGGCTTGCATTGTTTCTAAAGAGAATTCACCAATTATTTTTACTGTTGTTTTCCTGTAAGTAATGTGTCTTTTTCTCTGATTGCTCTTAAGATTTTCTCTTTATCTTTGGCTTGCCTTGCTCACATTCCTTGATACTACTTTTTGGTTCACAGATGTGTTAATTTTGTTTTTGAGCAAGCTAATATTTTATATTGTTCTATTTTAATAATTCACTCACTAATTTAACAATTTTTGGAGCTAGGAGAGAAGACCTCAAAACTTACCAAGCCACCTTGCCTGAAGTTTTATGTAAACTTGTACTTTTACCAGATCAATAGTACTTTAATTGTTACTGTTCTAGATATAGTTCAGTGTCAGGTAAAGTTAGTAAATTCTGGTTGTTCCTGTTTTAACAAATCTTTAAGTCTCATCAAATTATTTTTAAATATATTATTTTTAACTTCAAAAAGTATTTGGCTGTATTTTTGGAATAATATTACATCTAATAGATTAATGTACCAGAACATGGTACGTTTATTCACTATTCAAGATTAATCTAGACTGGTCGATAATGCATTAATATAGGTTCATATCCAAAGGCTTTTTGCTGATGTAGCAATGCTAGATCATATAAATATGTATATGTCAAGTAGTTTGTCACAGAGTTCTGTCCATAATCTTGTCTTCTTCAACAATTTTTCCAATTACTCAGAAAACATAAAGATATATATTTAAAAGTAATAGATCACAGAGTTCTGGGGAATAATTAATATGCCAAATGACATGTACTTAGAATTTTAAAAGACTGTGATAGCCTGGAAATTATAAGCTTATGATACAAATAAATAACCCATTTTTAATAAATAAATCATTTTTAAAGAACATAATCCTAAAAGTCTTGGTTTCTGGGGGAAGAAGAGATCTGGATTCTGGAGGTTCTCCTGACTATACTGTAGGTTTTTTTGTTTTTGTTTTTTGGGTTTTTTTTTTTTTGGTGAAAAACAAATACAAATTTAAGAACTCAAATATTGATCAAACAAGAAAAAAACTAATTAACATATTAGGATGTCCAATATGACCAAAACTTTTGAAACCATTTAGAAGGTAAAAAGAATTTTATATAAATGCTATTTTAACTCTAAGCTCCATCTCACTTGGTGAAAAATTAACTTCAGTTATTCTTGGGATTTCCTCCTATTTGCTGAATTATCCTGAGGTTCCTGGGTCTTATTTAAGATCAGGGTGCTAAAGACCTCCTTAACTCATTTGTCCATTGATTTATTTCTGAGATCCTATTGTTCCTGTCTACATATTCCTTTTAGGTTTATATGTCTTGACTTCCGTGCCATATTAGGGCATTTGAATGTTTATCTGAAAAGAAAAAAACTTATTTATTTTACTTTGTGTCTGAAAATGATTTTATTCACTTTCTTTCTTAAAGTACATTTTTGCTAAGTAAAGAATGCTAGAGCAGAAAAAAATTTCTTTCCTTTAGTAATTTTAAGATATCATTTTATTCTCTTTTAGATTTTATTGTTCCTGTGATATCTTAGCCATTATTCTTATTTTTGTTCTTTTGAAATTAATGTACGTATTTGTAACCTCTCCTTTTAAAAATTTATCTTGGTCTTTGGTTTACAGAAGTTTTAATATCATGTGCCTAAAATATTATGAGTAGAGTTTGTTAAAGTTTTTGAATCTTTGGTTTGATGTCTTTTGTCAGTTTTTGAAAACTCTCTGCCCATAATTCCTGAAATATTATTCTGTCTCATCCTCTCTCTCCCATCCTAGGGATTCTGACTACACATATGCCAGTCTTTTTATTTTATTTTTTACCATGTTCCATATATCTCTTATACTCTTTTCTTCATTCCCCACCCTATCCTTTTACTGGCATTCAAACTGTATATGTTCTACTGTTCTGTCTTCTGGTTCATAAATCCTCTGTTTTACTAAATCTAGTTTTCGATTAAACTCATTTATCAAATTATTAATTTCAGTTATTATATCTTTCCATTCTAGAATTTCCCTTTGAATCCTACTCATAGATTTAAGTAAATTCTGCTGAAATTCTCCATTTATCCTCCATTTTCTATAATATATTATTCATAGTTATTTTATAACTCTAGTCTGATAATTCCAATATCTAAATCACTTAGGTCCTATTTCTTTTACTCTGGATATTGTTATCTTCTGCAGATAGAGTAAATTGAGATCACCATAACCTTTTTGTCAATGCTAGGGCAGATAAAGTATGAGGTGGGCTGTTTAGCTCATTTTGGGAGTGAGCTGATTTAAGACTTGTTAAATTTGCTTAAACTTAGTGTATTCCTAGTTTACCTTTCTCTTATTCTGTAACCTTTCAAGGCTTTTACTGGGATTAGTGTTTTCAGCAGGTCTCTTCCTTTTGTCTTTGTCTCTTCGTATCAGTAAAAGTAGAAAATTCTCTTTCTTTAGAGATTACTGGCTTAGCTCTTTAGCCTCTCACCCCACACAGCTTTATAATTCACCAAATATATTAAAGAGTAGACTATAAGTGTGTTTTATTCTCAAGTCTTCCATATTGTTACTTCAACCTAAAGCTCTGATGTTACTCTGTCCCCAGCAATATCTGTCTTCCCTGAATCAGTCTTAGGGTTGCCAGGTGAAATATGGGATGCCCACTTAAATTTGAATTTCAGATAAACAATGAGTTTATCTGCATCAGAATCAGGATCTATTTCCCAGAACAAATTAGCTACCTTCATGCAGTTCTCTCCTCTCTAGACTATTCTTTCCTCTCAGCTCTGTTATAGCCACAGCTCCCTCATACCTTTAAACATTTTTTTTTTGAAAATCTGGCTTTTCTAGTTATAATTTATTAGAAACATTGTTGTGTCATAGCTTATTCCATCTTACTTGGAAGTGAAAATTCATCCTTAAATTTTTAACTTACGTATTCAGCTATACTTTTTTCCTAGCAAGCTATTATGTTTGATATGTCTATCCTACTCCAAACATAACAGAAAAAATGAACATGTTTCATATGTCCATTTATTCATCACATTCTTGCTGTCTAGCCATTTGGGGTTTAAGTCCATGCAGCTCCTTGGAATTCCTCTCAAGAGCTAGATCTTATATTATCAGTTCAATACCAATATGGTATTGATGAGATGTTCAGTCTAGTCAGTGAGCCAGTGAGCAACTTGGCTCTACTCTTGGTTCAAAGAAAATGACTGTCATGACCATCCCTATGCTTAAATCAAAAACAGCAGAGAAGCTACTTTTATTCATCCTTCTTTTGTGAGTTTGGCCCAAGCTTCTCAAGTTAAATTATAAACAAGGCTCTGGAACCCACAAAATATGGAACAATTATACTGTCTGATGTACCAAATGAGCTTTAAAAATGATGAAAAAAATAATTCCTATCCCATCTCATACAATCAGACCCAGAAGATGAAAGATTTCAGCCTCACTCACTACTCATTGGTCTATGTTTTTATTAATTTTTAGGCCCTATTTAAAGATCTTTATTCTGCTTTCTCTCTTTCTTGTTACTCTAATTTTATCCATCATTTGTAAGTGTTAGCAACACAGGATTCTCCTTAGATTTTAAAATTATACTACATTTGACTGGAAATCCAGTAGTTTTCTTTATTTTTCCCTATACTGATTTGGAAGATATACACTTCATTTCTGTTCTGTGGGAGTTTACATTTAAATATTTAACAATCAAACCTTATATTTTTCCTAACAAAAATAGCTACCTTCCCCATGAAGAACATAATGACCTTAGAATACATTTACTTTACTCTTAAACCCTCTTTTTGAATTTTATAAGTTATATCTGTCTAATATTGTATTCCTATCCCGATTTTAAACATAAATTATTATGTTTAGAGTCTACACTATTTTAGATTCATTAAGATGTTCTACTAATATTTTTGTTTATCATCGTTTTATGTAGCCCATTTTTAAAATTTATTGCCTTCTTGCTTAACTATGACTTTTATTAGTTCTTTTGTTGAAGCAATATTATTTTGTAGATGTCTAAAAATGTCTTTGTTTTTTCCTCATTCTTGAACAGTGTATTAGCTAGACACCAGATTTTAATTTAAAGCTATTTATGTCTTAAATATACTATTTCCTGTTCTTCTATTACCTAGAACTTTTTACGAGTTGGATGTTTTTTCCTTTATAGGTAATATTTATTATTTCGTGGTAAATTTTAATACTTTATACCTAATATTCTTCCATTTTATTACAGTATATGTGTTGTGATTTTTAAAAATATTCTTTATTTTTTAATTATAGCTGGCATACAATACTATATTAGTTTCAGGTGCACAAAATAGTGATTAAACATTTATATAACTTACAAAGTGATCACCCTGATAAATCTAGTTCCCATCTGACACCATACATCATTATTACAATATTAAAGTGATCTTTAGACAAGCGTGGCACTGGGAGGTGCGATTTTTTATTAATTGACTATATATTTTGTGCATTTTTTAAAGGTGAGTACTTATGACTTTCTTTAGTTCTGGAAAATTTCATTATCTTTTCAAATATTGCCTCTTCCCCAGTCTCTGTACTCAATTTCTGGAATGTCTATGCTTCATATAGAAAATGCTTCATTTTCTATAATACATATTTTTAAACTTCTATTTCATTTTTTAAAATTAAAAATTGTATGGGCAGTTTGGATGATTTACTAAAGTATATTTTCTTTATTCTCTTTTTTTTACTATTTATAATTTTTTTTACTATTTTTCTAACCCATCTATTAACTTTTTATTTTCAATGACATATTTCAACTTTAATATCTATTTTGTTTCTTTATGATATCAGTTTATTCTTTTTTTATAATTATATACTTGTCTTATGAATTCTCTTTCTTCCTGTATCTTTAAACTTGTTTTAAAATCTTATCTCTCTAGGTCTTTGATATAAATTACTTTGTTTATTGTATCATTGGGCTGTATTTTTATGTATAGCCAGTATTTGTTATTTGAAGATTTTGTATTTGTGAACTCACCTATTTGCTAAAATTTATTTGTGACACCAAAATCAATAGTGAGGCAATTTTGCAGTCATATGCACTCAAATGGCAACAAAAAATTTGAGTGCCCGACAAGGTCAAGCAAAGTCATGCTCTCCCTTCTTGTTTAGGCTCTCATACTGTAAACAAGTATCATTTTTATAACATATTTAGTGCCATATTTTCACATTTTTGTACTTTTGTTAGTGACTTTTCTGTTGAAAGTAGTCCCCAGTGTGTATTGAAGTACTCATAAGGGTTCACAAGTGCAAGAAGGCTGAGATGTGCCTCAAGGAGAAATATGTGTGTTAAATAAGCTTCAACGGGCAAGAGTTATATGAGCTGTTGACTATGAGCTCAATGTTAAAGAATTAACAATATATAGGCATATCTCGTTTTATTGCACTTGCTTTATTGTGCTTTGCAGATTCTGTGTTTTTTATAAATTGAAGGTTTGTAGCAACTCTGCAAGTCAATCAAGTAAGTCAATTGGCACCATTTTTCCAACAGCATTTGCTCACTCTATGTCTCTGTGTCATGTTTTGGTAATTCTCACAATATTTTAAACATTTTTATTATTGTTATATTTGTTGTGGTGATTTGTGATCAGTGATCTTTGATGTTACAATTGTAGTTGTGTTGGGGCAACACAAACCATGCCCATACAAGACAACAAACTTAATTGGTAAATGTTATGTGTGTTCTGACTTTCCCTGTCATTTTTTCCTCAGTCCTCCCTATTCCTTGAAACACAACAATATTGAGATCAGGCCAACTAATGGCTTGTAAGTGTTCAAGTAAAAGGAAGAGTTGCATGTCTCTCACATTAAATCAAGCTAGAAATAATTAAGCTTAACAAGGAACACATATCAAAACTGAGATAGGCCAAATCTAGGCTTCTAGTGCCAAACAGTTAGCCTAGTTATGAATGCAAAGGAAAAGTTCTTGAAAAAATTAAAGTGTTACCCCAATGAATACATCAATAAGAAAGCAAAATAGCCATTTTGCTAATATAGAAAAGGTAATAGTGGTCTGGATAGAAGATCAAATGGACCACAACATTTCTGAAGTCAAAGTCTAATCCAGAGCAAAGCCCTAACTCTCTTCAGTTTTATGAAGGCTGAGAGAAGTGTGAAAGCTGCAGAAGAAGATCTTGAAGTTAGCAGAGGTTTGTTTGTGAGGTTTAAGAAAAGAAGCCATCCCCACAACAGAAAAGTGCAGGTGAAGCACAAAGTACTGATATAGAAGCTACAGCAAGTTATCCAGAGATCTAGCTAAGATTATTAATGATGGTGGCTACACTAAACATATTTTCAATGAAGACAAAACAGCCTTATATTTGAAGGAGATGCCATCTACGACTTTCACAGTTAGAGAGAAGTCAATATCTGGCTTCAGATCTTCAAAGGACAGACTGACTCTCTTGTTAAGAGCTAATGCAGCTGATGACTTTAAGTTGAAGACATTGCTCATTTACTATTCTGAAAATACTAGAACTCTTAAGAATGATATTTTCAAATATATTGTTCCTGTGCTCTATGAATGGAAAACAAAGCCTATATCACACTCGTTTGTAACGTCGTTTACTGACTATTTTAAGCCCACTGTTGAGACATACCACTCAGGAAAAAAAATTTTTCAAAATATGGCTGCCCTTGACCATGCACCTGGTCACCCAAGAACTCTAATGGAGATGAACAATGAGATTAATGTTGTTTTCATACCTACTAATGAAATATTCATTCTGCAGCCCATGGATCAAGGAGTAATTTTGACTTTCAAGTCTTCTTATTTAAGAAATGCATTTTGTAAGATGATAGCTTCCATAGATAGTGATTCCTCTGATAAATATGGACAAAGTAAATTGAAAATCTTCTGGAATGGATTCGTCATTCTAGATGCCATAAAAACTCTCTGATTCATGGGAAGAGGTCAAACATCAACCTTAAGAAGAGTTTTGAAGAAGTTGATTCTAACCCTCATGGATGACTTTGAGGGGTTTAAGACAGTGGAGTAAATAACTGCACATGTATTGGGAATAGCAAGAGAATTAGAATTAAAAGTGAAGTCTGAGAATGTGATCGAATTGCTGCAATTTAATGACAAGACTTTAATGGATGAGGGAATGCTTCTTATAAATGAGCAAAGAATGTGATTTCAGGAGATGGAAGCTACTCTTGGTGAAGATGCCGTGAAGATTGTTGTAATGGCAACAAAGGATTTAGAATATTACATAAACTTAATTAAATAGCAACTGTATTTGAGAGAATTAACTCCAATTTTGAAAGTTCTACTGTGGGGAAAATGATATCAAACAGTATTGCATGCTACAGAGAAATTGTTCATGAAAGGAAAATTCAATTTTACTGTCATCTTATTTCAAGAAATTGTCACAGCCACTCCAGCCTTCATCAACTACCATCCTGATCACTCAGCAGCCATCAGTACTAAGACCCTCTACCAGCAAAAATATTATTATTTGTTGAAGGTGCAGATAAAAGTTAGCAACTTTTAGTAATATTTTTTAATTGAGGTATATACATTTTTGACATAATGCTATTGAACACTTACTAGACTACAGTATAGTGAAAACATTACTTTTATATACACTGAAAAAACAAAAAAAAATCATGCAACTCACTTCATGCAATATTCACCACATCACACTGCAATATCTCCGAAATATTCTTGTATATTATTAAATAAATTGCCTTTAAACAGAAGTATACATAAAACAAGGTATTGAAATGATCAGTTGGTGTAATGTTGTTACCAGAGACTTACAGGAACCCTGAAATTTCCCCTAGGAGCAATGATTTGAGTATTCACTCTTTTGTTGCAACTTTATAAAACATAACTATGTTGAAAAACAAGAGTTAACTGTGTGAGATTTCTCTATATGTTTATAATTTTTACATAAGTATTTATCTTCTATTGATTCTATCTTTCATAACTGTCATGCAGAATCTCACATTGTGATGAATACCTAGGAGAGAGTTAATTTTTAAATAATTTTTTTAAATTTTACAATTACAGTTGACATATAATATTATATTAGTTTCAGGTGTACAATATAATGATTAAACATTTATATAACTTACGAAGTGATCATCCCAATAAATCTAGTTCCCATCTGACACCACATATAGTTATTATAATATTATTGACTTTGTTCCTTATGCTATACTTTATACACCTGTGACTTTTGTAACTACCAATTTACCTCTTAATCTCTTTTCTTCCTTCACCCATTCCCTCAAACCTCTTCCATTTGGCAACCACTAAAATGTTGTCCATACCTATAAGTTTGTTTCTGTTTTGTTTGTTCATTTATTTTGTTTTTGTGTTTAGATTCCACATATAAGTGAAAGCATATGATATTTGTCTTTCTCTGCCTGACTTATTTCACTCAGATTAATCCCTCTAGATTAATCTATGTTGTTGCAGATGGCAAGATTTCATTCTTTTTTATGACTAAGTAATGTTCCATTGTATATTTGTACTGTTTCTTCTTTATCCATTCATCTATTGGTGGACACTTGGGTTTCTTCTATATCTTGGCTATTGTAAATAATGCTGCAATGAACAAATGGATGCATATGTCTTTTTTTTTTTTATCTGTGCTGGCACCTGGTATAGTTAAACAACAGAGTTGGCATGAGCAAGGCCAACTAGCTACTGGCTGCTGTTCTCCCAGCAGTGTCACACTTGCCTGGGTACAAGGCAACCTAGGCAGCTGCCTACAGCTGGGGTGCATATGACTTTTTAAATAAAGAGTTTGGGCTTCTTCTGATAAATATACAGAAATGGGAATACCGGGTCTTTGTCTCTTGTGACAGCCTTTGTTTTAAAGTCTATCTTGTCTGGTATAAGTAATGCTACCCCATCATTTTTTGTTTGTTTCCATTTTTATTATATCTTTTTCCATCCCTTTACTTTAGTCTGTGTGTGTCTTTTGATCTAAAGTGAGTCTCTTGTAGGCATATGTAAGGGTTTTGTTCTGTTATACATTCAGCACCCTTTGTCTTTTGATTGGAGCACTTAATCCATTTGTATTGAAAGTAATCATTGATATATATGTAGTTATTGCCATTGTTTCATTTATATTTTTTTAATTTTTGTCTTCTTTTTTTTTTTCTTAAAAAGTCCCTTTAACGTTTCTTGTAATATTGGTTTGGTAGTGATGAACTCCTGCTTTTTCTTGTCCGGGAACCTCCCTATCTGCTCTTCGATTCTAAATGATAGCTTTCCTGGGTAAGTTCTTGGTTGTAGTTCTTTGCTTTTCATCACTTTGAATATTTTGTGCCAATCCTCCCTTCTGGCCTGCAAAGTTTCTGTTGAAAAATCGGCTGACAGTCTCATGGGAGCTCCTTTGTAGGTAACTAACTGCTTTGTTTTTGCTGGTTTTAAGATCCTTTGTCTTTAACCTTTGGCATTTTAATCATGATTTATCTTAGAGTATGCCTCTTTGGGTTTATCTTGTTTGGAACTACTGCATTTCCTGGGCTTGTATGTCTATTTCCTTTGCCAGGTTAGGGATTTTCTGTCATTATTACTTCAAAGAGGTTTTCAATTCCTTGCTCTTTCTCTTCTTCTGGAATCCCTATGACATGAATGTTTTTACATTTGATGTTGTCTCAGAGGACTGTTAAACTCTCCTCATTTTTGGAGGGTTCTTTTTTTTTTTCTGTTTCGATTGGATGTTTTCTGCTACCTTGTCTTCCAAATTGCCCATTACATCCTCTGCTTCATCTAATCTACCATTGATTTCCTCTAATATATATTTTGTTTGATATTCTATTTTTCATTTCTAATTTGTTCTTTTTTATGTTTTCAATCTCCGTTTTTATCTTCATCTCTTTGTAGAAGTTCTCACTGAGATCACTGAGCATCCTATTTGGCCACCAGTGTTTTGAACTCTGCATCTAGTAGATTGCTTGTTTCCATTTTTTTTTTAGTTCTTCTCATGGAGTTTTGTTCTGTTATCTCATTTGGGACATGTTTCTTTTCCTCTTCACTTTGACTGCCTCTCTACATTTGTTTCTATGTATTAGGTAGAGCTTCTATGTCTTCAGGTCTTGGTAGACTCACTTTAGATCAAATGACACACACAGACAAAAAGTAAAGAGATGGAAAATATATTTCATAAAAATGTAAACAAAAAAAATGTGGAGTAGCATTACTTGGCCTTATGTTGTGGGTGTCCTGTATGGTCTAGTGACACGGTCTTCCTTGTCACATGAGTTAGGTGCTCCAGATGTGTTTCTTGTGTGGATTGTGTGTGTCATCCTATTGTAGTGAGCCTTGATTGCTGTTGGCCTGTCAGTGGCCTGACCCTTAGGCTGATTGGTTGTGAGGACGGCTGTGACTACAGTGGTAAAGCTGTCATAAAGAAGTTGACTCTACCGAACAGGATTCACTTTAGCAGGGCTCTGATGCCTGCCAAGTCTGCACTTTGGGTGAGTTGCGTGTGGAGGTGGTTGGGTGGTGCTCTGGTGTGATCTGAAGATGGCCACCAGATGTATTAGTTCTGAGACCTCTTGGGAGGAGCTCTGGTGTGGGCAAAGTTCAACCTCTGTATGTGTCCTGCCCAGGGTCACTTGGTATGACCTAAAAAATAGATCTGCAAATGATTGCCACCTGTACTGGGCTTGGAGGTACCTGTGAGCTGAGGCTGGCTGCTGCTAATGCCAGGCTTTGGGCTGCTTACCAAGTTTTATGGGGCACACAGAATCTAGATACTGCTTGTTGGGATTTGTGAACCTTTGAGAGATTTTACGAAAGTTCACAGCTTGAGCCAAGACAAGTCATTTGCATGGAAATGCCACTGGAAGTGGCTTGGGTGAGCCTGCAAGTTGGGTAGGAAGGGATCTCAGGGAATCACCGGGGAGGGGCAAATTGTGTTAGCCAGATTGATAGAGATTCAGATACAGTGCCAACCTGTGGGTGCAGGCTGGGTGGTGGGAGGGCTCAACAAAGCTTCTGCCAGAACTTCTGTCTGAGAGAAAGCTTCCTTCTCCTTAGGCTCTCGCCCTGAAGCCAGACAATTCAGTTCCTCCCTATATGTTCCTGGTGCCTTTCAAGCGGCTGCCTCAGCACTGAAACTCAGAGTGAGTCCTTTAGTGTGTGAGTTTATTCATGGGCCCATTAAGTGTAATGCATGGGACTTTAGCAGCCCTCCATCTCACTCAGCCACAATCTTCACTGGTTTTCACAACCCGAAGTTGTGGGAACTTCTTTCCCAGCACTGAAACCCTAGTCTGGAGAGCCTGATGTGGATCTTGGATCCCTCGCTCTTCAGGGAGTCCTCCACAGCTGAGATATCCCTCCTGATTTTTAATCACCAAATGTGGGAACCAGTTTATTCCAAATCTCTGCCACTCCTGCCAGTCTCGAGGTGGCTCCTATAGGACTTGTGTTCAGCTAGACTTCAGGCAATTCTCAATTATGGTTGTTCCGTAATTTAATTATACTTTTAAGGTAGTCATGGGAGCAGATAAGCATAGTGCTTATCTACTCCACCATCTTGACTGGAAGCCCCACTATGGGATAATATTTTTCCCAGCTTTACTGAGATATAATTAACATGTATCTCAATTGTTAAAATCTATTCTCTTAATAATTTTCATGTATATGACACAGTCACTATGCTGTACATTAGATCTCCAGAATTTACTTACTTAACTGGAAGTTAGTACCCATTGACCAACATCTCCTTATGTCCCTCACCCCATCTCACCTCCAACTCCTGGCAGCAACTATTCTGGTTGCTGTTTCTATGAGTCTGGCTTTTTTTTTTTTTAAGATTACACATATCATAATGATTATACAGCATTTTTGTCTTTTTCTGTCTGACTTATTTCAATCAGCATCATACCAAGTCCATCCATGTTATCACATGTTGTTGATGTTGTTCCTTCTTTTCTATGATTGAATAATATTCTATTACTTATAAAATAAAATATTTTTTATCCTCTCATCCATTTATAGACAGTTAGATCGTTTCTTTCTCTTGGCTATTGTTAATAATGCTGCAATGAATATAAGAATACAGATATTTCTTTGAGACCCATTTTTTTTTTCATTCAGATATATACCCAAGAGTGGTAGTTCTATTTTTAATTTTTTGAGTAACCTCCATACTGTTAACCAATTTACATTTCCAATGACAGTGGAAAAAGAAAATCTAAACCACAGTAAGATATCACCTTTTACCTATTTGGATGGATTTATCAAAATTACAATAAATTACAAATGATTAGTGATTTTATAATCTTTTCATGTACCTGTTGCTCAGTTGAATACCTTCTTTGGAAACACATCTATTCAGATAGTTTACCCACTTTTTAATCAGATTTCTTTTTTATATTAAGTTGTGTGATATTTTTGTTATGCAACATATTTTAGATATTTTAGATATTAACACTTTATCTGATATATGGTTTGCAAATATTTTCTCCTATTCTGTACACTGACTCATCATTCTATTGATTGCTTCTTTTGCTGTGCAGAAGATGTTTAGTTTGTTGTACTCCCGCTTGTTTATTTTTACATTCATTTTTACTCTATTAGTGAGAGACATAAATTTGGACCAATTAAAACTATCACAGAATATTAGTTTTCCCATATGCAAAATGAGACTGATACAGCTAATTGTGTGTGGCTGTAAGTCAGTAAGATGGCTTCCAATGACTCCTTTTTGATATTCACACCCTTGTGTACTCTTTTTCCCTGCAGTATTGGGTGGAGTTATTGACTTGCTTTTAATAAATAAAATATTGTAGTAGTGGTGGGGTGTCATTTCCAAGGTTAAGTTATAAGTAGACTATGGCTTCTATCCTAGGTTGTCTCTTATCTCTCTTAGATCACTTCACCTTGGGAGAAACTAGCCATCATGTTGTCAGGTGGCCCTGTGGAGAGGTCCACATAGCAAGGAACTAAAGACTTCCAACAGCCATGTCTGCAGTCTTGGAAGTGCGTCCTCCCTGAGTTGAGCCTTGAGATGTCTGCAGCCTCTGCCAATATTTTGGTTGCAGCCTCATGACAGACCCTCTGTCATAACGATGTGGCTAAACCACTTCCAGATTCCTGACTCACAAAAACCCACAGAAAATAACTGTTTTTTTTTTCATTAGCTAGATTTTGGGGTGATTTGTTACAGAGAAAATAGTAACTAATATACTTTGCCAGTGGTATTATTATTTAAACTATATATGTTATGCTTTTGAGAGAGATTTTTATAAAAGGGCAGGCCTTAAGGAACATAAAAATTAAGAAAGGATTCAAATACAGACTTACGTCAATTGTGAAGCATACTTATTATAATTTGCTTGTTTACCAGTTAGTGAGGTGCCACCCGACCCTATGTGTAGGACTTTAAAAAAGAAATGTCGGATGTTTCTCTTAGGAAGATTTCTAGGATAAACTGAACTCAAAGAGTGACTAGTCACATAGGGCTTGATAGCTATGCATTCATTGAAAGAACTAATTATCTCTAAGGGTTACCTAGTAGGTCATCTGAGGTCCCTAATGAATCTTTCTTAATTTTATTTCCACTTTTAAACTTGCATGAATAGTTCTGATGATAATTACCAAATGTAGATATGTATGGAAAATCAGCATTCCACAAATATCCAACTTGGCCAGATTTTATACACATGTGGCTGCTTGAAATTCAGCAAATTTCATTAGAATCACATGTTTGCTTAGAGAAATAATAACCAAAAACTGTGCTGAGAACACACACACACACACACACACACACTCACGTGTGTGTGCAAATAGATGCAGAAAAGCGGAAATCTTAAGTTGAACTTGTAAGAATTTTAAGCTCGAAGTTGGATCTTCTGAAATCCCTCTCTGCTACTATCACTACTACAAATATATCCTAGATCTATCTCTTTATAATTACTCTGCTTTGGTAGTTTGCTATATTTTATGAGATAATAATACTGTCGTATATTACAGTATTGTTCACTGCCAACATTTTAATTATTCTTTTACATATTCTATGCTTACCAGCATCTTTGCTCAATTGCTAAAATATTAATCTAATTATTATCAAGTAAATATATTTAGTTTCCATTAACTAACAGTTGAAAATATGCTTACTTGATAATAATTACATTAATATTTTATGCATACATATATCTTTTTCCCCTACCATTCCCTAGCCTTTAGAATGTCATCAAGAAAATATGTCCTTATCTCTTAAAATTTCAGTTTCTTCTTCAAGTCTTTTTTTCCTCAGCCAGTGTCCTACTTTCATCTGTAATAAGCTCAAGGATATTTAACAAGGATTATATTTTTGAGCCATATTGCAACCTGAGCTTCTATACTCTTTATACTCTGTGACCTTTACAATGCTTTTCAGCCTTCACTTATATTCTTTTCAAGCTTAGAACTTCCCTACTTTTAGGACCACCATCTGCCATCTTAAAATTAATGTGGCAAAAGAGAATTCTTGACTTTCTACCAATCCTCATTCTTTTCAAAACCCAACTCCTCTGTGGTCTTCTCCATCTCAATAAAAATAGTTACCTGTTGTTTGAGCCAAACATTTAGGAGTTATCCATAATGCCTCCCTTTCTTTCATTCCCCACTTCATAAACATAAGCATGTCTTGTGAACTCTTATCACATGGCTGCCTTTATCTAATCATTCATATTTTGGCTTCAATGTTCTTTCTTCAGAGACCTTCCTTTCCTACTCAGTATATGATAACCGTAGCCACTTGCAGTCACATCACTTTATTTAAATCATCATTACCACTTGTTTTCCTCACTTTTGTTTGCTTTCTGTTTTTTCCTGCCTTCTGCCCTCAATACTAGAATATAACTCTATGAGGGCAGGGACCTCGCATATCTTATTAACCATAATGGTTAACACAGTTGATGAACAAAAGATTTTCACGAAATTAATACTAATCTTAGGCCTTCTCCTTTACAATAAAGGCACAATAAGTTTCCTTGATGAAATTCCTTGAACATGTTCTTCCCCTTATTGTCAACTGCTGTCCCTCAACATATCCCGATTTCCCAGTTGTCCCGTCCATTTTTGAGCCTGATATGGCCCTATCAGTACTTCTCTCTCTAAAACTCTGGACATTCCAAATGCTTGACCTTTCTTCTTCCTTCTAGTGCTAATTTTTGACTCCTGATTTCTCTTTTACTACACTCCAGCAGCCAAGAGTAGCTCAAGAAATTTATAACATGGTGCTGATTTGATCCATAACAAACGCAGCTATTTAAGCCAGTTAACCCCTCACTCCTTAGTTACGTTTGTTTCCATCTTGATCACTTGTTAACTTTTTACCAAATTTCTACAGGGCTATACCAAAGTGTATTCAATCTTCACAATGCCAGTACTTTCTTATTTCTTACAACAGATGGTTGGAGTCATCTGTGAGGGCTTCTTTCTCATCTTTTCTCTTCACTTCTTGTTGCTTTGATTGTTCAGCATCTTCATCCATGAAATCCTCTTTCTTTCTCTAAAGAATGGGGTAATCCCTTTTACTTCAATATGTATCCCTCCACATCCCTATCAAGGTTCTTTTGGCATTTTACTTTATCAATTACTTATTCTTCATGTATCATGACTTTTACTACTCTCTATAAATATATCCAGATCTCCATCATTCTAAAAATGGTCTTCCCTTTATCTTACTAACATACGAAATGCTGTGTCCACCCCAATGGCTTCAATTATTTTCATTTGAACAATTGTGAAATTTATATTTGTAGTTCTGATTCCTAACCTTAACCTCAATATGATGCCTCAATTTTTTACCAACATTTTATCAGAGAAGCACCTTAAACATCTTTAATAAGTTTTAATCCAGACTTATTGTCCTTAATGCAAATCTACCTCTTCTTCTTCCTAAATTTTGTTAATGATCCCCTCAAATACTTGTTTCTCCAAGTACAAAATTTTGCAGTGATCTTTACATCACTTTTTTCATTCCAGCTTCATAGCTCATTACATTTTCAAGTAAACTTGGAACCCACAGTTCATAAAATACTGGTCTTAGAACAATATTGGATTCACATATAGTAGTTACTAGTATGATGCAATGAGAAAAATAAGAAAGTTCAGTTAGATATACATAAAATTAAAATTTATCAACCTAGAGGACTACCGGAGATTATGTTTCTTTTAACTTTTCTTGTGTTAAAATGATCTTGTTCTCATGAAGGAGAGTTGATAGGGAGTGTTTAATTTATTTTAACATCTTCAGGTAGCAAAACCACACAAAGTTTTATTTTTTAACTATCTGTTAAATCCAAAAATCAAAGAAGTTCTGGTCTAAATTCCTCATTTGCAGTCACTCTTTCTATTTTTACTGTCACACATAGCTTAGGTCTTATTTTCTTTTTTTCTGGATAATTGCAACAATCTCCTAACCAATATACTGACTTCTATGGCTTTGCTGTTTTCTAAATATCTTACATGTGGACCACTGTCAGAGGAAACTAAAACCTTGGCCTAGGTAGTATCACTCTCCTTTCCAAGATCCACTCTCGTACCATCACCATGGCAATTTCTGTCATCTGCTGATATTCAAGATGGAACTAAATACAAGGTCTGGTATTTA
>NW_006438076.1:1218377-1223384 GCF_000325575.1 Pteropus alecto | reverse complement strand
CCCCACAACATACACACTTCTTTGTCAAGCCTGACCTAGTTACTCTTTTGCTCGGTACCATGTTTTATTTTCTTCATAAGGTTTATCGTTGAAAATCTTCCTACATATTTGTTTTGTGTTTACTATCTCTCTCCTTCCCACACATATACTAGAATATAAGTTACTTGAAGACAGGATTTTGATTTTTCTTCACTGCTAATCACTAAGGCCAACTCCAAAATACAGGTGTTCTATAATTAGTTGTTGAAAAATAAAAATGAGGGGAAAAATCAAAAAACAAAAACAAAAACAAAAACAAAAAAAGAGAGAGAGAGAGAGAAGAAAAGAAAAAGAAAAAATGGAATCTCTCCCACTCCCAGCACCTTTCCTCAGGTCAGTGCTTCTCAGCTGGGATGATGGAGCTCCCAGGGGCCGATGGCATGTTTTTCTTCCTTTCCATGGCAACAAAGTGTATGTTGGAAAATCAGTTCCAACATGCTTTTTGTGACTATCCATTTTAGAGGAAAAATAGTGTCATTGGTGTTCATGAGCCATGGGGAACGGGTTGTCTGGTCTCCCTACCAGTAGTTGTTAGAATGTAGGTAAGTTCTGAGTAAAAATATGCAAAAATGATGACTGAGAATAGAGACAAAAGGGCAGTCAAAAAAGAGGCTGCTACTCTGGAAAATTGGTCTACCCTTTGGCAAAAGAACTTATAATGAGTCAATTGTCAGTTTAGCTGAACTATTTGTGAATGGAATGCTTTCTGTTGAATGAATGAATGCAGTTTCATAATTTACAAAAGGTTTGACTCAAAGTGGGCTGAGAGATATGAGCATGATTTGACTGATCAATTACTGTACATGTGTTCTTTCCTGTCAGTCACAGTCATTTTGGTTTTACTTGGTCACTCAGACATTAGTGAACCACAGCCAGGTTGTGGAAGAAAACCAGTCATTTACGATGTGAATAGATAATTGTCCATCAGCTATTTTCCACACTGATAAGCATTTCTGATCTGAGAACGCAGGTCTCCAGTGCAAGGAAGACCTTTCCCCTTGCACCTTTCTGCCAGTCAGAAGAATCTTACGGCACTGCATTGCAGATCCTAGAATTGAGAAGGTCTGCTAAAAGTCATTTAGTTTTCTTCTGTTGTCTTTTTGAAGGCTATACCAAATTCACTAAAAAATATGCTTGTAAGAAATATGCTTAAAACATTTTAAAAGAGACACCCTTGGTGCCTTTAGGTAATATGTTTCTGGTCTCTCAAGTCTTGCTATTAGAAAAAAAAAATTTGTTGTTGTTTTAATTTGTTTTCCTTCCAATATCAGACTGGCAAATCGCCTCTCCCCTCACCCCCCACAACTCATTCCTTTTTATCCCACCCTCTATGAAGCTGGCAGAACTACTGAGAGTTTCCTTACTTAGGAAAGTGGTGGATAGTACAGAATTTTAATAGTTTCTTCTATTACATGCAGATTCTATTTAGTAAATAGATTTCATTTAACCAAAAGTATCCAGCAGTTCTACTATAGACTCTTTTTCAAAGTATAGTTTTATTTAGTGATCAATCCTTCCAGAAATAAGATAAAGTTGCAGAGAACTTGCTCTAATATTCTTAACAGCTTTTGTACCCATAAAATTAGAAAGCAATCTATCCTTACTTTTTATCAAATGTAAAGTAAAGTAAAATTGTAAATGCAAAGTAAAGTAAAATTGAGTTTGCATACAAATTCTGTCCATAACAAAGTCTTACTAGTCTAAGGCAAGGTGGAATCAGGTGTTCTAAAACCATGCCACTAGAGGGAGTAAAAACTAGCAGTCTGCACATCATCGCTGCCAGAAGAGCAAGGTTGACTGTTTTACCTTTCTCTATAAACAAATGATGCTTAGCTCAGTTGCCCCAGAAAAACACCCACATCTGGTGGGTTATGTTTATTCTGAGGTTACTATTTCTAAAAATAGTTATCTGAAAAATTGCCCTCCAGGGCTGGGAAGCACATAGACTGAGCAGTGAGTGAGGAGTTCTGCCTCAGAAGGATCCTGGAGACTGGGGGTTTGGGACAAGAATATGCTAAAATAGCCCAGAACTGGTTTACATGTGAGAGCTTCAGGTACCCCTTGAGGACTGTGACAGGCCAGATTCACCAAACCCGATAGAAGCAGAGGGCAAGCTGGGAGCTCTCCATTTTCCTTCCCTAAGTTTTATCCCTATCCAATCTTCAAATTTCTAGTAATAAGTTACCATTTTCAGAGTAATTTTTATTTTTCTATAGATTCTATTCTAAATTTCCCTAAAAACCTAAAGTAAAGAACATCAATAGTAGAATTTCTGTCCCTCTGAAGGGTATTTGGAGTACTATTCTTGGATGTCACAGTAGGGAGTTGTATGTTCGTCCTCCTCAGAACCCCAGCTCTGTATCCAGCTTTTCTTTCCTGTCTGTTATTGTCATATTGTCTTAGGTGGAGAGTTAAACCTGGCCTTCAGTGGGCTGGGGACAGGTGGCAACAGTCAAGTCCTAAATAAAGCTACGCAGTGCACGAAAGAATCTAGTGCACAGACCACACTCTATAGAGAACACAGCTCTCTCCCTCTTTCACACACCCAAGTCATGTAGGAAGTAGCTCAGCTAGGTCTCCTCCAAGACGGGCTGCTGGAGGACACGGCTTCTCTGAGTTAGCTTGATGAACTCATGGGAGAAGTTGATCTACTTGGATCCTGGAGAAGTCCACACTCTGAACTGTCAGTGTCATTGTTAAAATCTATAGTTTGAGTCTTTGTGTTAAAGCAGAAAGAATACCAGACTGAGTATTGAGAATTCTAGCTTCTAGTACCTGCTCTGTTCACATCTAATTCTGATTTCAGACAATTTATTGAACTCCTCCAGGCCTCGGTTTCTTCTTGTATAAAATGAGAATGTCAGACAAGACTTTCTGTGACATTCTTTCTGATTCAAAAAGTCCATGATTACTGTCTGGTGAACATAGATTATCCTACCCTATCTATCCCACTGCCTCCACCTAAAAGTCAAGAGAGAGATCTAGGTTAAAGTGCGCTGCCAGCCCCATGGTACAGAGCCATACTGTGTGGGAGGAAGCAAATTTAGAAGGAAACAAGCTTCATTTATTCTGCCTGATATGGTTATCTTTCTGGGGCTTGTGCCCAAGCAAGCGAGATGAGGGTGAGGAGGAAGGGGAGGGGGACACACTGTCAAATGTCAAATGTTTAGCAAAGACTTTGAAGTCTGACAATTGAGACTTCCGGTAACTTTTGTGTCTACTTTTGCAAAAAATGGGGGGAGGGGAAGAGTAAGGAGGGAGAGAGAGAGATGGGGGTGGGGTGGGGGAGAGGGAAAACAAAAATGGATCCAAGTATGAGACATAATCATGTAGGTTTTAGGCAAACATTAGGCAAATTAATATCTAAATTATTTGCAAGTCATCTGGGACTCTCTTCTTTGGCTGCCTTTAAGACAATCCCTGGCTATAGCTCAAAATTAACACTGAATTTCAAGCCATTATGACATTCCCACGTGGCCCTAATGCATGTGCTGCAAAGAAGCATGAATGGCCCACCCTGCTAAGATCTATGCCATTGTAGAATGAGAGCAATCTTAAAGCCTCTTCCCTCAAGGGCCATATAGTTGTTCAAAGGAATAAGAAATACATATGAGCTAATGAACAATGATAAAATACAACAGTACAAAGTATGCTAGAGGGCTATATTTTATATAGATCAAATATGCACAGATAGAAAACTTATCTATTAGCTATGGTGGTCTGGAAAGCATTCACGAGTGAAGTGGGAATTAAATGCTGGGGTGGATGTGAGTTTCGGTATATATATACAGAGAGAGAGAAATTTATTTTGAAAAATTATGAAAAAAAAATCACATTTAGTTTTCAACTACCTCCTCATCTGTAAGTTTAGATAACCAAAAGCATAACATTTACACTCTGTGGCCCAAATCTCCACACAGTAACCAGAAGAAGGTCCCAAAAAACCTTATCTAGTTTAAATTCTGATAATTGAGTATGAAAAATAAGTGAGGTGGTAAATTAATTATGTATGAAGATTCCTCATTTTGTCTGTGAAGCCTGAGTGTATCCAGCTACTAGTGACAAATGGTCAAGCAACCATTACAACCTTTCTTGATAAATAAGTACAGGCTATTTTAGGGTCATCCTCTCTGAGATTTTTAAAACACTTCAAATACAACATTGAGTTAGTTGGCTTCTCCACCAAGAGGACAACACCACATGATAAGAGAAGTACTGGCCCCAAGAGGGCCTTTGGGACACCAGGCGTGGTTAAATGTTGGCATCAGAAAAGAAAATTTGTTGTAAACTTGAAATACAAGAGACTTCAGGAAGGGAGGGCCTCATTTGAGACCATCGAGGGACTGCCGACAGTGTTCTCGTTCATGACGCCTCAGCTCAAGGAAATTGACACTCCCAGAGTGCATGATGGAGAAAAAGTTCTTAACTATTTCCTCTGGAAATCACCACTGAATGAATGCCAGGCTATTCTAGAATCTCCATTGGTCCTTCTTGCCTGTTGGATGGGTGAAAGGTGAAGTACAGATCTGACGGGAAAAGTGGCAAAGACCATGACTCTTCTTCTAAACCCTCCTCTCATCTGCTAATTGGAAGATTCTCCTGTGTCAGGCTCTATAAGGTCACAAGGATTTCTCATTTCAAGTAGATCAGAAAAGAAGCCATTGATGGGACTCTAGTAGAGGAATGTGATTTCAGGAACCTCTTATGCCCCGCCTCAAAATAGTCCGCAGTCTCCCAAATCTTCTCCATAAGAAGTAAGAGCAAAAGCTGCAGAAAATGTCCTATTCCATTTTGTCCAGGCTGCCAGTAGGCTGAAAAATCCATGAAAAATGTCCAGAACTTTAGATTTCCATTCTTACTCTCCCTCTTCTTGTTACTACCTCCCCAATCCCTGAGGAAGGATGGAAGGAAGAAAAGAAGGAAGGAAGGAAGGAAGGAAGGAAGGAAGGAAGGAAGGAAGGAAGGAAG
>NW_006438076.1:1209821-1218153 GCF_000325575.1 Pteropus alecto | reverse complement strand
AGAAAGAAAGAAAGAAAGAAAGAAAGAAAGAAAGAAAGAAAGAAAGAAAAGAAAGAACGAACAAAGAAAGAACAAAGAAAGAAAATTTGCAAACAAAAGCTGGGAGTGGAGCTGTGGTAGATTGAGAGCAGGCTTGTTTGGTGAGAGGGGGTGTCTGTGCAGAAATTTCATGTGACAAGCCTGGAAGATGAGGGAGAGGAAGTGGGCCTCAGAGTCAACTGCACCAACCAGGTACCATGAAGCCTCATGAGCGGGAGTTGGACTCTCCAATGGATGGGATCATAGAAGTCCCTACTGAATTCCTGACACCTCCAGTCTTAGCGACTCCATCCCTGCTACTTTGTCTCCTGTTTCCTTGCCTGCTTCATCTGCTCTCTGCTCTGTCTTCATCCTGGGAAGCCAGCTGCAGCATGTAGGAGAAACGGGCCCTGTCACGGCTGTCTCTAGTGTGTTATTGTTAGTGTTACGTTACAAATCCCGTTTCCATGCTGGGGTCCCTCGGGGGTCATAACCAGGAGAGGCCATGACCCTGTCAATAAACAGAACCCCAATCCTTAATGTAACCACTTTGCATTTACTAGTCCTGCTCCATGGGTTTATAGATCAGATTCCTCTCTCAGGCAGAATCAATTCGGAAGGGCTGGCTTGGAAATGCAAAATATAGAGAAAATGTACTAGCAAAGATGCTGATTTTGGTGACAGGTAAAAGTCAAGCATAGGCTTGGCCTCGGCTCCCCACAGCCCCCCACTTCTCTTAGCAGATGTACTAGGTATACTACCACCAATCTGAAGTTTTTCTTGCTGCTAACTTCTTAGAGAATGAGGCGAGGACATCAGTCTTTCCTAAAGTTCTATTTCCCTTAGAAGACCCTGTATAATAGAGAGGACTTAGCTGCTTTGTCCGATGTTGATCAGGGCTAAGTGGAAGAACATTGAGCTAGAAGGAAGCAGAGCATGGAATAACTTGGCACAGAGACAAAGTTGACGTCAGCTTACTCTCAATCTTTTTTGTAGATAATCTACACACTATAGGGTGTTTTCCTTCCTAAAGCAGAGTCAGATGTTGAAGGGTGAGTAGAACCAATTAAAAAAAAAAAAAAAAGCAGACTTTTTAGAGTCTTCTTACTCATTTCAACAAATAGATCTTGAACATCTATCATGTGCCAAGAGCACAGTTTCTTTCCACATGTGGATGCCACAGGAATGGCAGAAATAAAGAAAAGTGTGATTGGGTTATGGGTTGCAGGGTTTTGTTTTGTTTTCTGTTTTGTGTCTTAATATCCAAGTGTCTTGGAAGCTTTTGATGCCATTGCCTTGGACTCCATAGCTATCACTCTCCATTCATCTCCTGACTAGGCCTAAAGAAAAAAATGTTCTTGGGTGTCTGTCGTAGGGACTGAAATATTGACATTTAGAGAAAGAAGGAGTACTATATTCTGCTAACGAACACAGATTCAAAGTTGTAGTAATATTGCTTGGCTTGTTTCTAAGATACCACAAAGTATGTATTTGGGTACATGGGGAGGGTGATGAGATAATTGAGCTAAGTGAGGATATTATTTCTGCTGGGTTAATAACAGAGCTACAAGGGGCTTTGGAGATGTAGAGTTCAACCTCTATTCTAATAAATGAGGAAACTGAATTCTAGAAAGAGAAAGGCATTTGTCCATAGTCACAAACTCAGCTTTTGGTTTTGTAAAAATGTGTAGGGCAGACAAAGATGCAACAGAAAATGGTGAAGGGAGGCAAAGTTGAGGAGCAGGTGGCTGAAAGCAAGCTTTCCTAAACTGGATCTTTCCAGGAATCCTAGCCTCAGAGAAGAAAAGCCATCTTTGAGAGACCAGTGACATACAAAACTGAGATGTCAGAGGCATCTGCTGAAAACGTATGGAGTTTTATCCCCTGACGTGGCTCAGGCACCTAGAACAGTGCCTGCCTATATAGTAGGTGCTCAGTAATTTTTGAATAAACAAAGCTGCCTTGCAGGCCTTTCCTGGCCAAAGATCAGGAGTGAGGGGAGAAAGATGAATTCTCAAGAAGGCCCCACCCCCCATTTATCCAGAGCAGCCCTGAGGGTGTTTGTTTCACAATTTGGGTTTCCAGGGCCACCTTTCTTACCAAGAGGGATCTATAGAAAAAAACAATGACCTCGAAAGACACCCAGGAGCCCACTCCTGGGGCCTGCAGAGTTATTATAGAACTCGCCAAACGTGTCCGTTATCTGATAAATAATATCTGTGATACGAAACAAGCACAGCTATTTCTCAAATAAATGTAAATAGGGCCGAGGTTAATAAATATAAATCCATTTGCAAAATTAAAGAATCCGTAGTAGGATTTTATTATTGCATGTCCATGAACACTGAGGGTATAAATTCAAGCAGGTCTTTTATTATCGTACTGATATTCAGAAGTACTGATATCCTCTGCTCATAATGTTTAGAAATCACTGGACCTATCTCCTCATTTCACAGATGACATTTTAAAGATTCTTCCCGAGAAAGAGAGGGATGGGCCCAAAGTCACTCAGCTCTTTGGTAGGAGAGCCATATATCACTATAGGTCATCTCTGTCCTTTTCATTATACCACATTCCCTCAGGGGGCGTTTCCCCAAACACCTAAATCTGCTTCCCCAAACACCAATTCAGCTTCATTCCTGAAACAGAAATGCTAACAGCACATATGATGCCAGGCACTGCACTCTTCACTGCATTGTGGCCATTGTTCTCACATCAACTCAATAAGGCAGGTACTATTATTATCTCCATTTTATAGATTTAAAAAATGAGGCCTGGAGGAGTTACACGGTTTGCCTAAGCCCACATGATTAGTAAATTGCAGAGACAGATTCAAGCTATGACTCCAAAGTCCAGATTCTCATGCACTTTGCTCCACACATCTTAAGAAACGCACATTTGTGGAAGTCTCTGATATCAACTGAAACAAAATTCAAGGGCAACGAAAGGCAGCCCTCAGTAGGGCCAGCTCTAGCCACTTAGCAACTGCCATGGGCAAAGAGAGGCAGGAGACGGGGAGTCCCAGGAGAGTCCCATCAGAGGGCTCTTTCTCAGGCGGACAATGTGGACTTTCAACACCAGAACCACCGTGTGTTTCCTAACACTCCATTTCCTCACTCCTCAGCAGCTCAAAGAGGGTCTCTGGTGTGGAGCTGGAAAATCTGCAGTTGTTGCAAACACCCCAGCTGCTTTTGAGCACACTCAAGTTTGAGAGCTTGGAGATCTGGAAGACAAACCCCAGAAAGGGGAAAAAACAAAGGACCCCAGAAAGCAAGGGTCAGCAGCTGGGCCAGCTCCAGCCTCAGAGGAGCTTCGCAGAGCCCCAGAAAGCATGCCTGATATTTCATACAGGGGCCACGCCCATGGCCTGGCTTTCTGAAGTAGGAGGAGAGGGGTGCCTTTCATGTTTCTGGGTGTGCAGAAGGTTTGCGTGTGTTTGTTTAGAACAAAGCCTATACTTAACTGGCACAAGTGAAACAGATTTTATAAATAGATGTGAGCATGAATGGTTTTTATGATTAGCTTGTTTTTAATCACCGTGCTTGACCGCTGTCTGTGTTCAACTAAGTAAATATTTCTATGGTGATAGTATACACAATACAATGGCCATTATTTAATGTTAATACAAGTACCATATGGGAGGGCTTATCATGCTGGAGTCCCAAAGTATAATAAAAGCAGATAGGAATAGATAGGCAAGGGTGTGCCCTATTGTACAGTAGGCCTGATAAAACATCTGCTCTTGCAAATGTTGGCCATGCAAGTATTTATGTAGCGATGGTTCTCTGGGGGATCTTTAGGACCAGATCTGATTGCCCTGCATTCTGTTTTTTCCTCTTTCTCACTTGGTGACCTTGGATAAATCTCTATGCTAATCGTTTAAACACTCATGCCTCAATTTCCCAATTCGTAGGCCTCTGCATGCCTCTCCAGAGAGCAATGAAGATTAACACCTGGTGGAACCTCACATTCTTTATTTGGAACAAAGAAACGGAGAAGGTTGGCGCTGAAATAATGCCTCATTATTTCAATCAGTCCAAAATTTAAGAGGGAGACAACCTGGTACATTTTGTCATTTGCAACTGGAAATCTGAGCGAGCTGGAAGTTTCCAGAGTTTAGTAAAGCGACCTCGTAAAGAACTAAGTCTCCCGGGAAATGCACTAGGCTGCAGACATTTGCCAGCTTACTTTTTACTCAGGAGGGACAACTGTGATGATAAAGGGCACAGAACTGGAGTCAGTCTCCACTGACAAAGGGCAAAGTGAGAACGTTAGAGCTTTTAGTGTGGTGGAATGGGGCGTTTTACTTTTTCGCAAGGGCATTAATCCTCTAACGTACCTTTTGTGTCTTCGCCTAATAGTAATACCACAAGGTTTACTGCAATGGAACATTCATAGTCTGTTTATGTACAATCTGCTTTCACCTCGAGAACTTGCCACGAAGAGATGACAACGTTTAGTTCCAGGCCTTAGTGTTTTGCATTTATATGTCTTAATGAAAAATATCAGCAGTAAAAACTCTCAATATTTGTTTTACACTTTACAACTACAAAATGTGTTCACATCCATTATGCCATCTAATCTTCACAAACACAGCTGGTGGGCACTGTCTGTATCCTCATTTTAAAGATGAACAGAGAATCTCAAGGGCTTACCATTTGCCCAGGTGCAGGTATAGAGCTAAAACTCAAACTGGAGACTGTTCTCGAAGCCTAATCCTTATGAAGACTCTTCTCATTTATAATTCAGAAATCGGAACCTGCCCAGGGAAGAGAAGCTGTCCTGAGTGGTCAGACTTGCCATGATGAACTCTAAGATTAGGACTGAGGGCTATTGTTTTTTTTTGTTTGTTTCTTGTTTTTTTTTTTTTCTTCTAGAAAAGCCAGTCCCAGGTCAAGGCTGGCCTTTCGCAAGCACTCTGCCACCTCCTTGATTACTCTGGCAATCAGTTTGGCTGAAAATGGAGCGTTAATTTGTCTCATTTACTATCAAAAAGGAAGTAAGACATAGGTGAGAAGAGAGGCTGTCTGACAAATGTTTAAGGGAAGAGATTTGATTTCCCAACTGTGTTATCTAATGTAATAGGATTCTTTCCAATTGATTTACTGCAGTCATCATAAATCTAGGAACAATATGTTCTTAAACATATTTGGAATGGCCAGCAGGGAAATTGGTTAATACAATATATGACATGCAGGCTAAGAATGGACTCATACACATCCAGGGCGGGTACATGACTAAGTTAACGAACTGTTCTGAGGCCCTGGCTTCACATGTGCTAGTGGAAACTGAGAGAGGAAAAGGTGGGTTTACATGTTCCAGTCCCTGCACTGAAGCCACCACCCCTCGTGCCTACATCCAGAGTCCGGAACCTGGAACATCACCCCATCTGACCCAAGGGGACAGCCCGCCCTGCTTCAGGAACAGGGGATCCTTTAAGTGGTTTGAGAATTGTGTGTGCACAATGTGTTATGTGTTCACATGCTTGTGGCCTGCTCATTTAGTCACAGAAAGCAAGGGGAGTGGGATATAATCAGGGATTTTGACAGTACGGGCTGAATAATGCAGGCCAGTCTGGTGCTGATTTCTGCTCTACTCTGCTTTCTTGACCCAACTGCCATGCATGTTTCTTGTTATTCTGTGGATTTGTCTTGCACTGGTGGGTGGGAAAAGGCTGGTAAAGCAATAATCGTTTAAGTGAAAGCAATGACTCTCTGGTGCCCTCTACAAATTTCCCACAGTCTTTGTTAGTGCCTTGGGGCCCTTCAGGGTTTAGAATTACAGCTTTCAGTAAATATTCTTAGGCTTACACTCACATGAGCAATAGTGAAACAGCAGCGAGTCTGTCATAATAATGCTTCACAAAGCCATGTGTCCAAACTTTAATTGGAACTGAGAAATAGCAGTAACAATAGCCCCTACCATTTATCGAGCATTTGGCACATGGCAGGCACTGTTCTAATCATTCTACGTGTACTCACTGATTTAACCTTACCACAGTAAGAAGTAAATTCTGTCATTATCCACATTTGATAAATAGGGACACTGAGGCACAGGAGAGGTTAAGAGACTTGTCAAGGTCACACAGCTAACACTTAGAGGAATGAGGTCTGAAGCCTGGAGGGGTACCTCAGCACCTCTTCTCAGGAAGCCAAGAATGAAAAAGGACAGAGTTAGGAGTTATTATGTCACACTGATCTTAACATTACTAACTAAAGAAATGAAACATTCATTAAATAAGAACAAGCACTCTCTCTTTTACAAATGGGGACAGTTTTGTTTTTTTGTTTTTTTGTTTATTTTTAGGCGAGGCAACCCTTGGTTGACCTCACAGATTGCAAGGACCTTGTCAGTTTATAATCCCTTGTTTTTTTTATTTTTTATGCCTACAGCACCTGGTCTATCTAGGTGGTCTCCCATCCAAGTACTAACCAGGCCCGACCCTGCTTAGCTTCCAAGATCAGACAAGATCGGGCTCGTTCAGGATGGCATGGCCATAGACTCAAATGGGGACATTTTAAAGTAAGAATTATGCTATGTTTGTATCTTGATATGGTTGCCAGTCATTAACTTATGGCATGATTATCATATTTCCAAAGATTTTTGTAGAAAGGCCTACAAAAATGCTATCGGGTAGAGAAAGCTGCTGTGTTCTGCATATCAGGGTGACACTCGACCCAATGTAAGGGCTTCTAGCTGTGGTGACAAGCTGTCCTGAGTCATCCCATCCCCATCCTTTCTTCCCCGTTGACTGTTGGAGGTGAGTGATAGATGACCTAGGTCTATGGAGGAGTGTTTTATTTTATTTTGCTTAGAACCAGATGACCCAAATGAGGCCGTTTTGTCTCACTAGTTCTGAGTTCTCCCCAGCTGAACCACCATCCTGGCTTTCATATGAGAAGAGGAAAGGAGAGGTTTTGAGATGGCACCTAGTCAAGTCTCTCAGGTGTGGGACATGAGCAAGCTGCCTACGGGAAGATATGGAGAAAGATAGCAGAGATGAAACAGGTGGAGAATACAACTGTCAGGTGGAAGCTGGTCTCTGAAGACTGTCTTATGTTTCAGTATTCTCACCTAGACTATTTCTGGTCACTTTTTAAAAATAAGAATACATAATTTTGAGAATATTTTTTTCCTCATAGGTGATAATATTCATTTAACTCTTGATGATGTAAAATTATCTTTGGATAATACTATTCTAACCTGATTATAAATCTTACATTTGGAAAAATGTTGCAGTGTTATCACAATCAGCTTTAATGGCTGAATCAGTGTAAACAGATCTGATGAATAAATCACTTCCCCTAAATTCTTCTTATTTGTAATAGCAAGTGTTCTTAAATTATTAAGATGTGTGGCATGTCATTTTTAATCTATAGCCACATTTCCTCTTAAATTAGAAGATGAAAGACCCATCTATGTACTGCTAGCAAGAAAATACATTTCATGAACTTTCCAAAAGGCAATATTAACAGATGCCTTAACAATGGGGAAAAAGAAAACAAAAAACCTTGAAGTCAGACAAAATGTCCATTAATACATGATATGTATGATACATAAATATAATGAAATAATATATAGCAACAAAAAATAGAGAATATCTAAATAACATGAAAACATGGCCTGCTATACTGTGAAGTGAAATAGCAAGGAATAAAACTAGTATAATGTTAGTTTATTTTTTAGAAAACAAAAATGTACCTGTGGTTGTATATGTGTGATATGTCTAAAAAGAGACAAATTCAAAAGATATATACATATATAAGTAACACTGAAGCAGCTATTTTATTTCTTGGTGTTCTAATTTTGTGTATTTTTTTTCTTTTGTCTCTTTGCTTGTTTATGCTTTATAAATTTTTAACAATAAAATATAAAGTAAATACTGGCAGGATGATATTTAGAACTTTATTTCAACATCTCTCCTGTACTCCTTGCTGTTGATAAAAAGCTGGTTATATTTACCACCATAATTAATTCTACACATTTTGCCCTCCACTCATTTCTATTTAACAACTTTTATCCTGACCAGGCCTTTTAATAAAGATGGTTGCTCTCTGACCAGCTGGATCACTTAAGTTATTTCTTCTTCTGTTGCTTCTTATAATTAGAATTCATAACCCAATGCTTGTCATTGGCGTTTTTCATTCCTTTTTACTTTTTTAAGAAGCATTAAATCATGGCTTAGTCAATCTTTACAATATGTTTTCCCATTTCCTAAGTCATGAGATTTCAGTTTATCTGCAGTGTATTTTAAGCCATATTTCCTCAAAACAACATAGTGATTCAATTCAACAATTATTTCTTGAGTGCCAAC
>NW_006438076.1:1207870-1209764 GCF_000325575.1 Pteropus alecto | reverse complement strand
AAAAAAACAAAAGCAGCAGCTCAAAGTATGGGGGTCGAGAAAACACAAGCATAAGTAACCCCAATGCGACGATTTCAAAAGCAGTAGATTAACACCCATTCCAGCTCCTGGATCCACCTGCATTTCTGCCAGCTTCTTACAAAATGTTCTTTGCTGTATTCTTGTTATAATATCACAAGTTGGAAATATCACAAAATGGAAAAGTGTGATATTATACATCTTTAATAGATATCAGTGCTCAGAAAGCAAGAATATGGTTGTATTTTGATGACAATTTCTTAACTAAAATCCAAACCAATCATAGGGAGCCAAACTAGATAAATTATCTGTTTGTGTCACCTACATTCTCTAGCTTATCACCAAGTGTATACCTTCATGAATTCTAGCCACATAAACATTTTTCTTTGTTTTGCAGGTGAGGAAATAGGAACAGAGAAAGGAGGTGCATCTTGTTTTCTTTCCGCAGAAGCCCATTGTGAAGTTCACGTTAGGTCATGGGTTGATGCTAAAGGGGCGGGGTCTGGATCTTTTAGATATTTTTCCAATTGTAGGATCCCCTCCACTACAGTTACAGTTCCGGGTTTGAGACTGGCTGTGGGATGGGCTCTTGAGGTAGAGTTTACTCCAACTGTTGCTACACTGTTGAGTAGATGAAAAAACTGGGCTTAATGTTTGTCACCAGTGTCTCTTTCTTCTACCTCTTACATGTGCAATGATGATCAGTATCTCGTTGCCTCAGAGACTGTCAGACCTGGCATCTCTGTTTATCTGCAGAACACTTGGTGGTTTTTGAAAACAGGTGTGGCCTGGTTGAGCAGAGCGTAGCCACAATTTTTTTTAAGACGTTGCTTTGACTCTGGCGGCTTTTACCAACTTTCCAAATGTCACTCAGTCTCCCTCAGGGGCTATTTATCAAATTGTTGGTAAACTAGTCTCTACATTTTACCTGTTTTTTCTCTATATTTTAAAAGATACATACTAGATAGACAAAATCCCTATTGAAGCAAAAATTGATTCTAAGTGACAACTGTGTAAGTTGCAGTCTGTACATTGACGATTAGTTCTGGCCCTCTTGCTGGTGGTGTGACTTGTGAGGTAAATTACATGAAGAAAACCAATTCTTATTTGGTAAACTCTAGTGGGTTCCAGAGCCAAGGGAGCTGATACTATCACATACCACCACATATGTAGCCACACGGGTATGGAGCTTATGACCAGCAAAGATACTGAACGTACATTAATATTCAGTTAGATTAGGCAGAAAAAAACAGAACCTATTCAGCTATGGATGTTTCACTAAAAAAAGAAAAAAAAACAAGTGTCCAAAAGTGTCCAAACAAGACACCGTCTGGAGAGAGGCCTGAAAATCATTGATTGTGAAAAGAGGGGGAGAAATTGAGTATATTTTGCTTCAGAAAAGACATTTTAGGAAAGTCAGAAGGGCTGACTTCAAATATTAGCAAAATAACATGGGAGTGCACAAGTAACTGTATTCATTAAGGCTCCAGAAAGAAACAGGTCAGCAAGGTGGACTTATAGTTGAAAAGGAGGTAGAATTCAATTCCTTGGGGACAAGACATTCTAACAACAAGAGCCCATCTAACTATAGTGGAATGGCTGCCTCAAGACAAGTGAAAATTTCTATCCAGGGAGCAAACACCTGAGGACTATTTGTCAGGCTTGCTGTGGAAGGATTTCTGTTCTAGGGAGGAGATTGGATTACACCTCTCAGGTCCTTTCCAAAAGTATGATGCTATCTGTCTAATAAATTGCCAGTCACAGTCTTAGGTGTTGTCCTAGGTGATCATCTCTGCATCTTTGTAATTTGGATTCACGTCTCTGTAACTGTTAGATAATCAAGTACAGTCACATCTTTAAATCAGCAGTCAGCAGG
>NW_006438076.1:1186326-1207844 GCF_000325575.1 Pteropus alecto | reverse complement strand
AATTCCCAGATTTTCAGTCTTATAAATTAGTGCCCCAGAGACTTGGTTTAGAAAGATGCAAGAGACCATAGGCCGTCACAGATGAGTGTTAATACCTTGTGAAATCAGCCAGGGGCCCACCTCTACTTTTGCTCTGTATGTTTGAGTTTGAGAGTGTTTTGATCTTCAGTGGTTTTTTGTTTGTTTGTTTGTTTGTTTGTTTGCTGATTTGTTGGCCTGGAGTTCCAAAAGGCATCATAATAAACACTTGGCTGGCCAACCCCCTTTTGTCTCTCTTATTAGTGAGAGTTAAAAGTATACAATCCATAGTCAAGTTTGCTCTCAGCTCAGTCCCCTGTGAGCTACATGGCCTTGTGCATGCTGTTTCATTTTTATGGGCCTCTGTTTTCTCATTTCTGAAATAGAGTAAACACTATTTTAAAAATTTCGGGGAATCAAATGAGAAAATACAGTGGAGGTACATTACATGCTTTAAAGAATCTTTCAAAATTTAGATAGAGTTATTCAAATGTTCTCAATTGTGTGCCGTGGTCAGTGTAAAATATAAAAAGCCTGTTTTTTTACTCTTTGCATTAGACTTTGTTTTTTTTTGTTTTTTTGGGGTTTTTTTTGTTTTTTTTTTTTTTTTTGCCTCAGCAGCAACATTTCTTGGTCTTCCAATAAGTTCTTTGAAAAGACAAACAATCAATGAGAACTACTTGTAGGTGAAACAGAACTTGAAGTGAGCATCTGGGAAATTATGTTTTCCTCAAATTCAACTCCAGATTGGCAGAGATTGACAAATAAACAAAGTAGCAGGGACTACTGGGTTTTATTAAGCAAGGCTAACAACTGAGATAATAAAATAAAATTCACAGAGAATGGAGATCATCTCTAATATTAAGTCTCATGCTTCAATTATTCGTGGTTTTTAATTATGAGAACTTATCCCATCAGTATTCCTGCTCTAAGTAGAAAATGTACATAAAGAGTCTCTCCAATGCCAAGGAACAAAAAGATTTTTCCCCAATACAGGAGATAAAACATTCCACAGATAGGCTTTAACAGAGCTCACATGCTTGTGGAAATGAAACCATGTGACCATGCGATAGCAGTAATCTCTGCCAAAAAAAACATTTTATTGCTTCATTCAGGCTTTTTCTGCATAACATTGAGTCTGTATTTTTTGTTCTCTTTAAACTCAATCTTAGATGATAAGTAGCCACAAAACTTCGCTTTGTTTTCAAAGGTGCAGCCAAAATGTTACACTTCTAAATTGTGGCAATGAGACACACCCTGAAGAGAGAACGCTTTACACCTTCACAAGAAAACAGTCAAACCAAGATATCTCGTGATATCTTGTACATACCAAGAAAAATGTGTCCTAACTTGAAAGCCCATCTTAGGGGTGAGCAAGACTATGTCGTGGCAAAACTAGGAAGCTGATGTCTCCTCGTCCACTCTCCTACTTTTTTCCGAATGGACACCTGAGACTTTGAGCTATTTCACACAACACAGTTTCATACTGGGGCCTCCCAACTCTACCTGCTTTCAGTATTTCAGCCCCAAATATTTCCTGACATCAGATTAATCACTAAGAACCTTTCTGTGGTCCATTCTCTTAGGGCTCAAATCTCTGATGATAGGAACTAATAAATGTCAAACATATATGTTCATTAACCTTTATTATAATATCCATTATAGGGCTCTTTTTTGTGTGTATAAAAAGCAAACTTCTGGAAACATAATCTTACAAGAGAGGAGTGATTTTAGTTGCAAAGATTTCATACATAATGGTAACCTGGCAGAAAAGATTAGTTACTGACAAAACTCTGGGGACCCATAAAATCATATCGTACAGAAAGCTGCCCACCTTACCCAGGTATAAATTCACTGCTGTGAGAAAAGCTAGACTGTGACACTTTTAAAAGTTCCAGAGATGGCGGTACCCTCATGGGAAAGGCGGTGATGCTTTTGTGCTCACACTTTCACCCCAAGTCTCCAGTCTACAGAGTGTAAGACTAAACTGAACGCTAGGTAATCAGGACTTTATGAACAAAAGTAGAAAATAGTTATCTTGGCACACAAATGCTCTCAATTTCATTTCTCTCTCTCTCTCTCTCTCACTCTCTCCCTCTCTCTCTCCATATCTGTTAAATACCTGTGGTGTTACTGATATACGACCATAGCAATGAGAACTAGGCTTAAATTGATCACTAAATTGATGCATTTGGGCATTCAATCATTTGTTATTTAAATTTCAGTTACTTAAGCACATATTCAACAAATTTTATTGATCATTTACTATATGCTAGGCCATATGCTGGTCACTGGGGATAGAGAGAGAACAAGACATGGTCATTGCCCTACAGAAGCTTATAGTCTACTAAACAGACACAAATAAACAGTAAATTAAGATGCAGATGTCATAAACTTAGAGCACTATGAGAATAGATCAAGGGCTATTAGAACAGTCTTACGAGATCCAGAAAGAATTCGTAGAAGACACAGTGTCTAAGATGAATTCTGAAGTAAGCAGAGGGGTAGCCTGTGAAGACAGACCAAAGGTTAGCATTCTTGGCACGAAGTCTAGCCTAAAGGTAAAAGAGATCAGAGTACATAACAGGAACAGTGAGTTTTCAGTATGACCAGACACAGAGAAGGAGAAAGAGAATTAAAAGATAAGCATTTGGAGAGAAAATCATGAGGAAGGTCATACGCCTTGCATGTTTTTGGTATCATTTACAACCAAAGGCCAGGCTGGATAGAACTTCTCTGAGGGTACCACTCAAATGACGAAGGTCATGGAATCATAATGTTAGAAGGAATTTAGAAGTAGCTTAATATAGCACCTTCCTCCAGTGCATAACTACGCTGCATAACATCTAGACAGATCCCCAAGCAGCCCTCTAGTGAATATATCCAATGGGAAGGAATCCACTGCTTCACAGAGCAGCCCTCTTCCTCCAAGATCAAGAGCTTGTGATGTTCTTCCATCTTTTTTTAAGGAAAGATAATTAATGGTCCCTGACCTCAAGAGGTTTTCATTTTAATTATTGTGTGAATGATCCATTAATTGCTAAATAAAGTAATCTAGAAATAATCACACAGATAATAACATTAGCAGACTAGGGCAGAGTATTACCAAGAGTTCAGACTTCTGGATTTATTGTTTTTGTCTCATTTTTGTGACTTAGGATATACCAGAGGACAAGACATAGTCCCTGCCATCAAAGAGCTTATGGTGTAAAGGCAAAAACATATAAGTAACCACTACGCGCCTATTAGAATGGCCCAGATCCAGAATACCGACAACACGAAATGCTGACAAGGAGGTGGAGCAACAGAAACTCATTCATTTACTGCTGGTGGGAACATCAAATTTTACAGCCTCTTTGGAAGCCAGTTTGGCAGTTTCTTTTTTTTCTTTTACTTTTTCTTTTTTTTTAGGCGAGGCAACCTTTGGTTGATCTCACAGATTGCAAGGACTTTGTCAACTTATGATCCCTTTTTTTTTTTTTTTTATGCCTACAGCACCTGGTCTTGCTAGGTGGTCTCCCATCCAAGTACTAACCAGGCCCAACCCTGCTTGGCTTCAGAGATCAGATGGGATCGGATTTGTTGTCAGTTTTTTACAAAACTAAACATACCCTTGCCATGTGATCCAACAATCATGCTTCTTGGTATTTACCCAAAAGAGTTGAAAATATATGTCCACACAAAACCTGGATATCAATGTTTATAGCAACTTTATTCATAATTGTCAAAATCTAAAAGTAACCAAGATGTCTTTCAGTTCAGTAGGTAATTGTATAAAAAACTGTGATACATCAGACAATGAAATATTATTCAGTACTAAAAATAAATGAGTGATCAATATATGAAAAGACATGGAGGGCGCTTAAATGCATATTACTAAGTGAAAGAAGTTAACCTAAAAAGGCTACATAGCTTCTGATTCTAACTATAGTAGTCCCTGTTATTACTGGTTTTGCTTTTGTGGTTTCAGTCACCTGTGGCGAACCATGGTCTAAAAATATTAAATGAAAAATTCTAGAAATAAACAATCAATTAGTTTTAAATTGTATGTTATTCTGACTAGCATAATAAAATCTTGCATTGTCCTGCTCTATCCTCCTAAGAGGCAAATCATCTCTTTGTCTAGCATCTCCACTCTGTAGATGCTCATTCAGCTGCTGAGACTTACAGGCAGCCAACAGGCAGCCTCAGGCCTGAGAGTGCCCTGGGCCTTTTGCTGAGCTGCCCCAGGTCTGATACTGGTGGCAGTGATCTCACTTCACCACCTGGCCTCTCCCACATACCTCCAAGTCCAGAGTAAGCAGCCAACAAACATGAATAGCTTTGTAGCTCCTACTAGGGAGTCCTGGGTTAGTCACAGGCAGACACTGACCTTGGCCTGCATAAAAGCCCCCCCTACCTAGGGGCTCCAGAATAAACACACACAGAAGGAGGCATCAGACCTCAACAGAGTTATTTATAAGGGGTCTCCCATAAGAACGTTAGCTGATTTCCTGGCAGAAAATTTGCTGGCCAGAAGGGATTTGCATAAAATCTTTGAAGTGATGAAAAGCAAGGACCTACAACCAAGACTACTCTACCCAGCAAGGTTATCAATTAAAATGGAAGGTGAGATAAAGAACTTTCCAGACAGGAAAAAGCTAAAGTAATTCACCACAGCCAAGCCAGTTTTATAAGAAATGTTGGAGGGACTTCTTTAAGAAGAAGGGGAAGAAAAAACCCATAAATATGAATAATAAAACAGCAATAACTATGTATCTATCACTAATCACTTTAAATGTAAATGGATTAATGCACTAATCAAAAGCCATAGGGTAGCCAAATGAATAAGAAAACAAGACCCACACATATGCTGTCTACAGGAGACCAACTTCAGATCAAAAGACAGACACGGACTGAGAATAAAGGGATGGAAAAAGCTATTTCATGCAAATGGCAATTAAAAAAATACCTGGGGTAATAATACTTATATCAAACAAAATAGACTTTAAAACAAAGGCTATAATAATGTTCAAAAAAAGAACATTACATAATGATAAAAGGATCAATCTAATAAGAGAATATAACCCTAGTAAACATTTATGCACCCAAAATAGAAGCAGCTAAATATTTAAAGCAAATATTGACTAACATAAAGGGAGAGATCAACAGTAATACACTCAAAGTAGGAGACTTTAACACCCCATCAATGGACAGATCTTCCAGACAAAAAATCAATAAAGAAACATAAGTTTTAAATGATACACTAGACCAGATGGCTTTAATTGATATTTTTAGAGCGTTTCACCCCAAAGCAGCAGAATATATTCTTCTCAAGTGCACATGGAACATTTTCCAAGATAGACCACATGTTAGGCCACAAAACAAGTCTCAGTAAATTTAAGAAGATTGAAATCATATGAGGCATCCTCTTTGACTGCAATGGTATAAAACTAGAAATCAATTATAAGAAAAAAGCTGAAAAATACACAAACACACAGAAGCTAAATAACATGCTACTAAGCAATGAATGCGTTAACAATGAGATCATGGGAAAAATCAAAAGATACCTTGAGACAAATTAAAACACCACAACCAAAGTCTATGTGACATAGAGAAAGCAGTCCTAAGAGGAGAATTCAGAGCAATACAGGTTTCTCTTTCTCTTAAGAAACAAGAAAAATCTCGAATAACAATCTAATCTAATACCTAAAGGAATTAGCAAAAGAATAGCAAATAAAGCCCAAAGTGAGTAGAAGGAAAAAAATAATAAAAATCAGAGCAGAGATAAATGAAATAGACTAAAAAAATAAATAAAAAAAAATAATAAAAATCAGAGCAGAAATAAATGAAATAGGCTAAAAAAAATAAATAAAAAATATCAATGAAGCCCAAAGCCAATCCTTTAAAAAGATAAAGAAAATTGATAAACATTTAGCCAAACTCATCAAGAAAAAGAGAGGACCCAAATAAATAAAATCAGAAATGAAAGAGGAGAAGTAACAACTGACTCCACAGTGATACAAAGGATTATAAGAAAATACTACCAGCAATTATATGCCAACAAATTAGACAATCTGGAAAAAACGAACACATTCTGAGAAACATACAATCTCCCAAGACTGAGTCAAGAAGAAAAAGAAAGCCTGAACCAACTGATTACTACTAATGAAATCAAATCAATAATCAAAAAACTCCCAACAAACAAATCCTGGACGAAATGGTTTCACAAGTAAATTTTACCAAACACTCAGAGAAAAATTAATACCTACTCTTCTCAAACAATTCCAGAAAATTCAAGATGAAAGTCTCCCAAGATCATTCTATGAAGTCACCATTATCCTAATTCCAAAACCAGGCAAAGATATCACACGCACACGCGCACACACACACACACACACACACACACACACACACACACACAGGCTGATATCCCTGATGAACATAGGATGCAAAAAATCCTTAACATAATATTAGCAAACTGAATTCGGCAATACCTTAATAAGATCATACTCCATGACCAAGTTAAATTTATTCCTGGGTTGCAAGGTTGATTCAATATCCTCAAATCAATTAATGTGATACATACACCACATTAACAAATCAAAACATAAAAATCCTATGATTACATAAATAGATGCAGAAAAAGTGTTTGACAAAATCCAGTATCCATTTATGATAAAAACTCAGCAAAGTGGGAATAGAAGGAACACACCTCAACATAATAAAGGCCATATTTAACAAATCCAAAGCTAAAAATCATACTCACAGGGAAAAGCTAAAAGTGTTTTCCTTAAGATCAGGAAGAAGACAAGGATGTCACTTTCACCACTTTTATTCAACATTGTACTGGATGTCTCAGCCACAGCAATCAGACAAGAAAAAGAAACAAAAGGCTTCCAAATTGGAAAGGAAGAAGTAAAACTCTCATTACTTGCAGATGACATGATACTATATAGAGAGAGAACCCTAAAGATTCTGCTAAAGAAACTGATAAATAATTTCAGTAAAGTAGCAGGATAAAATTAATATTTAGAAACCATGGTAATGGATTGGAAGAATTTACATGGTTAAAAAGTTCATACTATCCAAAGCAATCTATAGATTTAATGCAATTCTTATCAAAATACCAATGGCATTTTTCACAAAACTAGAACAAATAATCTTAAAATTTGTATGGAATCATAAAAAATCCCGAGTAGCCATGGCAATTTTAAGAAAAAAGAACAAAGTTGGAGGTATCATGATACTTCATATCAAACTACACTACAAGATTGTAGTAATCAAAACAGCATCGTACTGGCATAAAAACAGACACAGAGATCAATCGAACAGAATAGGGAGCCACATCTATATGGTAATTTAATCTATGACAAAGGAGGCAAGAATACACAATGAGGACAATTTATTCAATAAATGGTGTTGAGAAAACTAGACAGATACATGCAAGAAAAAAATAAAGTTTGACCACCTTCCTACATCATATACAAGATTAAATTCAAAAATGAATTAAAAAATAAATGTAAGACCTGTAATCATAAAACTCCTAGAAGAAAACATAAGCAGCTAACTCCCTGACATTGCTTTCAGTAAAGTCTTTTCTTATATATCTCCTCAGGCAAGAGAAACAAACAAACAAAAAGAAATGAGACTACTGCAAACTAAAAATATTTTGCATGGCAAAGGAAACCATCAACAAAATGAAAAGACAACCTACTGTCTTTTTGTATGAAAGGAAACCATCAACAAAATGAAAAGACAACCTACTGAATGAGGGAAGACAGTTGCCAATGATATGTCTGATAAGGGGTTAATGTCCAAAATTTATAAAAAACTCATACAACTCAACACCAAAAACAAACAGACAAACAATCCAATTTAAAACATGAGCAAAGGACCAGAAAAGGCATTTCTCTGAAGAGTTCATACAGATGACCAATAGACATGAAAAGATGCTCAATATCATCAGAGAAATGCAAATTAAAACCACAGTGAAATATCACCTCACACCTGTTTGAATAGCTATCATCGATAAAGCAAAAAAAAAAAAAATTGTTGGAGAAGATGTAAAGAAAAGGGAACGCTTGTGCACTGTTGATGGGATTGCAAATTGATGCAACTGCTATGCTAAATATTTTGGAGGTTCCTCAAAAAATTAAAAACAGAACTACTTTATGACCCAGAAATTCCACTTCTGAGTATTTATCCAAAGAAAACCAAAACACTAATTCAAAAAGATATGTGCATCCCTGTGTTCACTGCAGTACTGTTTACAATAGCCAAGATCTGGAAGCAACCTAAGTTCCCATCAAAAGATGACTGGATAAAGAAGTGGTACATGTATACAATGGAATACTACTCACCATAATATAAGTAAAATCTTACCATTTGCAACAGTATGGATGGACTTAGAAGGTATTATACTAAGTGAGAGAAGTCAGACAAAGGCAAATACCATGTGATTTCACTTATATATGGAATCTAAGAAACAAAATAAACGAACAAACAAGACAGAAACAGACTTGTAGATACAGAGAACAAACTGATGGTTGTAAGATGAGAGATGTGTTTGAGGAGCTGGATGAAAAAGGTGAAAGGATTAATAAGTACAAATTGGTAGTTACAAAATAGTCACAGGGATGTAAAGTACAGCATTGGGAATATAGTCAGTAATATTGTAATAACTATGTATAGTGACAGGTGGGTAATAGACTAATCGGGGGGGTCACTTCAGAAATTATTTAAATGTCTAACCACTATGCTGTACACCTGAAACCAATATAAAATAATATTGAATGTAAACTCTAGGTAAACATTTTAAAAAATGTATTTAAATTAATGAATAAAAATAATGTGCTAGATACTTGAAGAAAAAAAGAACGAATCTTCTGTTCGTGAAATTGTAAAGAAAGAAAAAAATTTATTCTAGTTTTGCTGTCACACTTCAAATTGCAAAAGTTATAGCCACAATGTGCAATAAGTGCTTAGTTAAAATGGAAAAGGCATTAAATTGTGGGTGGAAGACATAAACAGAAAACATGTTCTAATTGATGTCAACATGGTGCATCAGAAAACATTGATTGTATATGAAGACTTCAGTAAGAGATCCCCTGAAACAAGTGATCATATTTACATAACTTTTGCTACAATATATTGTTATAATTCTTCTATTTTATTATTTTTGTTGTTAATATTTTACTGTGTCTAATTTATAAATTAAACTTTATCATAGGCATGTATGTGTATGAAAAATTATACTATATATAGGGTTCAGTACTAACTGGGGTTTCAGGCATCCACTGGGTTCTTGGACTGTATTCCCTTGGATAAGGAGGGACTACTGTATGTGACGCCCTGGAAAAGACAAAAATGTGGGGACGGTAATAAGACGAGGGTCTAGCAGGAGTGAGGATTGAACAGGTGAAGCACAGAGGAATTTAGGGTACTTAAACTACTCCATATGATACTATAAAGGTGGATACATGTCATTAAACATCTGTCTAGGTCCATAGGAGTTACAGCACCAAGAATGAACCCTAATGTAAACTTTGAACTTTTGTTGATAATGATGTGTCAGTTTAAGTTCATCAATCCAAAAATAGCAACATTCTGGTGGAGGATGTTGATAATGGAGGAAGCTATGCACGTACGGGGACAGGGGTGTATGTACAGGGAAATCTCTGTGCCTTCCTCTCAGTTTTACTGGGAACCTAAAATTGGTCTAAAAAATAAAGTTTTTAAAGATATGTATAGTAAACATATAAGGACACAATGTAACTCATGTGCATAAAAAACATGCTTGCATATTAACCCTGGCTTTCTAAAGATAAAGATATAATATAAAGTTAGTTCAGGAATCCTTGGGCAATGCCTGAGGGAGCCTGGAAGGATAGAATGGGGATTGGGCTATAACACAGGTAAAGGTGAGCTACATAGAAACTGAGTCAATTGAGCAAAACCTGTTGACTCTGGAATCTAGCCTCTGCTGCATCCCTTTGAAATGAGGGTCAAGGGCTTCCCACATTTTTGGGACAGAGCAGCTTCTGCTGGAGATTGTATCAATCAAACAATATTTTGAAAACTTGTTGATTGGAATCATGTGATGTCTTTTATAAAGTCCGTCCCTCTCCATTACTTAATGAAAGTTTTGTACTTTGAGTCTGTTTAAACAGAGTAAGTTTTTTGTTGTTGTTTTTTTTGTTTGTTTGTTTGTTTTTTATAGTAGGGATATTCTCTGTAAATGATACCAAAACCATGGAGATTGGGACAATCCTTTAACACAGTCACCATAACAGCCAGGAAAGAAAGACTTTAGGAGCAGGTGATCCTTTAACAGCATATGATGTCTCATCCCATAGCAGGTTGTTTGTAGATCCCATTCTAAACCTCCATTTATTCTTATTTGGAGTTTAAATTTGTGCCCATCCTCTCTTCCATGTCCATAAGTCCTTTTTGGCTTTTTAAGACAAGCTCTATATGGTCAAAATTATAATGGGGTTTTAAGCTTGTTAGGTCTTTCTTCTGCTCCAGTGGGTGCCTTATATATCAGGAATCCCTTCCCTTCTCAAATAATCCAGTTCTTCCTCACATAGTGTTACAGATCAATCCCCGTGTGATGTTTTGGATTGTATCTGTGTTGCCAACCCCTCAGGTTATTAGAGCTCTCTACCTTCATGGGCCCCTGATACGTGGTATTTGTGTTCTATTGCTGCTGTAACAAATTACCAAACATTAGTGATTAAAACAATACACGATATTTTATAATGTCAGAGATCAGAGATTCTAAAATCAATGTGTTGGCAGCGTTGAGTTATGACTGGAGAATCTAAAGGAGAATCCATTTCCTTTCCTTTCTCAGATTCTAGCAGTTACCTGCATTCCTTTGTTTGTGGGCTTTAATCTTCAAAGCCAGCAGTGCAGCATCATTAAATCTCAGTCTCCCCCTCCTCCTGACGAATGATAAAAACATACAGTCTTTGCCCACCAGCCAAAATATAATAATAATTCTGGAGACAAGAGATAATGTCTGACTCTCTTATATTTAGCATCATTCTACAGCTCAGTAATAACCTCTTCTCCAATATCAGCCTTCTCTAGGCAAGTCAATAAGCATTTGAAAAACTCTGCAGACAGGCCCCAGAATTCCTGTACATGGCATAATGTTTCTTAAGATTGGTCACACTACAGACTTTGTGGAATGTTATTTCACAGCCAGTTAATCAGTCCATTGGTAATCAAGAAATATGTATTAAGTTCCTATTATTGTGCCAGATACTTGTGCTGTATGCAGATGTCCCAGCATTATCAATTAAAAGCGTCAAATAAGCAAATAAAACAGCAAGAAATAAAACACAGCTATTGATTTGGCATACATTAATGAACCCAATGGCAGACTGCAAAATAACATACTGCAAAAGAATAAAGATTTGAGTTTGTCTGTAGTAATAAAACTCGACTGCATTTGTTGCTCAAGAATAATAGATAAGAATTAAAAGACCTAGACTCTACATTTAGAAAGTTTGAAGTGTAACTGAACAGACAGAATGTTCTACATAAAATGACATGAGAAAAATTTGTCAATTATAAGCATAAGTCAAGAGCAAGAACAAAGGCATAAAAGGTAGAATAGTCTAAGATGCCGAGAGAGCGATAGTGAAAGGACTGGTTGGAGCAGTAATGAAAGGAAGATGAAGAGATACACGGTGGGAGCAATGGAAGATTTGGACACTCGGCAAAGACTTTTCAATGAGAGAGAAGAATTCCTGGTGGTAGGATGAAACCAGTCTGCAAAGTGCATCCACATGGTGTTGACAGATCTAGATAAAAGCTGCTATATAATATACTTATCAGGTGTAATTACAAAATGTATGTTCCTTGAGAATGGGACTTTGCCTTATTTACCCCTCTAGCAATAGAACTCAAACTAGTTCCTGGCACAGAATGGGCAATCAGAAAATATTTGTGGGTGAATAGGTGAATTGGTGAATAAATATAAAGATGAAGACATTGCTAAGAAATTTTGCTCTAGATGAGGGATGGTAATGACAGATTTGGCTTGCCTCTTTGGAATGCAGTACTAAACACCTAAAAGCAGGCTATTATCACTTGTCTTTGCCTAGGGAGCCAAAGAAACTGTGGCCAGAAATGGGGGACCTTAAGTCACAGACACAGCTCGTGCTGCAGATCTACGCAGGAATGGAAGTTTAAGGCTTTTTCTATCAGAATACATCCTATAGCAGGTCTTATGGGGCCTGATATAAGAATTCCACAAAAATAAGAATGAGTAAAGAAATGGATCATTTCTAGGAACTCTCTTGTATTTGTAACACCCCATCCTTATCTCTTTCAGGTGACCTCCTCCTTCACGCTGTTCTTTGAGGCATAAACCTCTCTGCCTCAGGACTGAGAGACACAGGCTAGGTCGGTCTATTAGCTGATGGAAGAAAAGCCTGCAGACAGGGGAACTGACAGAATGACTGTGTTAGACTAAATATTGGCTTCAGTTGAGGTCCCAAAGCAATTAATCGCCACACTCTTTATGTAAACAGTTTTCTCTTTTCTTCACTTTGACTCTGCAGGTCTTTCAATATCTTATTCTGTCCAGAGTCCTTTTCAAAATTGCCCTCAGCTTTTCTCAGTTTGTTCCCTTAGAACTGGGAATTTATTTTAGCCATCGTCACAGTCAACTGGGGTTCTTAAGATGGATTTTTGTGAATAAAGTAAATCACATGACACTGTTCTTCCAAAGAACAATTTTTCAACTTTAGGCAGGGAAATTAAAGTGGGAGAAAGTGGCAGTGACAGAACTAGAAGAGTCTTGTTCCACTCTTTTAGCTTTCCCCTGGAAGTTTATACCTGAGCTTCTCCACCTTTTTCCAATGCTACACACCTTGTGAGCCCTGAGATGTGAATTGCTGAGTAGAGTCTTAGGAAGCCGGCCTCATTTTCCAAAAAGAACGAATGCTGAGGAGATGTGCCCCTTGTGGTCAGCCACAGAGAAGCAAATATAAAAAAATAAACTAATCAGGGAAGTCCATGAGGAAAAGTGGAAGAAGGCGGGTTTTGAGAGGGGAAAGCAGGGCGCATACACATGGTCTTTCTCTAAGAAAGACCAACTTTCTGACAAACATTTGCTTAATCTCCTTATCTCTAGAGTGATCGATGAATGGTTAACAGAATGACTCTGTTTAATGAATGTTTAGAAAAAGAGGTAGCAACCGCAGCAGAAAATTTTGAAATCAAAAGTTAACTTTTGGACTCAAAGTTAGCACTTTGACTCTGGCCTTGAAGTAGCTGCTATGATTTCATCTCTTAGGTGAACAGAAGCTGGAAGTTCAATCCGTACTGTCTGGTGAGGTCAGCGATATCTCCCCTTGCCTGGAGTTCAGTGGTCTCCAGCCCCCTTTATGATAGTGCTGATAAAGGGGTTAAAACTATGCCTGTCTTGGTTTGCCTACTCTTTGGGGATTTTCCTATAACTTTTAAGCATTTTTAGTCAAAAGTCAGTATGTGGAATTGTTTAAGTCCTTTCCAAGGAAAAGAGAGGGGCAAAATGAAGTTCTGGACAGTCTAGTGCATTTCAACTTTTAGTAGGCCTCTTTCTGCCCAAGGCTCTTTGCCAGGCGATTGTCCTGGCTGGCTAAACCCAGTGTTTTCCACCCCATCACCAGATTTTCAGAATAATTCTTCCCTTTTGTATACTAAAATGAACATCATATAAGCCTAGGTTTTAAAATAAAATAGGTAGCATGGGAATTATTTCGATTAAATAATAGCCTGAAGGTGTACTGAATACATTTAGCTTATGGAAGTCAACAGGCAGATGTGACAAAAAGAGTTTAGGGCTCTCAGTGAGAAATGCTCTATATGGGAATATTTGTCTTTGTCCCCTGTGGGAAAGCCTTGGAGAACTCAGGAACACACCCTGAGCACATCTGCTCCCAGGATGTACTCTTTATAAATCATGTGAGATTCAGGACTGGGCATCTATCACTGACAGGAGCTGCTCGATAGGAAAATACAGTGAAGTTTCTCGTTTAAGGGACAATGTGGAAAGTAGAACTTCGAGGACACTCTGTAACTACGTCTGTGGCTACAGTGACAAGACATCTACTCAACACAATTTCATTTCAAAAGACACACTTACTTGTGAGCTTCAGTGGGGTAACTAAGCTTATGTTTAGCGGGGTAAAAGGGAGAAACAGGGTAAGGGAGTCAAAAGCACATGAGTTCTTGTGTCTCATTGCCAACGCCCAAATCTCAGCTCCGTATAATGCCCAACTCACATAATGTACATGACTTGAGGCAAGTTACCTGATATTCCTATGCCTTAGTCTGTTTTATTATAAAACGAAATAGATAATAGTGCCTGTTTTGTAAATTTATTGTGAAGGTTACATAACAAGGTATAATTAGAATAGAGTTCAGCCGTAATGAATGTTAGTTATTATTATTAATCTTCCTAATTATATTTCTTATGTAAGAGATGTTCTATTATCAAGTTACTCAGTACTCTGTGGCATCATTTTCTTCTTATTTTCAATCAACAAAAGCTTGGGGAAAAAAACTCTTTTAATATAAAAGTCTTCTAAATCCCTGTCCTCTGTCTGTCCTAGATTATCCCTTATCAAATTTTTTAAATGGATTTGGTTGTGCCACTGAATACAACCTGTACAAACACAATATAGAAACTGCAGCTATGACTTTCCAAGAAACTTAACAGCCTTATATCTTCATCATATTGGGCCCAAAGGAATCATTTTAAAATGCGGAAACTGGTTAATAACTATCTTCTGCACTCTACTCACTTTTATCAAAAGAAATTTAAAAAAAGGAAGCCAACATAAGCAGAATTGAAACCTGAAAAGCAAGTTAATCTATATATAAGGCCAAGGTGTGGATTCTAAATTGTTCAATATAATATGATCCTGAGCAGCCAAAACTCCCTTTTACATTATCTTGAAACTTTCTCTGGTTAGAATTCTGTCCCATCTGTGTCTCATTAACATTTTCAGTTACAAAAGGCTCTGTTCTAGACAGTCATCTAAGAGCTTCTTTCTGGAGGGCTCAGATCTTTAGACTGTCCCTCATAAACTTCACCTGAAGAGTCACAGTATGTAACAGCTCGTCTATTCTCTCATCACAAGGAATTGGTTGTCTGAGTTCACAAGATGCATATTCTGATCCTGAACTGAGGACAACTCCAGGCGCCTGCCTACCTACTAGTCTCTGGCCAGCCTTCCAATCCATCTGCCATACTGCAGCCAGCGTGATTATTTCAAAATGAAAATCTTATCAAGTTACATTCTCTAAAACCATAAACGTTTAAAAGAAACAAACCACCCTAATTGGATCCACTGTTTTTAGAATAAAAAAAAAAAAACAAATTTTTTACATGGCTTATAAGTCCCTATAGATCCCGGCCTAAATCTCAGCTTCATTTTGGAAGTGCTCTCACCTACTCCAGCCAGACAGCTGGATTTTTGATTCTCAAATTCACTACCAAGAGCATTTATACACAGTGTTCCTGGAATGCTCTTTCCGCCGCCACCTTCAATTTGTACTCAGGGAACTCAGACTTCTATTTGATCTACTCAGGTCTGGTTTGGGTCCTTTTGTTACATGAATTCACAGCACCAATCTCAATTTGTAACTACATGTTTATCACTACGACTATTTAATTAATGCATTAAAACTCTCTATCTAGGATATAAACCCCAGGAGAGCAGAGACTATTTGTTTTACTCATTCTTGCACCCCCAATGATTGGTTTGCCTGTATAAACTATTGATGGAAAGAATTTTTGTTTTGATTCATTTAGTTTTATATGTATATATGAAACTTTTTAATTAATAAAGTTAAATCAGGTTAACTTATACTTTTCATCATCAATCTTTTATACTAAAATAAAAATTAAAGTTACCCAAGATCATGATTTTCCTGGAATATTACCAATGTGACAGTCTTTAATCAAACAGTACCTTCTCAGTGAGACTTTATCTGGCAATTATTTCTAAAACTTAAATTCCTGCCTCAACATTCTCTCTTCCTATTTGCCCACTTCGATTTTTATACTTATCACTTGTGGACATTTAAATAAGTTTAAATGTTTGCCTAGTTTATTGTCTGCTTCTCATTATTAGAACATTAGCTCCGTGAGGAAAAAAATATTTGACTTTTTTGTTCACAACTATATTCCCAGTGTCTACAGCAAAGCTTAGAGCATATTAAGAATTCAACAAATATTTGTTATCAAATACTATATCTTAACTTATCACTATTAGATCTATCAATTCTTATGCTAATATTCTCTCAACAACACCACACATTAGAAAAATAGATAGCTTTCTCTAATGTGTTGGCCTTTATAGACTGGTGCTGTCCCATACAATATTCGCCTGACACATGTAGCTATCAAGCACTGAAGTGTGACAAGTCCACATTGTGATGTGACAAGTTCAAAATTATAAATATATCATTTATACTGGATATTCAAAGAATCGATTAAAAAAAAGAATGCAAATTCATAAACAATTTTATATTGATTGCATGTTGAAATGATAATATTTTGTATATACTGATTTAAATAAAATACATTATTAAAATAAAGTTCACCTGTTTGTTTTTTTATTAAATTTATTAGGGAGACATTGGTGTATAAAATTACATAGGTTTCAAGAGTACAATTCAATAATACATCATATGTATATTGTACTGTGTTCACCTCCTAAAGTTAAATTTCCTCTTGTCATCTTATATTTGACCCCCTTTACCCTTATCTATTTGTTTCTGTTTACTTTTTAAATGAAGGTACTAGAAATTTTAAATTAAATATGTGGCTCATGTTATATTTCTTTTGGAGAGTTCTGTTCCAAAATATAACATCTTAAAACCTAAGAACATTTTTTGGGGGAAATGTTAGAATGAAAATCAAAATGGAAAGAATGCAATCTCTTAATCCTCTTTGAGGAGTTCATATTATTTGAATGTAACAAAATGAAGATTTTAGAAAATGAATTCCCTTTACGTGGGATTTTAATGTCTTTCTTTTCCAGACGTGAAACAAAGGAATTTTGGTAGAACACAGAATGGGTTAGGAATTTTAAACTCAGGTGATAGTGAAAGGATTATTTGTTTGTCCATTATCTAGCATACGATTATTATTCTGATTTCCTCAGATTTGGCGGAAATCACAAGTGAGACTGACCTGATTTGTCTTAAGTTTGTATTATTCTTGTTATGTTTCAAAATTATATTATTTCTGAAAAGATACAAGTAGATTCTTTAGAAGTGGTATCTTCATTTATAGTCCCAACTAAAAAGTTTATTTTCTCAAGGGCCACTCATCTAAAAACAGTAGATGAAATCAGAGAAGGAAACAGCTGGTCAAATGCATCAGTAAGCATGGCATAAATGAACATCCGTGAAAGCACTCTCAAGGTGATATGCTCAACGCACTTAAGTGCTTTTTGCACTGGTCAGTAGGGTTTTAAGATGACAATATGTTAAGCCTACCTTTGAGAAGTTCCTAGTTCGGTGAAGAAGATGACACATAAATAGTTAATTTCGACATCATGTGGTAAATTCCCTGATAAAGAGAAATACTGGGTGCAATAGGTACACCAAAAAAACTGAACCAGAAAGTTTGGTTAATGCCTCTGGGTGTGTATATGTGCATGGTGGGGGTGGTGGAAGAAGTAGTCAATTGCTTTATCTCTAGATATGGATCAATGTTGTTGATTACTTAATAGTTAGACCTTCCTTGTTTATCACTATCTCATTACAGATATACTAGATTAGTTTGAAAGTGATCACTTGCTCCTTATCAAGACTTTCACTTATACCTGTCCCAAATGGTTTCTGATAATAAGAAGTAATAAGATCGAAGAGATAAAACAGCTGTTGAAGATTTTCTGAATTCCTTTACTTTCTAAGAAACTGTCTGCCATCTAAAAAGAGAAAACATTTTTCTCTCTTAACTCTGTTGGCATGGTTTGCTGTGATTACTCAGCCAACCATTTCTGCCACTCTGTACAGTCCACTCCAGCTTCTCTCTGAGCATTTGAACAAATCCAAGATGACTTCTTGAGAAAGTCTTGGACCTGTCTGTAGGATTCCCCTAGAGCCCATCTTGGAGGGGTTGAAAGACCTTTTATTTAGGAGAAAAAAGAGACGGGTCTCCTCAAATGCCTAGTAGAAAGCCCTGACCTTGTCATTTACATAAGCAGGCGAAAATTGCTGCCATCAGGACACAGCTCAGGATCTGGCTACAGTCTTGAAATGTAAATTAGTGAATTTCAACTCCTACCCAAATCATAGATAAATGAATTAGTATTTTTTTAAAAAGGAGTTCACGTGAAAACAGAGAGTAAACTGGTAGTTCCCAGGGACTGTGGGGTGAGGAAACAGAAGAGATGTTGGTTAAGGGTACGCACTTGCAACTTGTAGACAAATAAGTCTAGGGGATCTAATAATGTACAGGCCATAAAATAGAACAATATTGTATTATAAGCATCAAAGTTGTTAAGAGACTATATCTTAATTGTTCCCACCACACACACGCACACACACACACACACACAAATAACAATTATATGATGTGATAGAGGTGCTAACTATAGCTATAATGGCAATAATATTACAATATATAAATGCATCAAATCAGCACATTGTACACATTAAATTTACACAATGTTATATGTCAATTTTTTTTTTAAAAGGAGTTCAAAGTAGTCTAAATTTAAGGAGTTTGATTAAATAAGATGATCAGAAAGCAATAGACTTACTTCTCCATCCCTCCAGTGTTAAATATCTTTACCTAAGTTAAAACTTCAGGCTATATCCTTGGCTTGTACTCAACATTTAAGATAGTTATTATTATTATACTTTTTCCATTAAGTCATTGTTAAAGAGATAATTCGTTATGTATTTCGATGAACATCTTGCATCTAAAATTTCATTTTAGCTTAGTTAGAATCTGGAAACAAAAAAAGATAGATTTTTATCTGATGAGAAAACTATAACGCATCATATTTCTCTAACTGCCTCACCTGCCAGAAAGTCTAGGCACAGCTAATGATCAAAGAAAGCAATGACATCAGCTTGGGTCAGTGTATGACAAAGGGTACTCTGCAGAGCACTACTGCAAGATGCTTTTCATAACATGTGTTTAATGGCCACAAATATGAGGAGATTTATAATTCCATTAGCATATTAAAATTCTAAGAGATAAAACAATAATACTTGAATTTGTTTTATCCAATCTTTCCTACACTTGTTTGATTATAGAATTCTGTCTTTGCACAATACCTGTTATCCAACAGCACATGAAGTTAGGAAAGGCTGACCTAGGTTATTGATTGATGATTTTTTTCTCTCTTCCTTTCAGAGATATTTTTTTTTTATTTCTGTATCTACCTTTTACATATGCATTTTAAGTTACAGAGCATAAATAAATTGTGAGTGTGGGTGTACCTTTGTGTATATACATATAAACATACACACAAACACACACACATTTACAGAAAGGTACAACTTCAGCCCTGTTATTTTTTTCCTATCTCCATAGCTATCCTTTATTTACATACTGTAGTGCGCGTATTTATTATATAGAAGGTCTCAATTTCAAACTGGCCTGTCTAGCTGCTGATCCTCCTGCTGTCCCCGGCAGGATCTATATATGAAAAAGAGCCTTCTAGGGAAAACCCAAAGCCCTTCAGGAAGTGGTCTGTGATGATGTGATGTAGTAGCTGGTGAGTTTCCTTCTGAGTCAGGGCTGCCACAAGGGGGTCCCCAGGAATTGATGTAAAGATGTTAGTGCCGAGGTCATGACCAACTCTCCCTTTGTTAAAGGCCCTCTAGGGCTTTTCCCAAGTCAGAGATTAATAGAATCCAAACCAGATTTCAGTTCAGGTCCTCATCTCTTTCAGAATTTCCCTTACTTCTTTGTTTTAACACTTCCTTGGAATATCTTGGGTTGCTTAGTTTTAGGTTCACATGTTTCTATCACGAAAGGCACATCCTTGTGCTACATCCAAAGGAGCATTATAAAGATGTCCCCTGGGGTTCATTTTACATTTTCTCTCAAATATTTTTCATAAAAAGGCTGAGTTGAAAGTGCGCTAAAGAATACCATATGCCTCGGGCAGCATTAATAATGCTGCTTCATATGTTTATAGACCTTTAAGCTCTGGTCCACTTTACCTAGTCTCAGTGCTTATTCAGAGGCTCAATTCTGTAAGGTCATGTTGGGCTGTTTCCTACAGAAAAATACTCCCATGTTTTTTTCTAAGGGCCTAATGCTGCTCTAAAAAGATCTTCTAACTCTTGACATTTAGTCAAAAACATAATTTGCAATTTGAAATAACCACTGCTCTTAAGTGTACTTATGTATGTATTTGTTTCTTTCACCAGCCTGCATGTGTCTTAAGGGTAGAGGTTTTATTGGCCAATGTATCCTTATTGTCTAGTAGAATTCAGGTACGTATTTAGTTCTTAATAAATATGTGCTGACTAAGAAAGAAATAAAATTAGCACTAATTACTTGGGAAACAACAACAGATTCACTTAGGAAAACAAAACTTGGGCACTAAAAATATCAGGAAGTGCTTCCTCAAGTCTAACCCATCCAATTCCTCAAGTCTAACCCATCCAATGCAGCCCAAAGTACATTTCTTCTGATCCTGTACTCTGTGACTACAGAAGGCAGATGTCACCTGTTTGAATGGATCCTGTGTTCTGACAATGACAGACAAACAAGAGATACAGAACACTTCTAGTCATATCTCTCGCAAAGCTTTCTCTGTTATTGAGTCTGCTTCTAAGATTTCAGAAACACTGGCTTATTTTTCCTTTGTCCTGTGCTCTCTGGAAAGTTCTTACCTACAGAACAACTTTACGTCTTAGAGCTTCTTCTCTCTAAAATACTCCGGATAATTCTCAAGCCATCTGTGCTATCAAGATGGAGAAAATTAGGCCCAGTAAAAGGCATCGAACCAGTTCCAGATTCAGCATACAGACCTTTATTCAAAAGCTGACTTTTTCTGTAATATCTAGCATTGCTACCTGGACTAAATCTGCCATTAAAAAAAGAAAAATCAATGTTTCTAAAACATTGGCCCAATGAACCAGAATCTCCTGAGGTACTTATTAAAATATTACATTTTTGTGGGGGAAAAATGGTGTATCTGAATAAAGTCTATAGTTTAGTGAATAGTAATATGCCTTGGTTATATAACAAATTAACATTAGGCTTTTGAGTATATACTCAAAATAATTGAAAACAGAGACTGAAACAGATATCTGTACACCGTGGTCACAGCAGCAGTCTTTGCAATAGCCAAAAGGTGGAAGCAACCCAAGTGTCCATCGATGATAGAATGAATAAACAAATGTGATGTATATACAATGGATAATACAATTCAGCCTTAAAAAGGAAAAAGATTCTGACACATGGTATAACCTGTACGAACCTTGAGGAGATTGTTAAGTAAAAATAAACCAGTCACAAAATGATGCATTGT
>NW_006438076.1:1184048-1186135 GCF_000325575.1 Pteropus alecto | reverse complement strand
AAAAAAATTAACATCAGAGGAGGTGGAATGAAAGTTATACTGAATTCTCAATACTACCATTAGAACTCTTATGAATCTAAAATTATTTCCCCTCAAAAGACAAAAACATTGTTAGACAATTTGATGAACACCACCACCAACAATAACAAAAATGTTTCTGGCATTCTTCGTACTGAACTGTATCAGAATCTCTGAAGTGGGAAGGCATTTTTAATAAGTTCTAAAATTTAAAAACAACAATTTTTAAGACATTCCTAATAATGCTTTTCCAATTGTCTTCTTTCTTCCTGCCTCTTAATCAGTGACAGAAGAAAAAAAAATCTATACTAGAATTCCTGGGCAACCAATTCCTTATGTGGATGCCGCTTTGCCACTGTTCTCTGATCAGACTATAAGTTCAACATGGACCACTGGGATTGCATGTAACCCGGAACTAATGGTGCTGCCAGGTGTCTACCCGCTCCCCTGGATCCTTTCTCCATGGCTCCTGCTTTCCCCCTACTTCTACTTCTCAACCTTGTATAAAGGCTTCATTCCCGAGAAACTTAGTAACCATGGACTGATTGGGTCATGACCAAGCTTATTTCTCTCTCCTTCCTTACCCACTTTCAATGACCCTTTTCAACAGGGGTCAGAGCCAGATTTGTAACTGAATACAAGAACAACAAGCAGCAAAAGGTGCCAAGAGCATCAAGTCATGCTGGACTGCTTTAAAGCCTTCTTGTTCTGATGCTCTACTCAATAAAAAGAAAGAGGCTGCTATAATGGGCATGAGCGTGTTAAGCTGGGAGCACTGAGGCCACAAAACAGGTCCTGTGTCCTCCCTGAAAGCCAGGTCACTTCACTTCTCAGTGCCTCATTTTACCATTTACACAATGACAGTTAGAAGACACGGTCAGGGCTTCTTCAGTTCTGAAATTCTATGATCGAATATAACGAGAGCTAAAATATATGAATGGCCATTATCCATGAGGATAAGACCTGCACTTTTTGCCATTCAAAGTTTTTAAATAAAGATTTAGCACTAGGATGACTCAAACTAAGCTCTGAATGCAAGAAGATCATAAAACTTAGTCAACTGTTCCAACTTCTCTGAAAGGGAGGAGTGTTGACAGAAAGAGAAAAGTGACATCTGAGAGACAGTCAGAAGTGACGCCCATTTTTCATGTATGTTTCTGAATAGCTCCTGTCTTATCGCTTATTATGTATTGAAGAAAAGGAACCTGTGGCAAGAACGAGTTAGGTGTTCAGAGAAGATGGAGAGGGCTTACTTATGCCCCAATACTCTCTCCACCTCTTTCTCCTGACCAGTCATTTATGACCCTTTTTTTTTTTTTTCAAACAGAAAGTCCTCTGAAGAATCTCATGACCTTGATTCAGCTGATCCAGTCTTTGGAACATTGGAATCTGGGATTCTGAGATTTAGAGGCACCATATTTGCTACCTGGAGTTGGAAGTGTGAGTACTTAGTGAAGTTTGGGAACGATTGAGCCAGCAGTGATAAATAGTGCTCCAAAGCCATTCTGAGCAGCAAACAGCTAGCATCTTTAGCTTTGCCTAAAAAGAGGAAAATAGGCCAACCATGAGCTGACCTAGGGAGGCCAAAGAAGAGAAGGACAAGAGGGCAAGGCAAAAATACCAATTTGGGGGGCTCTCTTTGCTAGAGTTAGCCTTCATAGGATGAGTTCAACAGTAACTAGGCACAGTGACTTCTATAAGTATCCCAAATTCTCCTTCTTGGGCTCTAGAGTATAGAAATCTTGTAAGCACTACCATAAGGCTACCAGAATTTTGCTTACCACTTCCTCTGTTGCCATGGTTCTTTTTCAAAATTAGGGGATCATTCTGCCCGGTTTATCAACCCTTGATTCCACTCTTGTTACGGAGGATTCGGTGATGGTCAGTGGATTTCCTTGGGTCTTGGAGGATGAGTACAATGCTTTCACAGTTGCCCTATTTTTCTGACTCTGGGAATCAAAGGGGGAAAAATGGATATTGGGCCAAATGTCCATGGCTAAAGAGAATGGCTAGGCCTGGGAAGAAGAAGCAGATGTCTGTGACTAATGCATGAAAAGCCTTAGCATACC
>NW_006438076.1:1172574-1184000 GCF_000325575.1 Pteropus alecto | reverse complement strand
AGAGGACTGCACTCATGGGCTGGGAGCATGAGCATCCAGAGAACCCTAAGATGGGTCATTAGTACTCATTGGGCCAAGTTAGAGCTTTGTCTGCTTGTTTGCACTTCAGACATGAGGAGGCAGCGTGGGCGATAGTCATACACAGCAGCATTTTTATCACAGCTTCACTACTTATTTACCTAGTGACCTTTGGCAAGTTTCTTAACTTTTCAAAGCTTTAAATTTTCCATCTACGAAACAACGTTTGAAGTCTCTTAAAGTTAGGGAACCTAGAACACTGCAGGCGTTCCATAAAGGCATTTTGCTCTTTCTCTGACGTGATCCTTGATAATTTTTGTCTTTCAGCATCTTTCTGAAAATAAAAATGAAATGAATAGCTTCTTCTCATCAATAGCCACCTTTTAGAGTTAGAAGGAAAAAAATTCCCCGGCCAGGGCACATTTTTTTTATTACTGATTATGTCACTGACTCACTGCGTATCCTTAATCCAGTCAATTTTCTGCTCCCTGACTCAATTTCCTCATCTGTGAAAAAAATCCCCACCTCTACCACTCTCAGTTCAACCCAATAAAGTCCTCTGAAGCATCGACCAAATCAGGCCAACGCGAGTCTCACATCTTCTCCTACATACAAATAATTTACACATGCTTCTCACATTAGGGGGTGCTGGATTCCTAATACTGAGTGTTGCACTAACAGACAATGTCAGTTAGAGTTTACCGAATATGACTTTTGTAATAAAGATTAGACCCAGATAATCCCTACCCACAACATGATTACTATCTAATCCTGTCCGAATCAGGGGTTATTTTTCTCTTTTGAATCACAAGGAATCCCTATTACATGCAAAATAAAAACCTGAGAAGCCAATCAGAAATACCACCACATGCGCCCCCCAACACACAACAGGGTTACAGGGCAGAGAGTTCACCTCACTTTGGTTTAGGTGCTGACGTCCGTGGGACTGCCTGTGAGCTCAGGGGCAGAGACATTTTAAGAGCAAAAAAAGTGGCTTACAAAAAATATTTATGTATTTATATTCGTAATTGCTTTATCACAGAACCTGGCTCAGTACAAGTGCTTACTACATGTGAAATTTTTCTTGATTATTGTTAGCAAAGAAGAAATAGCCAAGGGTGGAAATAAACAACCAAAGTGAAAAAGATAAACAAAGAAATCTATCAGAAGTTTTTCTGGGCCCATTTCTGTGTCTGAAATACACCTTGGACTCTTCCGGAAACTCAGTCGTGCCTCCCACCACCTCCTGGAAGCGGGCGCTGGGTGCACACTGGCAGCACGGGCAAGCCCCCCGTGGAGAAGTGTATAGGGCTCACCCCCCAGCTCTGTGCGGAGCACACTAGGCACATCAGACCGCTTGCAGCCCTGATGGCTGATCTTATCGGACCTTGTCAAGGAGGTGAAATGCATGTGTCGAGGGGTTCGTGCCTGTTCATCATTGTGGTCGCCCTGAAGTGGAGCAGGCAAAGTAACACTTGAAGCCATTTTTGCAGAGAACTGCACAAACAGCAGCGGCTGTTGAGAGTCAGTGGTTCCATTTCAGATCGAGAAAACACCCACAGAATGGTAAAGGCTGCTAAAGAAACACCACAAAGCACACAGCAATATATACACATATACACACACACACCCCAAAACAAAGTTTAAACTGAAAGTCCCCGGGGGCTAGAGGAAGTGCTTCTGTGCCAACAAAGGAGCCAAAAATGGAGATAAAAGATGGGTTGGATGGCAGAAGAGTTGAGCTCCTGAGGTTATGTTAACGAGGTATGGTGCTACTGACTTTCTTTGAGAAAGGCAGTCTGAGAGGGAGAAAAAAAAACAAAAAAACTAACAGTTCTCAGGACTTGAAACTGAGAATTTCTACTTCAGAGAATTAAGAACAATTTCCTTCTGAAGGTGAAGGTAGATGTAGTAAGGAAAGTCCAAAATCAGGCCTTCAAGGAAGCAATGGACATTTTTAATCTGCTAAACAATCAAGCAGGCAGGAACTGACAGTCGTTGATAATTCTGACAATTATTCTTGTATGAATAAGGTTTTTGTATAAAGATACTGTATATAAAAGATTTTTTTGCAAAGTAGAAAGACAAATTATGACTCAAGTAAGCCTTCGAAACACTTAAATTTATGCCACAGTTACCGCTGTGCCTTCATCTATTTGGCAAATACAAGAGTGAAGGAGATGAACCTGTCTTGTTCTTATGTAGTGTTTCATGCAGTAGGGGAAACAGACATTAAAAAAGTAGACATTGAAATACATAATTGCAAATTGCGATCAGTGTTTCCGAAGAGAGACTGTGTAGTGCTGTGAGAAAAAAATATCTATTTTTATCTAAAAGTTTTGAGTTAACCAATGAACATTTTAAAAGCAATCATAATGTGTAAAATTGTAGAGATATAAAGAAATGACCGGAATAATGATCCATACTAATAGGAGCCCAAAGCCTTTTAAGGGATTCAAGCATGTTGACACATAATAATATTTGAAAGTAGAAGTGAGAGATTTATTATTCTTAGGTTATTTTAAACATTACTTTTTTTTTTCTAGAAAAGGATGAGAGTAGGCTATATATAGTTGCATTTTTCAGTTATACATGTCTGTGAGATTCTTTATAATTAAGCTTAGAAGATATAGAGTAGAGCTTCTCAAACTTTAATGCATATCTATGTTTTGCTAAAATATAGGTTCTGATTTGCTAAAATAAAATTCTGATACAGTTGGTCTGGAGTGAGCCCTGAGATCTGGCATTTTTGTAACAATTTCACCGATAATAAAGATGCTCATGACCTGTGGACCACATTTTGAGTAGAAAAGTCTTAAAATAAGGAATCAAATTCTACAACATTATGTTCAATTAGCATTCTTTTATTCAACATAAGTTTACTGAGTACCAACTATGAAGTTGGTTTATACTAAGTGTTAACCAGTCTTTTCCTATTAAAAAAAAAAAGTGTTCACAAACTAGAGAATTAATAGCATATAGTTGTTTGGAATCAGGGTAATCATTTTCTCTCTAGTACAAATACTCAAAGAATCTGTGGGAGGAATCAACCAAGACACAAATGGCAACATCAAGATTTCTGAATCCCGTGTTGGTTTTGTCAATGGTTTCATTGTGCTGAATGACATAAATCAACATGGACGTGAATTTATATAGCAGAGGTCATTTGGGAACTCAACATGGCTATGTTTTGAGCTCCTAGATCTCTCAGTGAGCAGAGGGCATTCTTAGCACAGAGCACAATTTGCCTTTCTCTCCAACTCATAGTTTATTCCTCTCAATGTCCTTCCATTGGCGAGATCTTGCAGACAGGCTGCCTAAGAGAAGCTGTGGGTATGCTGTTGTCCCTTCTCACAATGACATTTATCACCCAAATGAAACCTGACACTGGAATTGTCATTTTAGTGAGAAGATGATAAAACTCATTTAACCTTTCCACTCGGTAGGCTGATAATTCCCTCTGTGCCTGATGAACCTTGGTAAAGTTTGCCAGAAGAGACTCAAGTTACATGAGGCATACTGACACATGTCTTTTCTTTTCACATTAGGAGTTCATTTCTACCCAATCATTTTCACACTTCACACAAATGGAATTTTCAAACTCAGATTTGAAGAAAGCACCTTGATTTCCTCTCATTCACATTACGAAGAGCCTCCAAGGCCTTGATAAATGGTGAAAGAAGGTAATATTCTGGGCACATATGAAGCCCTTTCTCCACTGCCTTTCAGACTGTCAAGGAAGTAATTGATGTGTCTCCCACGGCAGCAAAAGCTTCACACCACCAACACCCTTTTGTCCTGTTGGGAATTAACCCTGTCACTTTGTCTAATTCTCCATTGGTAAGAAGCATTCACTGCCAGAGATTTGTCACTAGGGTGTGATTACTCGTACTTGATGGCAATTGTAATATTTAACATTCCTCAAATGAGGAACGCTCTTGAGAAGGTACAAAAGAGTGATACATTAAAAAAGGAAAAAAGAAACACTTGCTCTTCATTCTCTAACTCCAAGTGAACTGCTGTCTACATTATCTGAACTAACTGATTCGAGTCTGATTCTTGGTAATATGAATAGCTAGTCAGAGATTCGAGAAACCATGTGAATGAAATGCTTCCAGTTATGCTGTGGTTCATTTATGTCAAACATATTTTATGAATATTTCCCATGGGAAGACACTGTTATAAACTTATCCATTGTTTTAGGAAAAAGTTATTCGGTAAAGAAAGAGCAGCTAAGAGAAGATGTAGAAGATATCAAATGCAAAAACAAACCAACAAAAAGGGTGATAAAGTGAGAAAAGCCTTGGGTTGGGAGCATTTAGCTTTAATCCTGGTTCTATCCTTACATGGCTATAAGAATTTGAGCTGGACTGAACTAGCTCCTAATGCCCCCTCATTTGTAATTAAGAGAACTGGGCCCTTGATAAAGCTAATGCTTTATGGCTTCACGTGATTATTAAAACCTTTCCATCTTCCAAGGAAATTGTGTGTCTCCCAATCCTTCATCTTGCTGGTGATTTCTGGCTTGCTACTAAACCACTCAGCATGAGAGACCCCAGGGAAACAGTGTGAGCTTCATCACCAGTTTTCTCAAAATTTATTTTGTCTGTCATTGCTTCACAAACCAAGTGATAATCTTACACAATCAAAAAAGTACATCTAGATATCTCTAAGTATCTACAGAGGGCATACTTCTTCTGCTTTAAGAGAACAAAAACTAATGAGATGACCAAGGTGAAAATAAAATTACATCTTGACATTTTGATTCTGAAATAAGTTTGAATACTGGGGCAAAGCAGCTTGAGTAAAACATCCTAATTTTCATCTGTGTCGTTTTTGCTTTCTGAATTTACCAGGGTAGTCATAGAAAGGACATTGTCATAATACAAAACTAGATTCAAATTGCGTCTGCTCTATCTCATTTAACTTTCATAATAATTTTATGATGTGCATTGTGTCCTCCGATTTATAGATAAAGAAACTGAGCTTGGAAAGGTTAAATTAATTCCCAGATATCATGCTGTTTATATGTAGTAGACAGAATTTGAACCCAGATCTAACTATTGCTATTCAGCCTTAGATATCTGTCTGAGCTTATTATTACTCATCAATAATACCTAAATCGTAGTTTTGCAGAGAGGATTGAATGACGTGATGTGTATAAAATGTTTAACTCAGAGCCTGTGCCATTAGAGGTACTTAAACTTTGTTGCTTTCACAAATACAAAGAGACACAGGTCTGTAGCACAAGATTTAGAAATAAACATTTTTACTACAGGATGAGAAAGAAGAAAAGGAGCATTGATGAAGCAGCTGAATGAACTCTTCTAAGACCTTTCTCCAAGTAAGTTATCTTTCCCAGGTTCCTGTTATTACTGTCTAAAAGACTTTGTGCTTAGGAAGCAGATATGGACCGAGAAGGGCGGGCCAGGCCCCATGGTCACTCTGCAGCCTTGCTTGTGTTGGGTCAGCATGCTAGTGCTCATGCCTCTGCGTAGGAGGTGAGCACCCTTTCTGCAATCTTGGTAGGAAATGCACCCCCCATCCCTGCCACTCTCTCCAGGAGTCATGGGTGATGAAGATGTTTCCTGCCATTCTGTACAGGACAGAGAGTCACTTAACCCCAGTTTCACTATCAGTGGAATAGCCGGCAACTGGACCTCCGCCCCTGAAAGTGAACAAGCAGCCAGGACTAGCCCTTTGGCATGCCCTGCCTTGGTTGCAAGGCAGCAAGCAAACCTGTCACCTTCCTGTTTTATCTACACATGGTGTTTGCTTCCTTTGACGTGGATTCTTACACTCGGGGTAGGAGGGATTTCTCGAAAAACAACATTTGTTGTATGCCACCAGTTCCCTGTCTCCCCACCCCTTTTCTTTCCTTTTCAAGGCTCCAGGAATTGCTAAATGGCACGTCCTGAACACCCCACACTCTTGGCTAAAAATACCAGACCATGTGCTTATCTTCATCAGTGCTTCCTCTCCAGGGGTTTTACAGACGCTATCTCATTTATCCTTAAAAACACCCTGCGAGGTCGGATGTGGTCCAATAACGCTATTCCAGAAAGGTAAGAAAGGCTTTAAGAGGAAAGGTCAGCTTTTGAGGTTCTATTCTGAGGCCCAGCAGACAAGCCCAGGTCTTTAACTTCTCAGCTTAAAATTCCAATCCTTCTGCATTTCCCCCCGCTGGAAGTGTGGGAGTCCATAAAGCAAATACAAACCCAAGACTCCTGACACATAGGAAGAGGCCAGGTTCAGATGAATTTGGATCCTCTGGGCTGCTTCTTCTGGGTGCCTTGCTTTCATCACATCTTTAAAAATTGGAGATCCCCAGCCTTTAGTCATCCCTTTAATTCGCTCTGCATATCCTCCCTGATTTACCTCATCTGCTACCATGGTTTTAACTCATCCTATGTAAACTGATGGAAACTTCCAATTTACCATCTTTCTCACCTTCCCTTCATAGCTGAATATATAATGACTACCTGCTAGAAGTTTTACATGAATTTGTCACATGCACTTTGACAATAGTGTCCCAAACAGAACATCTCATATTCTTCATCACTGTGTGCATCTTCATATATTTTCTATATCAGGCCTAGAAATAATGACCCCAAAATAAAGTCCCCAAAACCTAGGACTCATGGCAGAGTCCACTCTCTCTCTTCTTACCACATGTGAATGGTTACTGAGCTGGACCTTCCGGGGACTCCACCAGACCCACTTGCCTCTCCCACACGCATGCCCAAGGAGACCGATTTACACACGTAAACCATGGCACTCCCTAGCCCTCTGTCTGCCAGTTGGGTTTGGCCTTTGGTGAGCACTGGCAGGATATTGGAAGGAGGCATGAGAGTGAGGGTGCTGTATGTATTTCTCTACTTTCCCCCTGTGGGGTCACCATGGACTGGCTGCAGCCTGGACATAGGCCAGGTCCTATCAGGCATCCCTTTCCATACAGCCTTTTCTAGATTCTCTCCTGCTGCCCATCAGGCTTGGAGGTGGTAAAGGCTCCTACCTCCTGATGTGACCAACCGCATGGCACTTCTCAATCCCAGCTGCTTTTCCTAGGCCTCACTCACACATCTACAAAAAGTCTCTATATTGAGATTATTACCACACCTGGCTAGAGTGTACCATCTCTTTCCTGATGGGACCTCAACTAATGTAGGCCACAGTGTTTATCTTTCCATCCAATTCAGATGACTGTATTTTAAGCCTCCAATACATCTGACCTGCTTACCATGTTATTTCCAAATCTGTCACCCTGTAGTCCCCAGCCATTGTTCAGACTGTCAACCTGTCTTTTCTAAAATGCCCTTGTTAATTACCTCAATCCTGCACTAGTTCATCAAAGGCTCTCAGTGTCCTTCTGCACACTATTTACTTACTTGTCATCCATCTATCTTCCTAGAGTAAGTCCTTTATCTCTACTTCCAGGGCATCCGGCCATCAATAAATATTTATTAAATGAATGAGTATTGAATGGGACTTTAGGTCTTAAGGGAAATATAGCTATTTCCTTTCACAATATTATTTTCTATTAGAGTGCAATTTCTTGTCCTATCGAATGAATTTCATAGTTATGAGAATAGAAACACCTGGGTAAAATATAATGCCTTCCTATCATGTAGAATTCTGATAGCATGATGAAAAGCAAAGGCTTTAAGCTAGATTTTTGATTTCTCTACTAGTTCTGTGACCTTTGGCAATTCACTTAACATTTTATGCCTCAGTTTACTAATGCATCAAATGGAGATAGTAATATCATCTAATTTATGGGTTTGCCACAAGGATTAAAGGAATTAACACATACTCACCACTAAGAACAGTACTTGGCATGTGATGAGTACCTCTTATTTCTTAATCTGTCCTTTGTTCGCCAACATTATCTTATGGTGTCTGTCTGTTTGTACCTGTTTAGCTCACCCTTTCATGAAAACAGTCCTCTACTTCAAAACCTTTTAATACCAAAAACTATTTTAACACCTAGCAGGTATGACCATGAGTACCTCACCATAAATTGTCTCTGGCTGCCACCTTCCATGGATACCGCTGAAGGCATTCTTCATTAATTATCTTCTTTTCCATTGAATAGCTTGTCAGCAATGAGGAAACAAAGAGTACAGGTACTTAGCATGTCTTTGTATATATTTTTTGTGATTCTCTTATGATTTTTTCCAAAAGAAATACTTTCTCCAACAACATTGAGCCTTTTTCTCCCTCTTTTTCTCCTCCTCTTTTTCTTTTTTTGAAGAGACTCACTTCACATTTACTTTCCTTACAGAGATTGACAGAGAAACATAAATTTGGAATATTAAAAGCAAACTTACCAAAATAAAGATTTCTTAAGCTGGTTATAAAATGTTTATAATTATAATTACAATTTAAGAAAAGCAGAAAAAATATAAAGAAACAAATAGAAAACTCGCATTCTACCATCCTGAAAACATCACTGCTGATATTTAATCGCCTTATTTACAGACTTTGTAAGATTTATATGTACTTTTTTATAGTTAAGAATATATTCTGTATATATTTATATATAGTATCCTGCATTTTTCCATTTTATTATCCATTATCCATTATTTTCCAATAAGAGTCGCTGATCCAAACTATATATAAAAGTAGTTTTAATGATACCAATAATTTAATTAATTTAATGGCATCATAATATTCTATGATTTTCATACTTGTAATTAAATTAAATATCTCTCATTATTAGAAAAGTCATTTTCTACTTTTTAAATTGTTACCATAAAGCTATGATAAACATCTTTGGCTATAAATTTTGGATCACATTTTTATGAAAGATTCTCAGAATAAAATTGCTAGGTTGGAGAATAAGACTATTTTAAAGCTTTTGAGGTACCTTAATGCAAAATTATTTACTAGAAAGCATATGCCTGATTATACTTTAATCAGCAGCATGTGAAAGTTAAGGTTAGAGTTAGGATACTCTTAGCAAGCTTTAAATTTACTTTTTGTTTAATCTTTTCTCATTGAAAGGCAAAGCATATATTTTTAAGTGTATGTTTTAAACAGTAAGTGTATTAAAATAGATATAAAATGTTTTACCTCCATTTGAATATCATATACCTTTTATTTCACTCTACTAAGACAATCATTTATTATATGCCATGGGATACGTTAGAAGTAGCTCCTCTGCCATCAGAGACACACCTGGCACAGCCAACCTAATAGTCCTGGAGAGCGCCCTGAAGACAAGCCCGTGGTGGAGCCATTCCTTGACCTGGAGGACTATGCTGACACCCCTGTAATAAGCAGAGCCCAGATCACAGCTTGTAGCTGGCTGCTTATAGAGACTATACAAGGGAAGGAACCCATCAGCAAGAGAGCATTCTTTCTCCTAGTCACTCCACAAATATTATTAACTAAGGGCCCATTACACGGGAGGGACTATGCTGACCACTGGGAAAGTCACATTAACGGAAGAGGCACAACACAAGCCTATGCAAAGCTTACATTGTAGAAAACAAGATAACTATTAAATAATTAACTACCCAATTAAATGTTGTCATATTTAAAATAAAGTGCTGGAAAACAATAATAACCGATATAGAAAATATTCAACCTGGTGAGTTTACAATTTCTACTCCAAGTATAGTCATATGTCACAACATGGAAATCACCCTACTACTTATAAACACCTGATAAGATTAAAAATGTCATTAGATGACTCCTCTTCTTTATCTTTTTTGAGTTTCATGCAATCACAGGTGCTCCGAGAACAAATGGAATATGTGCTCTCTTCACTAACACAGTCTACATGTCAGGATAAAAAATGACCTTCCAATGCTCAACAGATAGTGAGGGAGTAAAGAAAAAAAATGAGTTTATCTAAAATATTTTTTCCACAAGTATAGCATCTCATAGAACTTCAAAGGCAAACCACCTGTAGTGAGGGGAAATTAAAGCCTAAAGAATTTAAGTGCTCTATCCCATTCATAGTTTATCATGCAAAGAACTAGGAACCATCCCATAAAAGAAATCATCTACGTCCTTTAGACAGCTTTACAAATAGCCACTCATTCACCTGCTTGACCAGCAAGTAACAATCCACACTGGACAAGTGACACAAACTTCTACTTTTGTTGATGGCCTTTCCCATGACCGTTTACATACTTGGTTTCATTTGCAAGATTATATTCTGTAGATGTATTTCCTTCCACGGCAAATGAGGGGTGGGATTGTAATCTACCTATCCCCATCCACCACACCAAATGGATTCGGGGAGATAAAATCAAGAGTATCACCTGTTGCCCTCTGTCCCTCCACACCAGGCTTCTCAAGCTTCCTTTGGTGCCAATTTGCTTAAAATATGAACACAAGACAGAAAATTTGGCCAAATGGCCCACTCTCACCACTGGTGAAGAATGGATTCCTCTGAATGCCAGAGAAGCCTCTGGTAAATGGAGTAAAATGGAGATCTTTGGCACATGGGAGCCAGGGAGAAGTTCTTGAAGGAACAATGGGACATACTGTGGACTATTTACAGGATCTCCTGCCCTATGTTGTGGCTACTGAGTCCCCTGGCAATTTGTATTGTTTGGTTCACAATCCCAAGGCCCCCCTCTGCACTCCCCCACCCCCCACCAACTGCCTGCTCAGCTATTGTAATCGATGGAATCATCCTGGCCTTCTCTACCCCCCACACCCACCACCCTCATCATCATTTCAACCCTATTGTTTGCTGGGCCCGGCCCTGACCCCTGGGTATTTATAAAGGCCACTTCCCGATGCATCATTGTATGTTCAGTGGCCCTCAGCTCCCCACGTTTCCTGACAATGAAGTGGGGGGAGCTGTTAACAGCCTGAGTCCAGCTCCCGACTTCCTCCATGTCCTGTTTACTGTGTTCTGCAAGCATCTCTCTGGCCACTCCTCAAGCAGAGTCCACCAGCTCTAATTTACCCCAGCATGGGCTGCAATCACTTTCCTATCTAACGGTTTGCCTATAAAAAAAACAGACCAAATTGTAAAGAGCTTTGTGTAATAGGCTAGAACCTTGAAAGGTGTTTCAGTCCTTAGATTAAGCTACTGGTATCCTGAGTCAAAATTGAAGATTTTGGACTTGGAGAGAGACACACACGGCCTATATCCCTGTGTTTCCTAGCATGCGGAAATGATGACCATTGCGATCCCAGTCTACCTTTGGGTTCTCAGGAGTTTGGAGTCTGAGCATATCTATTGCCAGGATGATCATAAACTCAAAGAACCCTGCCCTTGTGGACAAACATCAGGAGAGGCAAACATGTCCTTGACAAAAATATGGCATTTCTGTGTTTTTTTCCCTTTTTCTTTTCCCTTTTTCCTCCATCCCTGCCTTGTTCTCCATAGAACCGTCACCATTGCAGGATGAATGCATTCAATCATATATGTTGGTGAAGGG
>NW_006438076.1:1134054-1172488 GCF_000325575.1 Pteropus alecto | reverse complement strand
AAAGAGTAGTACTTTCATGTATCTGTGACTATAACATTTCAAACTTTTCAGTTCATTGTCTGTTTTTAAACTTAATTTGATAGAGAGCTCCTTTCATTTCCCACACACAAGCTGAGAGGACTAAAGCTCAGTCAGTGTGATTAAGAAACTTGCTCAAGATCATGAAGTAGTTGCAAAGTCCACTTCCTACCTAAAGTCACTGTGGCTTATGACTTTGGTCATTTACCCACTCTCGATGTTGCCCAAGTCCTTTATTCCCTCAGTGCTTTAATTTCCACTATCTCTCTATCTCTGCCTTTCACCATTTACTCTCTGGGAACATGATGGGACCCCTGAAGCAATGTCTACCAAAATGCACGAACTCTTTTTAGAAGAATTCATTGTGGAGCTCTCCAGACCCGCAGCTGTTGGAGAAAAACTCTCAAGGCTCCACCCACTGGGATGAGCTCCTTGTAAAATCAGACTCTAGCCCAGACTGCCTTTAGGTGACATTTGATCTCTCACACAACGAAGCTTGTCAGGAACTGAGATTTTGGCTGATCCTTGTTATTATTGCAGTCAGTGCTCTGCATCAAATGGGAAACACAGACAAAGGTGAGCGAAGCCACCAACATATCAGCCAAGGCTGCTCCTCATGCCTCATTTGTTTAGTTTGGCAAAGCTATGATCTTTTCTTAGCGTCTGGGTACCAACAACTAGACACTCTTCTCCCAGGGGCCCATCTGTCCCTGGTCATGACATATCTACATTTCCCCAGGCTCGGAAGCTTAGTTTGTGTGTGCGTTTGGTCTGGGCTGAGTTGTCTTCCCAGTCTGCAGGTCTCCACCCTGCCCCCTCACCCAGCAAGCATCCTATTTCATTCCTGGGTCAGCTGCTTTTCCAGACTGTGGAGCTCCTGGGACTGGTGACAGAGTGAGTGATGCACAGGCCAGCCAACAGGTCAGAGGGCAGCTGTTCCTGGGATTGATCTTCTTAGATGAGGAGGTCGCTGACTGTGATCACCTAGTAGAATTAGTTCCCAGAGTTCATGGGAAAGATAAAGCATATTAGCAAAATGTGCCCTCTTTGATTTTATGCCACAGGGGGCAAGAGCTTGCCTGGAAGACTTGAATTCACCACTGACCTGTTCCTAAGACTACTGCCACTCTGTGATCATCCTTATCAGCACTGTAGTCATCATATAACACAAGAATGTCAAAGCTAGAGGAAGCACAACAAACCCTCCTTTAGTAAATGAGGAAGAGGTAGTCCAGAGGGCTCAAGTGGCCTGCTGGAATCTGTACCCAGCTCCCCTGTCCATCCATCCCAGTGACCTCTTTACTACATTATGCCACCATGCCTGGGAAAGGCCTCCCTGGAGCAAGTAGGGGTGGTTGGAAGTATGAGCTACAGATATGAGGATGTCTTTATTTCTCATATTAGCTTCAAAAAAATAAAAAGAATGAAATGCCATGAATGAGCTCTCCACCCCAATAGACATTCTTACTTGCAGGTAGTGAGAGAGAGAGAGAGAGGGTAGACCCCAATCGCCAGCCTTAGGACCAGTTTCCTCTCTACCCCTCACTCTAAACTACTTCAAAAAGAGCTAGAGTCATTGCACCATCACAATAAATACTAAAAAGGGGTGGGGGGGAATCACAAAAAAGATAGAATCATCACCAAATAACCCTTGTTAAATCCATAAATGTTACAGACTTGTGTAGTCACACCAACAGCCCTCGATTTAAACTAGATAAGTAGAGTTCCTGACGTAAAGATTATTCATTCAGTCAGTCAATCAGTGAGTCAGTCAGTCATTCCTTCATTCTTCATGCAACACAGGGATATATCAAGATTTAGTCTACATTTTTTCATAACATACTTTATGCCAGACACTGTATTTGGTGGCAGGATAATTTTTTTAGGTAATAATTCACTGGAGCAGATATCAGACACATGAAAAGAGTACAGCCTGATGTGAGACTATATACACACAAACACGCTCACACACATATTCACACATAGGCCCACATACACGTACATATATGTACATAAAATAGAGGTGGGTCCAAAGAGTTTAGGATGAATGAGGAGAACATCCGAAGATGTTCCACAGAGGAGATAATATCAGAGCTAAGTTTATGCTAATGACAAACTCTGGGGGTGTAGGCTGATAACTGGGTGGACATAGGAGACAAATGCAACAATCTTTCAAAGGGTTGGAGAAAAGACGGGTCTCAGGCTGCTCAGAGCCATATAAAGTGCAGCATAAGGTGAGCAGGAGAAAAGCGTGGCTCTTTGGGTAGAGCCTACATCTTAGGAGGCTTTGAATGTCATCTCAAAGAGCATGGGCTTATCCTGAAGGTACCCAAGAGACATTAAATAATTGAATATAGGGGAAAGTAAAATTATCTTTGCAATACAAAAACATTCTAGTTCTCAAGTGAACAATGAATTGAAGAGAGGTGAGACAGGCAGCAAGGAGGCTATGGAACAGTCTAGATGTGCGCTACCATTTGTCGAATGCCTGATTGGTATCTGAAACTAAACATATCACTGTACAGTCTAAACAGCATTTCTGTCAACAAATATTAATGGGAAGCTACTAGTTTCCAGGCACTGTTCCAGGCACTGTGGACACAGCGGTCAACAAAACTGACAGAGCCTTCCTGACAGTTATTTCCTGAGAATTGCCATATGTTAGATGAGCACATTACATTATAGGTACCATGGCACACAACCTCAGAAGAAGCCTCCGCTTGTCACTATTATTTTTCCATTTTTCCTAATAGGAAAATAAAGACTTAAAAAAGTTAAATGACTTGCCTAATTTACACAATTAGTATACAGTCAAAAATCAATTCGACCCCAGACAGTTTAATCCTTAGGCTCATGGAGATATTCACTATTCTGTACTTTTCTTCAATAAGAACTTTCAAATCCTTCATCATTAAACAGCTTTGTCTTTTAAGACCCTCATAGGCCTTAGGCACTTTTATTTTTGTAGATCTTACCTTTCATTTTATATTAAAATACCCCCAAATTGTACATTGAATATGGTACATATATAGTTATATGAATTAAGTTGTAGTAGACTAAGTTTAAAAAATACAACTCTGTGGATATTTAATTAAATATTTATTCATTTTGATTTGGCACTAACCTCAGATGTAGTATGATGTAATAAAAATTAGATGTTATCCCAGGAAGTTTAAAAGTAATTCACCTAATTGATGGTGGTAGGAAAAGCTTCTTTGGAGATACATCTGAACAAGGTTTGGAAGGATGAGGAGGCGTACGTCAGGCAAAGAACGACAGCAATCAGTACAGAAGAGGCCAGGCAGGCTTGACATGCATGGAAAGGGACAGGTATAAGAAAGCATGGTGGATCTAGGAAACTTCAGAAAGAAATTTAGACTATGGAGGCAGCTATAATTCCAAATGATATTTTCACATAGAGAAAAATATAGCTAATTTCTTACATGTAGTTTTGTCCTTTATACCAAAAGTGCTAGAATACACCAGCCAAGTGAGAGTGTTCTGCTCAAAGAGGCATTCTGTATGTCTTTCAGTGATGTTCACATTACAGTTAAACACCATATCATTTAGAATTGCCATCAAAGCCTGAAGTGTATTGTTCCATTTATCCTTAGTAGTGGTTCATTTTTATTCTTTTAGATATGAATTTATCTAGAGACAGCCTGAATCTCAGAGCCTGGCATTTATCTAGAAGAATAATAATAGTGAGAACATAGGACAAACAATTTTGAGTTGACAGGAAAACAATAATTGCAATCAAAAATTTGCTAAGTCTTTTCTATGTTCCAGGTAAGATACAAAAAGTATTTCTCCTTAAAAACAAACAAACAAACAAACAAACAAAAACCCTGTAAAGTAAATGCCTTTACTTTTATTCCTATTTTATTTATGAGAAAAAGCAGCTCTGAGAGATAAAGGACTTACCTCAGGTCATATAAAGATCTTGAATTAAAAGGAGGTCTGAATCTAGAACCTGAGTTCTTAACTGTTATGCTTAGATTCCTCTGCAATGCAAGGCTCTCAAATGATGTCTCATAATGCAGGCCTGCTGCAGGGTCATCATATAACCTTCCTACAACTTAAGAAATATAACTGCTGGAAGCTCTACATTATACCACAACAAACATATGATATCATACCTATAGCTTACATAAAATGGCTTACAGATTAGCTCTGTGTTAAATTGCTATAGACTATTTGATTAAATGATTAATAAATGTTAATTGTTATTTAGAAATTTATTTTTGATTTGCAGACTAGTAATTTTTTCTATTCTTACATATCATCTAAGGGCCTTGAAAAGCCTGTAGACAGTTGGACCATGATGCATTTAATATCTTGTCTATAGATTTTTTTCAAGGAGAGTTCCCAGAAAGATTTAGAATCCCAGAGCTGGAATAAATGTATTGTCTCTAAAAATGAATACTGTACATTGGAAAACAGCCTTTAACTTCATTATTTAAAAGCCTCAAAATTCAGGTGTATGCTATCTCATATTCTGAGAAAATACAGCAGTGAGACCCTGGTGATTGTCTTGGTCGAGTTTCCTTGGCCCTGGCTCTGTTGCCTAAAACCCTATCTGACGTCTTCTTTCAGTGCATCTAAAAGCCACTCAGAAAGCAGGCAGGATTTCTCTATCACTCTGAATTATTCATAGACAGGGCATAGAGCACCCACCTCCCAAAACATGCTTCAGTTTTAAGGTTTATACGTTTTACTCCCTCATGTATTTTAGCAGCAGGACGAGACTGTACAGCTTCATTTATTTTGCTTTTGGAAATGGAAAGAGATTTCCTTAAGCACTGGCAAGAATGTGAGATGGGAAAGAGAACACCAGAAGAGAAACAAAACTTCAGACAGAAGTGTGGAGGAAGGAAGTAGAAACAGAGGCCAGATAAATTCTGCTCTCCTACTTTCAACCTGAGACTGCCTCCCAGAGCTGTGGGTTCCCTGGGCTGGCAGGTCCTCCAGCATCTAGATCAGTGTGCACATTTCCATATCAAAGGCAAACACACTGACTGCAGAGACCCTCCAGGAGAGATCTAAGCTGAAAAGAAAGTGAAGTTGGGATCCTCAGCCCACAGAAGTAACTTTAAGCTGAAGCAGCTCAGACCTCCTTTTTCTCATCTCCAATTACAAATCATCTATTGATCAACTCATCAAGCCATTCCACCCTCAAACTTTCATGCTTCTCCTTTAGGAAATACATTTCGGGACCACTTGGCATAGTCCATGAGCATAAAGTCAAACATCTCAGAAACATAAATCTGTCTACCTTTCAGGTCTCAAAAGAAAAATTAGTGGCTTATAAGGCCACCATGGAAAGGAAAATTTCTCTCTAGAGTTCAGACCCCCGGGAAGCTGAAAATGGAGAGAAGATGTACTTTCTGAACACAAGAGTCTTCTGAAATCTTTCCTCTCCTCCAACTTAAGCTGAATCCATTCACAGTAGGACTGACAAAAGTTGGAAGAGAAGCAAGCAACAGGATAGGTGCAGGGAACCAAGCCATTGAGAGTATCATTCAGATACCTGGCAGTCACGAATCTTTTGGAGGGAACACATTGATGAGGTAGGGGAAACATTTGCCTTGCTGCTGCATGTTGCAGTATAGGGTGAGTGAGCCATGCTTGGTCTCCAAGGAAAATCTGTACCTATCAAATGGCCTTCCCCATCTGAAAGTCACAAAAATGAACTTCAAAGTAGACTCTGCAATCAAGCTACCTGGGTGGAGAAATGCCCCGCCAACTCCAGGAAGTTCCCTATCGAAAACTATTTATTAGGCTGGAGTTGTGCAAATAATTAGTCCCCCACTTGCTCCATAAGCCTTCTAGGCTGAAAGCCCAGGCCTTGAGTCCAAGTGGGATCATCAGGTGGCCTTTGGGCAGGCAGCTTAGGCATTACCATAGAAACAGAGACTTTATTTATTTTACTAAAAAGAACAAAACAACAGACGGCTGTCCTTAGACAATAGGATCACGTCATCTGAGCCCTCCTGCCCAGGTGACAGGCCCAGCCCTCAGTTCTCTTTCCTGGGCCTCCCCACTCTCATTCTGTAAGAGGTGAGCCCAGCAGGCTGCTCTAGGCCAGGCGTTCTGATGCTGAGAAAGTGTCACTGTGAAGCCGCCCCTGCAGATGTTTCCTGAGCTGAGCCTGAGCAAGGCTGAGAGCAGAGATTTTTGGCAGCAGGAAGCAATGGGAGGCAGCCCTGAACTCTGAGTCTTGATGGCCCTCACTAAAAATGTGGGTCAGGTGCAGGGAAGATGAAAATGCCCTGTAGCAAAGGATCCTAAACAGTTGTTGTTTAAATTAAAAAAAAAAAAACAGCGAAAAGAAATATCATCTTTACAGCTAACAATAAACCACACCATTTTGATGACTGGCTTCAAGGTGATCTCAAGGATAACAAAACACAACATGTCCTCTCTTCCTGTCAGTCATTCATGACTCAAGCCCCTGACCAGCCTTCTTCAGGAAGCTGCTTTCAATTACTCCAGCTTACCTAGAACTTTTTTTTCTGTGAATTTCAAAATCTATCATAGCAATAGGAGTAGTGATTGCTCCCACTTACTGAGTATCCAATCTGTGCCAGGCATTATTCTAAGCATTTTACATGAATTAACAAAATTACCTCAGAAGATAGCTATTCATACTATCCTCATTTTACTGGTAATACACTGAAGTATGGAGAGATTAAGTAACATGCCTAAGATCACACAGCTAATATGAGGAGAAGCCTGGATTTGAACTCAGACACTTCACTTACTATCTCCTATTTACTTTGTTTTTTTTTTTTAATTGGGTTTACCAAATATTCTAGGCTATCCAATATGACAAGATATTTGCCTAGGTACTGTGTGAGAAATGAGAAGATGGACACAAAACAATCTGAAACATTCACACACAAGGTCCTTACAAGCTCATGTAGAACATTCTCAAATAAGAGTATTGTAAGGACAGGTGAGATTCACACATGAGTAATGGCTGTCATAGGAGGTCTGCTGTTGGCTTTATGAAGAACCCAACACTTCAACCAGAACTTGAGAAAAATAAAGCCAAAATAGAAAGAGCACTTATGACAGGAATCTGTTTCTTTTCAGGAGTGCTGGGAACACCCATTTAGATCTAAAATCTCCCTGTACACTGATGGCTTCAAAATTTAGAGTCATGGGAGCTTCCAGGTCACACAACCACAGAACTGAATGTTGATGGGCTTTGTGTATGTTTTTCTCCTCTAAGCCCTTGGCAATTTTCAGCTCTAAAATACCAGGCCTTTCAACATGGTGAACATGTACTTCTCATATCCATACCCCATCTATAAAGTGAGGACAGAATTCTCAGCTTCGACCTTGCAAAGAAACATCCTTTCAGATTCCTTGTGGAAGAATTTTAGATGTTCTGAACTGCAGAGTAATTATTAAATGATGTAATATTTTTAAAAATCTGTTTGATCAGGAATTGTTTCTCAGAATTGCTTGGCTTGGTTTAAAGAGGGTGGACTCTGAGATACGGCTACAGCCAGCTTTCCCCCAATGAAATTAAGTAGGAAGATTATATATACATAAGAGTGGTCTATATCTAACAATGGCCAAAGCACAGTCTGAGCAATGTAGTGCTCTAGTCATAGAATTTCCATCTTAATTTTCAGGTCAGCTCTCTAAGATATATTTGGGGCAACATGATGACTATGCAGTGGTTTTTCTTTAGTGGTTCTGTGTAGATTGAGGGATGGTTGAGGAGATAAACAAGGAGACAAACAGTGTTACCACAGATACCTGAATTTGTTTTTTCTCATCAAAAGATATTCACCACACATGAGTCCTTTTTATCTCTTGCTGGTGTCTATCAAAGGTATTGACTTGTACTCTCACCTAATTCTCAAATCAAACTTCTGAAAATTGAAAAGGATTTAATGCATTACTTCAAAAATTTTATCTTTTTACCTCCTTGTGTATTGTCTTTATTTTTCTCTGCAAAGTATCTGATAAAATGGCCTTACCTCAACCTTATCCGCCAGGGGAAATGTTGAAATTTGATTATGTCTTGGGATCTAACACTCAAATGTAGATTAGTTCCATTAGTCTTATTTTTCAAGCCCAAAGTGAGACCAAAAACCTTAACTAAGATCACTCGGCAACTGAGGAGTTGTAGCAGGAAATGGAATTCATAGCTACCATATGCAAGCAGCACAGAATATGAGAAAACATAAGACTATCTCCTCACTATCTCAGAACCAGTAAATCACTAGATCAATGGGTTAGAAACAATAATGTAAAGAATTCTTAAAGGTGAGAGTTTAATTGAGATTATTGTATTTTCATAAAATTTAGATGGGGAAGGGAAAAGGTGTGGTTCTATAAATCTACCTCCAGTCCACAAAACTATTAGCTAAAATGCTAACCAACATTTTCACATTTATAAAAACCCACTTCTCCCTCTACTAGGTGTGAAGAACACCACAAACCAGAAGCATGGAGTCAGCCTGAATACCTTTCCCACATTCTCTGTCCTTCATAGCTAATTAGTTCTGTCAATTAATGGATCCATATTCAGTTTTAAGTTTGTCCAGCAATGTGCACGTGCATGCATGCACACATACACGTACACACGCACACGCACACGCACAATCATATCAAAACTATTGATACCAAAGGGGAATTTTGACCCAGAGAAGGGGTGTTTTATATATTTAAGGTGCTTTTACAATTATGTAATCAAGGATAAATGTTTCTGTTTTCGACTTAAGCAAATTTTTTTCATAAAAAATACCCATATCTATCAGTAAATTCAACTGAATTTGCTTTTCCATGTGGATGCTTGAAATTTTCTCAACATGCGTTTTGCATCAAAGAGTCAGGTTTAATTCACACTTCAGTGTGAAGACCCCTGTAATCAAGTCCCAGAATCTCGTTTGAGCTAACAACCAATAATTATACCTAAGGTAAAGAGAAACTTAAAATTTTCCGTTGCTCTTCAGGACTGAAGAATGCAAAAAACACACACGGCATAACTTATTTTTCCTACATAGTAAATACTTCAGAGCTATGCTGAAATCCAATATTGGATTGCTTCCAATTTGTGGTAAGGAGCTACCAACAGCAAAAAAGAGTGTTACTCAATTCATATTCCACTTCCAGTCATTGTATAAATGATCACATGTCCACACCCACGTGTACTCTCATGCACTCTCAATTAAGAGTGGTGAGTCAGGAGCTATAACTTTGCAGTCAACCTGCCAACAAGGATGTTGCTAATAGAAATTCAGCAGCTTTTATTAGCATAAAAGTTTTAATCTTACAGGGCAAGTGTTGGTCTAAGGCAGAAGCAAACCCCGTTGTTATCTCAGATCCTTAATGTAAGAGAAGGTCATCATGGAAAGTGCATTTATGACAAAGCTGTGGCAGAATGTGATATCATCCTTGTGCCTAAACCTCTACCTATGCCCAGAAACAGCAGACCACATGGAGCAGGCTCACCTCAACATGGAAAGGCCTCTATCCAAATGAAGAGGTGCCTCAGGACCTTGGAAGTAAGGCCAGAGCCTGAGAGAATGGAAAAAATCTACCTGTCACTCTTGAATTCTCCAAAAACAACTATAAATGCTTTCAGGGCTTGTTTGGGAGAAGAATGTGTATAATCGAATGAATGTATAGTTTGTGGATCTAAAGCAAAGCACATGAATCAGATCTCATCAATATGAGTATTAAGAAGGCCAGACATATTTTCCTAGAATTTTCAGAATCTCAGGGCTGAAAGAGACATCATCAAGCCAAGAAGGATGCTGCCCAGTGTAGTGCAAGAAGCACTCATCTTAAATTTAGAAGACAAAGGTTGAGACTCCAACTTTGCCACTGTCCCTGAGCTGTTTCTATTATACCCACTTTCCTTATGGATAGAAAGGATTGTATTAGTTGACTTTAAAAATTCTCTCTAGTGTGGGACTTTTGTAGCTCTAAGTTACTAAGTCCAGTCTCATTAATAAGACTCCAACATCCTAGGCTAGTGGACTTCACTATTCACTTCTCCATCCTCAGAGAAAACTGACTGTAAGCCGTGTCTCTTTTCCATTTCCTTTGATTTGGTTTTTATTTATTCATCCATCTCCATGCAGCAACATTTAGCCAAATGCAAGGCACTGTGCTAGATATAGAAACAACTATAATGATTGTACCCAACAAATAATTCTTCATAGCCTTTCAAATGCGTTATTTTCTCTGAGCCTCATAATAACCCTGTGAGTGTAGGCAAGTCAGTCATGCCTATTTCTACTTCAATAATGAGAATACTAGGGACTGGTGAGAATGAGTTATTTAACAATGATTACATATCTTAAAAGGATGACAGATGGGGCCAATAACCTCATCTTTTGACTCAGACTAATTTCTGATCAACTGTTCCAAACAACCCTCACCAAAATAATATTCTGTATTTAAATTAGACATAATTCTTTATATACTACTCTCCAAATAAAAAAAAAGAAACACAAATCTCTATGAGAATGAGGCCCACACAACATAACCAGACATGAAATAAAGACCTGAGACTCAAATACTCAAATATTGTCAGCCACAAACTTATTTGAGTTCTCACAGACCAAGAATAAGGAAGATTATCAATAATTTAGTTTCTCCATAGATCCACTGTGCTATTTTCTTAACACATATCTTTTGTAAATGCTTGCAATAACTCTGCAAAGTAGGTATTGTAATTTGACAGATGAGAAAAAATATGAAGCTTAGCTAAGTAATACACGCAAGGTCACAGAGGTAATAAGCACCCAGAGAGAAACTCAAACACAGAGTTGTCTGGCTGCAAAGTCTGGGCTCTTCCCACAGTTCATAGGGAAATTCTATGATTCCAAACTGAAAACTTCAGTTCCAGGTGACATCAAGCAATTCAATTGACTTCTATCCTTCAAGAGACAGTGAATCTGAAGAAGTACCTTAGTTACATCTGGATGAGAAGTGTAAAGAGGTGACATTGGAAGGAAAAGCACATTCAGAACTAAAAGAATCAAATAAGTTGGATGATAAGAGCACTAGGATCGGTAAGACCTAGCATAGTCCTACAGAAAGAAGCTATCCAGAGAGCAGTGGTTGCTGTTCTTTCTTAAATATATCAGGCAGCCACCTAGACTGGCAAACCCTTCTTTAGCAAAACGATACTAACCAATTACATTTTTTAGAGTTAAATGCTTAAAGATGGAAGTTTCCTAGCTGTATTAATCAGAATGATTAGGTTACACTGTAAGAAGAAAGTAACTCTCAGAATCTCTAGCACAGCAACCACAACAGTTTTCTCATGATGCAAAGTCTGCTGCAGGTCCAGTAGCTCTGTAGGGCAACTCTCTTCCATGAGGTAGATCAGGCCCCAGCAACTTCACCAGTGCTCTCCAACATACAAGGCATCCAGGTTACCAGAGCAAAGAAAGAGAAACCACAAGGTTAAGTGTTGTCTCTTAAATCAGGGGTCCCCAACCCCCAGGCTGCAGACCAACAGATATTGGTCCACACAGCAGGAGGTGACTGGCGGTCAAGCTAGTGAGTTAGTGAGCGAAGCTTCATCTGTATTTGCAGCCACCCCCCGGTGCTAGCATCACCGCCTCAGCTCCACCTCAGATTATCAAGCATTAAATTCTCATAAAAGGTTAAAGACTTCTGCCTTAAATGACTTAGCCCAGAAGTAACATATGCAACTTCTACTCACAGACCATTTTTTTAGAAAGAGGCACATGCCTCACTTGGCACAAAGGGATTGAGAAAATTGAGAAGCATATGGATATTCAGGAAGCTTTAAATATCTCTACCAAACTACTTTTTAAGGACAGTAAAGACAATCCCCAGCCATAATGAGAATGGATTTGTTTCCCTTCAAAAGGCACTCTTTACCTTTCTCCCTCCTACTCTGTGCCTTGGAAGGCCAAATCATACACATTGCATCAAATGCTCACCTGTCCTTTGATTTCTTCCTGTTTTTGATCAATAGGCATACCTGTAGGAGAAGAGAGTGACATCAAGATAATGATTCCTTTTTATTCCTGTGACATCACCAAGAGTGGGGCTGAGGTTCTACTATTCACCTCAATCCTTTCTTTCTGGGTTCCAAAAATCACTCCCATCTCTTGTCCTTTTGGGGAAGCAAACAGCTTACTCTTTTTTTTTTTTCTTTAGTTTAATTTCACTTTATTTTTAGTGAAAATGTTTTCCTTAAAAACAATGCCTCTGCTCCAAGTAAATCAAGGTCAAAATAAATGTAGAGCTTAGTCCCATTTTTTCCTGGTCCTAGTGTGGGAATGAAAAGCAGCCACCAGTTATAATGATGACAGGAGATAGATCCAAATTGCCAAATTCGTTAACATTTTTCTATTTCTAAACCACCATTAAAGAAAATCATATATGAGGTCATGCCATCCTCACAGTAATCCAACAGAACAGTCATGCCATCTAGATTCATGTTTTCACCAATAAAGACTAGTATTTTATTTTTAATTAGCAAAGATACGCTTGATTTGTTCTGCAGCCCATGCCATAGAAGTTTTTACTCATACTGGTCTTTGTTCTTCAAGTTTCCTTTCGATTGATTTCATGTAATCTTTAAGGACAAATCCTTGTAGGCTTCTTTTGTGAAGCTGGTTTCCTGCAAATGATGATTCATGACACTATCAACACCAGGGATCCCCGAGCTTTGGGCACCTTCACCCTCGCGGCCTTCCACTGAGGCATTTCCACCAATGTGCGAGTCATCAGTGTTACCCTCTGTCCTACTGACCCTCTTTCTCCTCCATCTCCATGCACAGTGATCTCAGGATCTTGTAGATGTCAGAGAGCCTGTAGTCATGTCTGATGAGGTCCCTGTAGATAATCGTGACGGTGGCTGGAAGAAGAGGACAGCGGTGCTCAATTAGCAGAAGCCTGGGAGCTCAGAGGGAGTGCGATGCAATTGGGAGGTTTTTGTGGGGAGGGAGGAGTGGAAGAAAAGCAACGACCTACTCTTATGAAGCTGAAAGTATTACATCATTTCTTATGCTTTCCCCACACTCTACCCACATCTTTGTAAGTAGTCTATTAAACTCTAATTGTTCAATTTAAATACTCCTCTGTTTTCTGCTGAGATCCTGAGTGATACAAGGGTACTCTGAGAAAGAATTACACATTTTAACTATGAGAAGCTCTGTGATCATATTTACCACTTGAATTAGAAATTTATTAACCCTAATAGAATCTCCTTATAACAACTTCGTAAACTGGTGTTCTCTCCATTTCCATCTATTCTTAACATCATCGAAAAACTTGTTTATTTTTTTCTAATTGTTTTTGTTTTCATAATCTTCGAGTGAAAATCTTTCAATTACCATCTAAATAAATCAGAATCTTTAGCCCAAACTTCAATTCCCTCCATTAATCAGTCAATTTTCAGCTCACTCAAAGTACTTTGGTCTCAATTCTCCAGACCAAAAGTTGGCAAACTACAGCCCATGACCAAATCAGGTACTTTCATAGGTAGTTTTATTGAAACACCACCACATTCATTCATTTGCATTTTGTCTATGGCTTCTTTCACAGTGCAATGCAGAGTTGAATGGTTGAGACAGAGACTCTACTGCCAGCCTGCAAACCTAAAATATTTACTAGCTGGGTCCGTACAGGAAAAGTTTACTAACACTCACTTTATATTTCAATATCAGCATAAACATTCACATATCACACTGTTTCTTAGCCTAAAATGAGAAGTGCCTCTGGCATCAATATCACCTACAAAAATTAGGCTCTAGTATAGTCTCCAATCTCATCTCTTCCATGAAATGTTCCTAATTTTTCCAAGTAGATTATCTCAGCAACTTCTTTTCAACTCTACTTAATATTTACTGTGTGTGTTAGAGCTCTTCAGAGAAACAGAACCAATGGGATATATAAAAATATGTATACATAAGAAGAGGTTTATTACAAGAATTGACTCATACAGGTATGGAGGCTGAAAAGTCAACTATTCTGTGTACAACCCAAAACACACTAATCCCTTCCCCAGAAGAGAATGTAAAGTTCTTGAGTGAGATTTACCCTTTTCCTAATATCCCATAACTATGAAGTAAAATTAACAAACCTTAAATACTAATATAAAGTCAATATCTCTTATGTTACATGATAAGGGAGTAAGAGAAGAAAGGAAACAAAGATATTTGCTTAGTATATGTGCATATATACACACAGATGTATTCATAAAATAAAAAAAGGAGCAAATATTCACGGCAATTATAATACTCATTTCTGTAACTGGTCTGTGCTCAGAGCTGGTATTTATAACTACATTCTTCAACTACCCATTCTGTATTCCCTTTGCATTTAGCAAGCACCTCAGCTTGTTGTGGTTGTTTACCTGGTGGGATGACCCAAACCTTCAATCCTGAAGAGTCTGGGCCATTAGGAGTCCTGCCTAGATGGACTTGTCATTTTTCACTGACCTTAGTCACAGGGCCTGGTGAAAGCTTTTGCATTCCAGACATATTCTTCCTTACCTCCACTGTGCAGTAGCAGTCCAATTTCCCCTCTTGATAGTCAGAATCAGTCACCCCAGCCAACATCATAACTTCCTTCTTTGCCTATTGATTCAAAGGCATGAGAAGCCCAAAGTGGCTGGGCAGCAGTCTTAACTTCAAATTCAATGGAATCACTGCTGTGTCTCCTGGTGGATTCATTCCTCCCTCTGGAAGTAAGATCGCTAGGCCAGTAGGTCATAAACTCACAAGAACAGGAAGTCAAAAATTGGCTAGCGGGTCAATAGAGATAACAGTAAGTGGTGTCACCCCCATTTGCACTCCTCAATTCCTGGACCCATGAATCCTTGCCATCAGAAAAACAACACCATATATTGAGCACTACTTCAGAGCACACTGTGTTATACCCTAAAATGGATTTAGCTATTTTTATGTATGTTTATTCTCATTAGCGTTGAAAGAAACTTGAAGACAATAATTGTATTTCAAGCATCTTTATATCTCCTTTGATGCTTACATAATGCCTGACACACCTTAAATATTAAGTGAATGGATATCTATAGAGAAAATTTCAATTGCTCTTGTAATCAGAAAGTAATGCTCACATGGGTTCTAGAGATGCATGAAGAAAAGAGTACCATTTAATTGTTCAGGAATCTAAGGGAGAGACAGAGAACAGGGTAGAAGATTTACTAGTCTTCAAGACATAAACATTGCCTGTGAAGAATGCTAACCAGTTTTTCTCATCTCTTCAAAAAGAAGACCAAAAAAGCCTATACAGGCATACCTCAGAGATATTGCAGTTCCAGACCACCACAATAAAGTAATAAAGCTAGTCACAATATTTTTGCTGGTGGAGGGTCTTGCCTTCGATTTGTGAAAAAAAAAAAAAAAAATCACGTCTCTGAAGTGCAATAAAATGAGGAAAGTCTGTATTTAAACAGAAGTGAAAATAATTTCTATTAATATTGAGAAATAACATGAAGACACCAAATAGTTTTGAGTCCTGGAATCAGTCAGTTGGCTAACAGTAGCTCACATCATGGGCTGTCCCACTATATTTAAGCATACATTATTTTCTGTTCATTATAAGCCTCATCAATAATAACACTATTTTTCTTCACTAAATACAGGTTTTTAGAGCTTTTCATGCACTGTTACATCCATTTCTTCCTTTAAACCTCATAGTTAAAGTACAATTTTGTTTTAATGTTGGGAAACAAATTAAAAAGCCCATGGAAATACGCTCTTAACCATGTGCTCTCTGGCTTTAAAATTTTAAAAGGTTATGTAATAGAAAAATGGGCAGTGGGATTCATTAGGAACCTCTTGTCTAATCCATTTTTAAGTTATTTGTAGCAGTGACTAGCATTCATCTTCTGAATAAAACAAACAACATCTTCTGGACAAATTGAATACTGAAAAAAATTTCAGACACCTCTTTTTCTTTGCTTCAACCAATTCAGTTGAAGCCAAAGAAATAAATGCCTCTGAAGGGAAAATCAATACACACAATATGGAAAATATAGATTATTAACGTTACTTTCCTGGTTCAGATTTGAGTTTACTTTTTCCACTGCAAATCCATTTCTGAAAAATTATTTTTTTTAAATTTCCTATTCACAATGACGATATCCATGTTAAAAGAAATAATAGGTGACAAAAAGATGCTGTGGATTATATAACAGGATAAAACTTTGATTACCTGTGGTTGTTTCCTGTTGATCTCTCCTGTACTCATTACACTCTCTACTTTCCATTGTTTTTATTACCATTCTACCAGTAGTAACAACTTTATACACTATCTTTTGAAGAGCAGTTGATTCAGCTAAAAAACTAAGAGTCAAATTTAAGGCATTAATTTGACAATTTGTCCTTAAAGTCCATATTGGTGTCTTCTGGTCAAGATGGTGAAGTAGAAAACACTGTGCTCGCCTCCTCCCACGATCACATCAAAATTACAACTAAGCTACAGAACAACCATCATTGAGAATCTCCTAAAGTCTAGCTAAATAGAAGTCTTATAACTAAGAGACTTCAAGACTGGTAGATACAGAATGGGCTGTTCCCACACATTGTGTGGTGGTTAAAAATCTGGAGGGATATCTCAGCTATGGAGGTTCCTCCTGAGGAGCAAGGGGTCCCATTCCCACACAAGGCTCACCAGCCCAGGGTCCCACTGCTGGGAAGAAAAGTCTTGATACCTTCTGGCTATGAAAATCAGCGGAGATGGTGGCTGAATGAGACAGAGCAGCTGTTGTCCTAGGAATTTTCTGAAGGGGCCTACACATAGACTTACTAAAGGACTCACTCTGAGCTCCAGTTTTGGGGTGGCAACTCAAAATATATGAGAGAAATACAAGGAAGAACTGAGATGTCTGGCTTCGAGACAAGGGCCAGAGGGGCAGCTCTCTTACAGACAGAAACGCTGGCAGAAGCCATCGTTCCTTTGTGAACGATGCATGCAGACACAGGTGGCTGCTATATTTGAGTCTCCATTAACCTAGCTAACACCCTTTGCCCTTCTTCAGAGATCCCATGAGACCCTTCCCCACCCAGTTTGCAGGCTCACCCAAGCCGCTTCCAGTGGCTTTTTCATACAAACAGCTTATCTTGGCTCATGCTATGGACTTTCCTAAAATCTCTCAAAGGTTCATAAACCAAACAAGCAGCTTCTGGCCTCAACGTGCCCTTTACTTCTTGTTAAACAGCCCTAAGCCCAGCACTAGCAGCAGCTGGCCTCATTTCTCAGCTTAGCCTCTCCCAGGCACCTCCAAAGCCAGCACAAGTGACACCCATTTGCAGATCACTTTGTAGCTCATATCAAGTGGCCCTGGGCAGGGCACAGGCAGAGCCTGAACTCAGCCTGCAACAGAATTCTTCCAAGAGGCCTCAGAACCAACACACCTGGTGGCCAGCTTCAGACCACACTCAACCACCTCCACACACAAGACACCCAAAGGACAGACTGGTCAGGCACAAGAGCCCTGCTAAAGCAAATCCAGTTGTGTAGGGTTAGCCCCTGCACAACAGCTCCCCACTGTAGTCATGGCCAGTCCTCAAAACCAAATAGCCTGAGGGTCAGTTCCTCTCACCAATGTGCCGACAGCCGTCAAGACTCAACTACAACAGAAGGGCACACATAACCCACATAAAGAACACATCTGGGGCACCTGGCTCAAGGCAGGGAGACAGTGCCATTGAGCCCCATAGGACACCTAGTACATAAGGCCACTCTACTAATACCGGGAGACACAGTAGCTCTACCTAATACATAGAAACAAACACAAGGAGGCAGCCAAAATGGGAAGACAAAGAAACATGTCCCCCTTAAAAATAAATAAATAATAGAACAAAACTTCAGAAAAAGAACTAAACAAAGTGGAGACAAGCAATCTGCCAGATGCAGAGTTCAAAACACTGATTTATAAAAATGCTCAATTATCTCAGTGAGAACTTCAACAAAGAGATAGAAAATAAAAAATGGAGATAGAAAACATAAAAAAGAACCAGTCAGAAATGAAGACTACAATAATGGAATAATCTAGCAAAAGAAATGGACATACAAGCCCAGAAAGTACAAAGAGACTCAAACAAGATGAACCCAGGAAGGCCCACACCAAGGCACATCAAAATTAAAATGTCAAAGGTTAAAAACAAAGAGAGAATCCTAAAAGCAGCAAGAAAATGCAGTTAGTTACCTACAAGGGCACTCTCATGAGACTGTCAGCTGATTTCTCAACAGAAATTTGCAAGCCAGGAGGGTAGGTATGAAATATTTAAAGTGATGAAAAACAAGGGTCTACAACAAGATTATGCTACCCTGCAACACTATCATTTAGAATCGAAGAACAAAGTGCTTCCTAGACAAGAAAAGGAGTTGATCACCACCAAACTACAAGAATTGTTAAAGGGACTTCTTAAAGGAAGAGGAAGTGGAGGTGGTGGAGGAAAGGAGGAGAAACAAACAAAAAAGCTGGGGTAGCAATACTTATACTAGACAAAATAGACTTTAAGAGACAAAGAAAGACCCAGTAATCCCTCTGCTGGGTATTTATTTGAAGAAACCCAAAACACTAATTCAAAAAGACATATGCATCCATATGTTCATCGCAGCATTACTTACAAGAGCCGTGTAAAAGCAACCTAAGTGTCCACCAATAGATGAATGAATAAAGAAGAATTACAATGGAATATTATAATGGAATATTACTTGTCCACAAAAGAAAATGAAATCTTGTCATCTATAATGACATGGATGAACCTAGAGGGTATTATGTTGAGTGAAATAAATCAGACATAGGAAGACAATGATTTCATATGATTTCACTTACGTGTGGAACCTAAAAACAAAATAAACAAACAAAGAAAACAAAAACAAACTCACAGATACAGAGAGCATTTGGGTAGTTGCCAAAAGGGAGGGGTTGCATTGGGGCTATGGATGAAAAAGGAGAAAAGAATTAAGAAGTACAAATTGGTTGCAAAATAGTCATGGGGATATAAAATATAGTATAGTATATAGGATATAGAGTATAGGAAATATAGTCAATAATATTGTAATAACTATGCATGGTGTCAGATGGGTACTAGATTTATTGTGGTGGTCATGTTGTAAATTACATAAATGTCTAATTTGCAAAGTTGTACACCTAAAATTAATATAATATTGTATGTCAAGTATGATTGAAATTTTTTTTTAATTTGAAAAATAAAATTCATATCAGTGATAAAAGTATTGAAAGTCAAAGCTTTCAAACATATAAATCAAAGTTTTAAGAGGCAGGGGAAATAACAGAAAAGAATGCTTTATGATCTGAAAATGTTTTTTCACCCCAAAAAGATAAAAATCTGACTACAGATAGGAAGAAGAGAATCAGAAAAATGTTAGTAGAATTTCAGTACTTGTAATTCTCTGAAAAGGACTCCTACATTTTGCAACAACACCCAGGGAGAGATGAAGCTAACAGAATCCCCAGGAAAAACTTCAAATCCTTCTGCTAGAAGTAGTGGATAGCGTAATCCTAGAACAGAAGAAATGACTGCCAAGCTTCCAAATGTTATAGCCCTGGGGAGCTGCAAAACTTAAAAAGAAGCTCATTATTAACACCTGAGCTATAAAGTAGCCATTACTGAGTGGTTAGTGACAGCCGCATATATATGGCCCAAGGCTAAGCCCAAAGTCATTGAACTGAAATGGCATTATCTAGAGAGCTCATGAAGTCTCCACCCCATTCCAAAGATTCCACCCATTCTTCCTTTTGCCCAACAACTAGAGTTCCCTGGCAATTAGCTAGTTCAAAACGCTTTCTCCTTGTGTACATATTTTATCAAAGAACCCATGAAGAAGAAGCTATCTTCAGCAGCAAGAACCCAAAACATCTGGGTTACATCCCATATTGTCAATCTTGCTAACTTATTAATAACAGAGCAGATGACTGAAAAACTGGATAAAAAGGTTATCAGCTCCTCTTCTTTCCTCCCTAGCATCTTTCCGATGGTCTTGATTGATGCCAGATTGCCTGGCAAGGAATAGAAGTGTTATTTTTAGTTGGCTCTGAATCTGAGGGACTTATTTCTGCTTGTGAACCTTTATAAATATTTAAGAGAAAGAAAAAGCATGAATGGAAGAACATGTGGTCTCACAAATATCCATCAAAGCTCTCTGAAGAAATTATAGATATATATGTGTATGTAGCTGGAGAGCTGTTTGGAGGTACAGAGCTGCGTGTGTATGAATAAAAGGAAACTCTCAAAGCCTTGGAGAGAACTTCAAAGTTAAGAGGAAATCAAGGCTAATAAGGTGCACACTCTGGGCTCTTTTTTCAGCTGCCTTCACCACCTTCAATCTCTGTTTTCCAGTCATAGACCAGGAATGCTTACTTTCTTTCTCCTGGAAAAGGAAAAAGCTGAGTGGGAGAAGAGGTCAGAGAGTTGGGGTCAAGTGTTAGATTTGCAAACGATTCAATTCAGAAACCAAAGTTTATGTGTTGCACCAACACATAAACATGTATTTGCAAGGACGAGCCAAGCATTTCACCCACTAGGTCTCAGGGTCTCTGTATGTGAAATGAGGGTAGGGCTAACTTCCAAATCTAAATTTGTACTTGTAAAGAAGCCTTCTTCCTTCTTATAACCTTTATTCAAATTGTTTCCTTCATTTCAGAAAAATCTCAAATGTCTTGCCTTTTGTTTTCTTGTATGGTACATTAAAAAGTCAATTCAACAGGCATTTCCTGAGTGTCTGCTACACAAAAACTCAGTCCTGGCCTGTGGGAGAAAGGAAGCTCAGGGAAGAATCATGTTCTCTGGTAGAAGTGTGGGTGCGATTCTCTCTAGGTCTCTTCAGTACAGCTTTTAAAGGCAGTAGCTCCCTTCAAGAGAGAAGAGTCTGTCATACTTCTTCCTTTAGGCAAAGAGCTACAATGGATCCAAGATTTAATCAAGATTTCACCCACCCTTTCCATGTCAACAAAACTACTAACTACATACCCTGCAGGGCCAGAAAGGAGAGAGAGGCTAAGCACATGTCCATCCAATAATTCCTTTAATAACATTTATGGAGCATCTACTAAGCTAAGCACTAAGAATGGAGCATCAAAAGGACAGCAACCACATTCCAGCTGCTTGGGAATTTACAATCCAGTGAGGAATACAGGCACAAGATGCCATGGCATGGAGGCCCACGAAAAGGGTTCTAACCATCCAGTCCACAATGAACTCCTTTGCTGATCTCATCCCATCCCCACTGGTGATTCTTCAAAAGCATCACAAGTATCTGAAAACAGCCCAGGAAATTTCTTCAGACTTGCTATACTCTCCCTACCTCTCCTTCCAACATCCTGTTGGTCCTGATAGCTTAGTTCTGTGTCTCAGATCCCTTTTTTCATGCATTTCATGTTCATCTATTCTGGTTGCAGATAATTCACTCTAGTTTTCACCTGGAATTCCTTTAGGATGCCAATTCAAGCAGTTACCTTTCCATAATTCAGGTGAGTTCTATACTCTGCCCCTGACCAGCCCCAGTTCTGTGACACTACCAGCTTCAAACACTTGACCTCCCAGGCCTTAGTTATCCATGGAAGAAGGCAACACAGCAGTGAGGACCTGTAAGTAGTGAAGTAGGAGTGTGAGCTTAACCCTTGGGGTAGAGTGGGTCTGGATTTAATGCTCAACTATTAGACTCAATACAAAACTCTTTGCTCACATGGGCTGAATGTCGATTATTTTCTATGAGAGCAAAGTGTTGAGAGGACAAATGAAAGAAAGAAAGGCATTAGTTATGTGAAACTTTCTGGGATTCCTTAGAAGTACAGAATAAACACAGACTTCCTTTTATTTCGAATATTAAATCAGTGAGTTTTCCCCCTGTGTCTTGCTAGCTGGCTTTTCCTTCCTCACTCACACCTGAAACTTTAACAAAGAAGTGCTACTTGAGGAACATGGAGCCTATCCTGCAGTTTCAAATCTTTGTGTTCTTCCACATAACTCATACTCGCCTCTTCTCCAGCAAATTCCTGCATTTCTACCAAAACTGTTCAAATGTCACTTCCTTTGGAAATTCTTCCAAATTTCCTACCACCTACCATAAGAACAGCTAATTTCTTACCAACATTTCTCCTGTAGCACCTTATAATTTTAGTGGCATGAATTCATTCTTTCAACAGACATTTATTGGGCACCTAAAGCATTGCAGGTCCTAGAGCAGGTTTTTGGAAGAACTGTCTCCTCCACTAAAACTGGACAACAAAGGAATAGAAATCGTGTCTTTTGTCTTAGACTAATGTACACATCTTGTACCTAGTAGGCACTCAGTGTATGCCTGGTCAATTTATAGTATACTGTGAATTATTCTTTAAAGAAATTGATGGACAAGAATTGGAAGAAAGAAGACCTGAATAGATGTCTAGGGAATTGGACTCTGTGAACATGATAGAACTAAATTTAATTAAATGGATCTCTTGCAACATCATAATTTCACTCCGGAGTAGAATTTCCACTTTAGGTCAGCTAAGTTCTAGTTTGTCAGTTTCCCTAAGGAATCACAGAAAGGGATATAATCTATTCCACAGGCCATGTCCTCTTTCCCCTTTTGGCCTCTGATTCTTTGCATTGCAGAAATATTACTCCCAGAAATAAAATGACCTTTTGAAAAATAACTGAAATCATACATTCCAGCTGAGGACAATGAACTTGATGTTTAAAAATATATGTTTCTGTGCCAAAATTATCTTTTGGCTACTACTATGTTCTCTCAGTTTTTGGATAAACATAAATATGATTCCCAAACATTGGTTTTAATTAAAAAAAAACTTTTTTTTCTTCCTATTTTAGGCAAATGTTATTGAAGGTCCAGTAGGGTGGTTAAACTCTACCTTCTAACCTAGTTTGAGAGTCATCAAGATTGTGAAATTCTTGTCTCAGAACTGCAATCATTCCCCAATGACTTGTGTCATTCAAGATAGATTCAGAGGTGAGCACACATGATAAAAATTTAATTCCAAGACAATAAATGTAGAAGTGAAAATACAAGGCCCTTTGCTTTGAGTCAGATTGCTTCGTTCATCACTGATAATAACAGCAGTGGATATTGGAATAGCACCCAACAGTTTACCAAACTGTACTTATTGTTGTCTTACTTACATAATCCTTCTAAAAAAGCAGGGAGGTGTTTTATTATTACTATCATCCTCTATATCTTATGGATGCAGAAACTAAATTTTGGAAACATTTCATGATTTGCCAAAGGGCAAATGTAAAATAAGTTTGGAAACTTGTATGGCAGAAATTGTCCTGCTTCAATCAGACAGAATTTGGTTTAATTCCTGGTTCCTCTACTTACTAGCTTTGTGGTCTTTAACTATAACAGCCATTACAACAAATATTTATTTAGTGCTCACCACTGTCAGTCAATGTTCTAAGCACTTGGCATGTCTTGTGTTATTTAATCTTCATAAGAACTTATGGAGTAACTTAATTCCATTATTATTCCCTCCGATGGCTGAGGAAACCAAGACACAAAGAGATAAGAAACTTGTCCACAATTTTCTAACAGATAACTGGAGGTGGGGGGGCGGGGGACACAGAATTTGAACCCAACTAATCTGATACCAGTCTAGGAAATAGTTTCCCTGTTTAGTTACCTTATTTCGAGCTTCAATTTTTTCATCTGTAAAAGAGAGGCAATGGTAGTTACTTTGCAGAACTGTTTTGAAAATTAAAAATTCTGTCCATCAAGTGCCTAATAAAATTCTTGGTACATAGGGAACCCTCACTAAATTTTCAGATTTTACTAATCCTCATGATATTTTTCATAATGTGATACACTGGGACTTTTTACCCTGACCCCACATATGGGTTCACAAATGAGCTTCAGAGAAAGAGCCATCCCTCTAAAATATCATCCTAAGTTCTCTCTCCTTCTCTCTCTCTCTCTCCCTCCTTCCCTCCCTCCCTCCCCGCCCCCTCTCTCTCTGAAAGTGTGCATGCATTTTCCTTGGGAAACTGTCTATAGTTTACAGCAGACTCTCAAAAATATTCAGCCCCCCAGAAAACATTAGCATCACTGTCAGATAATTTTGAGCAAATCATACCTCCTGTTTCTATTTCACCATGTGGAAAATTATTTAAATATTTTCTCCAGTCAACAGCCTAAGAAGAAATGCATTTGCCAGTTCAACTTAGTCATCCAACTTTTAAACACAGGTTATAGTAAAATCTATTTATGTAGGTAGATATAATAGAGTTTGAGAATTTAAGAAAAGGAATTTTTGCTCTATATGTGCCTTTCGTAGTCTCCCCTGGCTCTATTTCAGCTTGAAGTGACTGTTTCCTAAGCACGTGTGAGTGCGTGTGTTTACACAGGCCCTCTGGGTAAGTGATTTCTGTGAGGCAGGCTGAAAGCCTGACCTCAGTTGGCTGCCCTCCACTTATCGGAAAGCAACATGCATGTTTATCTTGTTCACTGATTAATTTCATCTTAGCAAATAGCAGACAACCACAAGCAACTTTATGCCTCACGTTTGGCAACCATGTGGAATGCTGGTGAGTCCTTGTGGCGCTGGTCTTGTTTGTCACTGATGCGGGTGCCACTCCAGCCCACCCGAGATCGTGCCCTGTTGGGATCTGCCAGGCCAATGAGAAGTGAGTGTCACCGAGTACACTGGCCTTGCAGCCAAAAAGCTTAAAGAGAATGGACAGAGCCAGGGAGTCCCAAACTTCACACACTGTCAAAGAATAGCAGAGGCATCTGATGCTAATTTTTATGAGATTTACAAGAAGTTCAAACCATCCCAGTCCTATATTTAGCGAAGAGTTGCTGGTGTGATTACAAAGAACCTTATTGGATAAATCATTTATTCTGAGAATACAAGGGTAAACAAATGATAGAAACAGTGTGAAACTGTGATTACCTCTCCTGTCCTACACTTATTTTCTCACTGTTTCTCATCTTCTATTTCTGCTTCTTTGTTACCACTTCTGCCACTTCCTTCAGCTGGTTATTTGAGAAAAGCAGCAGAGTTTAAATGATTCTAGAGAAGTATATATAGGTTCTCCAAACCCTCTTGTTCATAAATATTTAGTTAGGGCTTTTTCATTTCAATGTTTTATGTATCTAAACATTAAAATTATGATTGTTCAAATTTATATAGCTTCATTTAGCAAAGTCTCTGGCTGTGTTTTAATCATCTGTAAGTTATACAAAAGAAGATGGAAAGTGATGATAATATTCTTAGTTGGTATAAAACTTTACCATTATCCCTATTGTCTAATCTATGACCTAAAGTGTCATATTTTACATATAACACCCAAAACTTTTAATAATTGTTTAAGGTCCAATATAATCAGAGAAGTCAGTTAATAAACCAAGTTTGGTTTATTCGGAAATGCTAGAGAATGCTTAGTAAAGGTGTGAATAAAATTTCACATTATAATCTTTATATCTTAAGGAAATTCTCTTCAAATTTGCTTTCCATTCAAATTATCATACTACCTCTCACCTTCCCTTCACAGTTACATTTCTTCTTCTCCTCTCGCATACTCTCTAATCTCTTAGAATCTAGGTTCTTCTCTCATCACCTATAGAAATTGGTTTCTTAAAAGTGACCTAACAATCTTTAAATATCATCCCCTGTCCCGGGCCTCTCCCTAGTCAGCTTCTACGAATCCTCCACGCCTAAAGCATTATACAGATTTAAAGCAATCTCCAACAAAATCGCATCGGCATTTTTTTTTAAAGAAATAGGACAAAAAAATCAGATTTGTGTGAACCCTTCACAGACGTGACTACTCCCCATTTCCATAACCTCCCCCTTATTTTTGTCACCCAGCCCAGCCCAGCCCACTACTGGATTCCCTGCTACTTATTTTGACTTTTCTACTCACGTCATTTTTTTAAAAGCTTTACCTTAATTTCCCCATCAAATATACTTACTATCCACAGTTTCAGTTTATTTATTTATCTAACAGTATTTATTAAGTTCCCAATAATGTCAAGGATACAACAATATGACAAACAGAATCTGAAAACTTCCTACTGCAAAGCTTCTAGAAACACTGAATATAGATATAAGAAATATATAATATATAAGAAATTATTTAAATAAGGGGAAAATATCCAGAAGATGTCATAGTAAGAAGAAAATCAAAATCAGTATGCCGGATGTTATGTAATCCTGAGGCTGTTTTCTCAAGCAAAATCCAAAGTCACATTTTTGACCACCTACTGCACAGCCTCTTTTATAAAAACCTCATATTCAATGATGAAGAAAAAAACTAAACATCTTTCTTCCAAAACATCTCCTCTCATTTGTTCTAGCCTAAGCAAACACAAACACAGAACGTTCAGTTGGTCATTCCAGGAATTTCAGAGCCATCCTTTACCTTCCCTCTCCCAGGTTCCTGCTATAATCTGGTGTCCAGTGTACCCAAGGGGTCGTGGTACCCTTGTGTCTATTGAGTTGACTCCTATTAATTCTGTCCATGTGTCTGGGCTTTGGTCTTGGTTACCTTACGCTTTCTATAAACCCTCAACTAAGACCCAAATCTTTCTTTGCTAAGCAGGGGCCCTGACACTAATTCTTACCAAAACCTACCTTTAGGTCTTCTTTGCCACAGCAGCATAACCTCAGTGATACTGCCATGTTATTTTGAGCGTCGTACTTACCTAATTATCTTGACTGTCACAATCAGCCTATAACTTTAGATCCCTAGCCCATAGCCCTTAGCCTAAATATTGATGCCAGAAAATTTAGCAACTTGAAAGACTGATCCTACACACATTTTCCTCTATCCTGAAATAGAAAACATCCTACATATAGGGAAACACCTTGAACACAAACTTAAATTCTACCAATTCTGGGATTCAAGTGTATATTGGCATATATCTGGAAAACTGGTGTATATAGAGTGTGATTGTGCCTACTGAAAGTTTATTTGCATGAAGATCTGATAAGCATCATGGAAGAAGACACATCTCAGGGAAAGAAGGGCTAGACAGAGAACACAGGTCAATAAATAAAGCCTTGGGCACCGAAAATAATTGTATATCCCTCCAAGCCCTGAACCCCATGAAGTCCTATGTGTGAGCTCCATGGAAAATGTGTGTCAGTTATAGGAATGAAATCAAGAAGTTAGTTAAAGACTCCTGGTGCTGTGATAATTACCAGACTGAATCCTTGGCTGCCATCTTGTACATTCAAAAAAGAAAAAAACATTTCAGGCCTGGAGCCAATGGGAGGGTTGATTGGGAAAGAAGCCATTCACTCTCACAAATGTCCGTTGTTTAGAAACCCTGGCTTCAAGTTCGCATAGAACGAGAAAGGAATAAAAGATAGATGAATGAGATGAAAGGGGATCCAGGCAGAAGCAATAGGCAACAAGGGTAGAGTTTGAAGATATAGATTTGGTACTAGTAGGTCAGCTTCAAGAAGTTCTCACCTATTCCCTTCTACCCAGCAGGCCTATCGCTCACTAAAATTCACCATCATCACACTCTCATTGCCCACCCCCCATCAAAGTAGGTTATCAAGAAGCAGCTATGACAACTAGTGTTAGATTAAGCACAAGGTCATAGTATGACAAACTAATATAACCCACATATACACATCAACAATTCCATTCCATGTGGCCTATTCAAGCAACTGAGGATTGTTCAATTACAATTAGCTCTCTTTATCTGTCTTACAGGTATTCCTTTTGCTCTTTCACTTATCTTTATTTTTGTACTATGGTCAAATGTGTTTTTCAAAGTCTCTCTCCCTCTTACCTCATTAACAATGTGTACATCCTCACAGCTCCTGAGATGACTCTTGGGAGATCAATATTGCAGCATGCTATAAAAACTATTGTACTATTCTGCTTTATATAATGAACAAATGAAATGACTGGTCTAAAGACCAGCAACTAGTTGGAGACAGAACAGAGATGATTCTAAATATCCCCTTAAGCAAAAGAAGTTGATTTCATATTGAATTATATCCATTTGATACTGACAGAATAGCTTACTATGGATTTAACATTGTAGAAATGTCAAATGAATAAAAGATAGAGTCATATTGTGACTTCATAACTCCAGAGACTAAATGGATCCAAGTATTCCTAAGCACCCTGGACAGTTCCTTTGCTCTCATAGGTTCTACCCCTTGAATCTTCCCATTTGGATAAATGGGTCATATTATCACTACATAGGTTCTAAAGTCATGTGTCAGAAAGTATCTCAACTATCATCGAGCACAGTCCTTTTTGGGGAGGTCAAGAAACTGAGACTCGGTGGTGAATTGCTTTGTCCAAGGTCAGTACTACCTTGTCCAGAAGAAAAACTCAGGTCTCTTAAGTCCAATTCCAATTCTCTACAACATATTGAAGTTGCTTAATTTCCTCTTTTTTCTTCCCTCTTTAATTTCCCCCTGACCCTGCCCCCCATTTCCATCCCAGACTCATGGATGCTGCCTTCCCCCTCAAAGACTGGATCTCCGAAGGTCGGGCGTCCCCTCCCACATGCTCGTGGTGTGCACCCAGGGCCCGGCAACCCCCGCACACTAGGTAGTCCTGGCACACTCAGGGCCTGGCACACCTGAGGTATAGTCCATGGCTCCACCTAGGGCACGAACCCAGGACCTTCTGCGTGTAAAGCAGACGTGCCAACCACTACACTATGGAGCCATCTCCAATTTACTCTTAACAATTATTTTTAAAATAAGAGAAACCAAAAAGAGTTGGGATACTTTAAACATATTTATTTGCCGAAGTTAACTTCCTTTCCTTTCGCACTCATCTTTATAATCTGTAAGTGTAGTCTAGAAGAAACCTGTCATTCTTCCCATGTTTCTCAATTCCTAGATGGAGTTAAAACTCCTATATTATTTATTTATGGATTTTTAAATTTTATCCATGCCTCTGTAGATGGTTGGGATATGAAAATGTCAGAAACCCTGTGTCTCTAATGAGCATACTCCACATGCAGGAAATGTGGAAAGATCACATTCCTTCTAAAACATTATTGTATATATATATATATATATATAATGTGGTTTCTTCAAGATGCTCTTAATCTAATAGTAAATCTTTGAATGATAACTATGCCTTAATTTCCAGCACAAATTTTATATCAATAACCTGATTTTAAAATCGCTAGAGACTTTTACTCTTATTGTTATTGTTGAAAACTAATGCTAGATTTGGTGTACTCTCAAGAACCTCTAAAAACCATTTTTATATGCCTTTACTTAAACCAATCAATTTTTTTCCTTTCTGCATTATTGCTTTATTAATAATTTTTCTTTTCAATCAGTTTCTGTTAATAAATTTCAACACATCACATTTTAGGCTCTGCTAGGGTGAAATAAAATAAACTTACATTTTCAACATTCATCTTTATTTCCTCACTTTCCCATTTTCCTACTGCAATAAAGTCTTTCTTCTTTTTCTTTAATGTCTTTGACTTTGACACCTTTTTTACCTATCATACTTCTAGAATACCATATTGAGCAATATGACTGTTCTAGAATATATCTATTCTCAATTCGGTTAATCTTATATAACTCCCTCCTAGCTTTACCTTTCACCCTTTCTGACACACACACCTCCACCACGACCACCTGGACTTTCTTGTCTCTTCAGGACCAGAACTGTTATAAAAATTTTTCCTGCTAGAAAGAACATTATAACAGTTGATTTGCCATAGCCCATACATTTCATTTGGATCTCTCCTTATCTTTTATCTAAAACCCAACGTTATCTAACATGTCTTTCTTTTATATGGTATGGTCATATTGTCATCAACACTTGCATTTTTTTGAGCACCTATCCTTATACAAGGACACGAAAGCTATAAGACATGACATATGCCACCTAAAAACCATAGGCAATGTATAAAAAGATGATGAGCAATCAATAATGAATTAAAAGCTCAGAGAAATTCTTCCTGGTCAGGTTTAGGCTTAGATTGGTTCTGAAAGAACAGGACATAGCCAAAAAATTGATTTTATAATACTGAAGATAGATACATAAAAATAGTTTTATTCAAAAAAACTTTCAAAAATTTCTCTAAAAGACAAAATTACCATATTTTTGTGTACATTAAAGAAAAAATTTTAAAACTCCTTTATATTAATTTTCTGAACATTAAAAACATAAGCAGAGTAATTATTCTTGGCACGTCTTTACACATGTTAGTTTCTTAGCAACAGTTACCTCAAAAACTTTTTACAAATATTTTTCTGAATTTATGTTTATTAAGGCAATATTATTTTTAATTTTGTCCTAATGTTTTCTGCAATCTTCTTAAAAGTTTAAAAAATTTAAATAAATTTGAAATTATTGGCATTGTCAACTAACTCTTTTGAAGCCGTATTATTTTTTTATTGAGAAAACTCCAGGAGCTCATGTAAGGTTGGAACAAATTCTGCTAAATAGAGGCTATTCTTAATTCTAATTTTTTCAAGGAAATGTACAAATATTTCAGTCTAAATATCTTCAAAGTTTCTGTCTTTGTGTTTCCATCCAAATTGCTTTAGCTAATAGATATTTTTATAGGCCCAAACTATTTAAATAAGATGTCTCTACTTACAACTTTTTAAATATTTCAAAAAAATAAATGCTGTAAATTGAAAATCTTCTCCACTTCATTCCATTCTAGTAGGAAATATAAATACATCTCATTAAAAATAAAAGTTTTATTAAAAAATCTTTCCAAAAGTTGAAGTATTTCAAGGCCTCATTGAATTTCAGAATTAAAGCTTCTAAACTGTTTGAGCTATTATGGTCTCATTAAACAGAATATGCCCTAACATTGGTATTTAAGATCAATTATTCTCCTGCATTTATATTAATTTTCAAGATCTTCCTGCTTGCAAATATTGGTTTTAGTAATTGCAACTTCTTAAAATCTTCAAAAGCTAAATTTTGGAGATATGCCAATTATTAAAGACTTTAATAAAACATTTCCAAATGATTTGGAACAAAATACAATTAAAATCAGAAAAGTCATTTTAAAAAAGTTGAATAACATTATACAACATGTAAGTTGATTATATAAGGTTTAAAACATTTGTAAAATTTGAGTGATGACAGATAGCAAAGTATATGCTTCTTTTTATTGATATATTTTTATATTCAACATCAGCTTCATAAAAAACAAGTTTAATTGTTTTAACCATATTCATAAATATTGTTGTAAATATTTTCAGCAATAACTTCTATTTTAACAGTAGTATATTGTGGTTTGCTTGGACAGACACAATTTAAATAATGCACTCCCCACTAATTTCACACATATTTCTATTTCATAGGTTTCTTCACTTAGTAACAACACTGATCACATTATGGTGTGCTCCACCAAAATTTGCATTTGTATGATCATCACAAAACATCTAATTTTGTCTCAAAGTTGAAATTTTTAACTAAATTTACAATAGTACTTAAAATTATATCAGAAACCTTTGAAAGAACAAACTTCCAAAAACTTTACTTGTTTCTATGACTAGTTGAAAAACTATTTTTGGTATTATCTTTATAGAGTTTTAATTTGAAATATATACGACTCGGCCTTTTTCAACCAGGGTTTTTAAACAGAATTAAGCTCTAATGCTCCAAGACATCCATTGTACATAATTCTATGCATCTGGAATGGTACTAGTTGTATACCATCTTTGGCAAAATTGAGAAAACGATCTTTCAGATCATTTTTCTGTATTCTGTGGCTCAGATGAGAAAGTCGGTTGGTCACACTAATATAAAACTGTCATTATTTAATTACTATTGAATATTTTCTTCTGTAAATGGTTCCAACACAGTAAGTTACACTTCAGTTTTTATATTATGTACACAAGAAAACTTGGAATAAAAAATAAGAGAAATTAATTCAGAAGAACAGTTATTTTAAAAATGTTCAAGAAAAGTCGTTTCACATCATTCTATGTAAGCACACCTTCTAGAACTGCAGTTATTAAATTATTGCGTTCCAGCAGTCTTCTTAAACTAATTCTCCAGTAGATGTTGATGATTCTTCAGCAGATTTGTGTTTTCTCGTTTCCATGTGGTCAATGATGGCGCCACAGCCTCCACAGTGAATGGTAAATCTAACATTTTGTGCAAGTTACACATTGATTATCAACTTTCTTGATAAAGAAAATTTAGTACTTAAATTTTCATCAAATAGTCACTTTTCTCCCTTTTGACCTATTTCTGTCAAAATGGTTTACTGCCCCACCCCCCAAAAAATATGTCACCAAATAATAGTGTCTGTAAGATCTATATCATATATATGGTGACAAAGTCACTATAGCAAAACATTCACGCTACTTGCTATGTGATCTACACAGGACTGTCCTGAACTAGAAGCAGAACTAATACGTGATCGATGCTATATCATCTGGGTGTCTGACAGCTTTGGCAAGAGTCATGGCAAGGCCTTGTCACCACTGGCTGGCAAACAAAGTAGCCACCAGGGCGGCGACTTCAAATGCCTCTTCCAGCACTACTCAAGACCAGAAAGAATTAGCCATCTCACACTGCTTGTATCTGAACACATTGCATTTTATCAGTGAGTGTCTGACATTCCTCCTCGAAGAGGAGATATCTATTAATTATGTCTAAAAAGATCAATTTAACTACAGGTTAAGCTGAGACCTCCGCTCACCAAACACGTAGCTCACACACTGCTAGAAGGGATCAGAACAGAAATCTTAGATACAAAGCAGAGGTCTACCAAAGCCAATTTAACAAAGTGGTTTATTATTTTAATGCAACAATTAACATCAATACTTTGTTAGAGAGTGAAAAATCCAGAGCAAATGCTAAATAGGGTGGAATGCTAGGCAACAGGCAAAACCTAGTTACTGCTGTGGGCAAACTAAGATAGAAGATCACTTGTACTATAAGGAAACAAACAAAATCATTTAAGCAGAACTTTTTTAAATATTTAAATTTCTACATTATAATATTCAGTAAAGATCATGGTTTTATGGTGTGGTTTCTCCACTTCAAGAAAAAAACTGCTAAAATAAATACATGTATACCAATGAAGTTGCCATCTTTATGGTTCAAAAATAGTTCAAAAACATCAGCAACTTTGTATTAATAATCTTAACACTTTGAGTTAGTCCATAGTTCAGAAGACATGTTGATGCTGAAAAGCAAAAGAATTTTGCAGGAAAAGTAAAAGTAAAACATTAAGAAAATATGCACATTCCAGAAGAGAATTAGAAAATGGAAGATTAAGAGCTATAAAGGTTGTATAAAGATCTTTTCTTTAATTATGTTCCTAAATCTTTATTAAATGTGTCTTGAGCAAGATTTACCCTGAAATATTCTCAAGAGGGTATGAGTTCAGAAACTGAAAAGAAACCAGAGGTTCATAGGGGATACCAGTAATTTGTCTGGCACTTTGCAAAGTGAGAAAGAGAATTGAAAACTGAATGGGACTGATTAGATGAGAAAAGAAAGAAAAGCAAGAACAGATTCTCAGGGAAGATTGGGCCTTGCCCTGAGGTGTACCAGTCACGCACTTAAAACCCTTTAACATCAAAACGCTGTTTAACACGTGCTAACACCCAGCTGGATATGATTTTCAATTCTCTTAATTTTTCTCAGGTGCTGAACTTATAAGGACCCAACTACATGGAGCTCGTTTCATAGTTGAAGCTGTCTCAGTCTATGCTGTACCACAGAGGTATTTATTGCAACCGTGAGTTATAAAGCAAACTATCTTATTTTAATTGGGGACAGCAGGCAGCATAAGGTATTGGGGGGAAAAGGTACTGGTCTTGGACCTATGATCAGTCACAGCTCTTTGACAAACTAGATGTACTCTCAACAGATCACTTCATTTCTCTAGATGTCTTCATCAATAAAGGGAGAGCATGGACCAGGTAAACTCTAAGATTATGATACTGTTATTTTCCTGAAATTAGAATAATGCGAAAATATCAGACAACTTCTGTTCTAATGTTGTATTCTTAGGTGGCTCCTGGGGAAGGGGAGAGGGGAGAAAAAGCAAAATTCTAAGAATCTTTAATTAATACAAAGAAGTTTCAGGATCAGCAGAGTCAGGGCAGGGACAAAGAGGGCATGAGGGAGGAGGATAAAGCTGTCTGTTTTCAAATTACTTTTTACCAAGCCTGCTTCTGGGAGCTGTGGAAGTGGATCATCATTTAATGAGTTTATTTCTTCTTGCTGAGGTCTGTGTGACTGAAATTCAGTCCTGGTTTTATCCTCCTGCTGTTTTTTGTTTGTTCAGAACTGAGCATTTGACAGATATTTCAACTCAAAAAAAAAAAAAGAAGAAGGAAAGAAAAGAAAAAAAGAAAGAAAGAAAAAGAGAAAACATAAACAAACTACAGGATGAAGTTCCATGTCTGGAGGTTTTTCTTATAAATTCTTTTCTCTCGTGCTCTCTCGCGCTCTCTCATGTATATTTTAGGAACTTCGAAGCATATGTTGCTAATCACTCTATTGGCATTTCATTAATGTTTGCTATTCTGACTTATTAAATCTAAATGAAATCCTTATTGGAGACTGTTAATATGTAGTGCAATATGCCATGAGTAGAGTAAAAACATTCTAAAGCAGATTAATGTCCATGCATGTCTCCCAGGGTAGAATTTTTTTCTGAGAGTCTATCCTCCAGGAGCAAAACAATGCTATTGTTAGTTGTTTTTTGGTTTGTTTGTTTTTCCATCACACAGATATTTCACCTGGAGTTAACTGTTAGTGAATAAAGTTGTTTTAGTTAGAGGTATTAAATGGACCATAAAATGATTGTTTGATCCTAATTGTATAGATGGGGAACCTGAAACATCAAGGATATGGGTTTTACTAAAGGCCACATAAGTAGTAAGTAACAGAGTCACACCTCTAACTTCTGGCTCTTAGTTTATTCCACCACATAAATTAAATGATATTCACCTTTGAAAGTTCCATCATCACTTCATCATCCTAAATTTGCTATTTGACCTTAGGGCCCATAACTATTTTGTCCTCACTCTTTTGTTCTGCTTTTCAATGAAGTGGAGGTTTTTACCTTCCTTGGTTGAAGGTAGCAAGTTAGAACAAATGAGTTCCTCTTTCTAAGACTATGTTAGAGAAGCTCAAACAGGAGGTGCCAGGGAGGGTACATTTAAGAGCAATTAATGCCACTCCCCTTTTTTTTTTTAAGGATTCTCTCTATGGAAACTTTTCCACTGTCCCTCGAAAAATTAGAATACTGAGAAATATGAGCCTGTTGTTAACAAGATCTGTTAACATTAATCCAGCCTCATTTTCACTAGTGTGCTTATAATCTCTTTTTCATAATTAAAAAAAAAAAAAGCTCTGCGACTGAAAGTTATATTTAGTAAGGAGTCACTAAAACTCATTTGGCAATAAAAGCTGATATAGACTGATATGTTTATTTAAAGTCTTTATTTATCCTAATGAGTTTAAATCTTCAGTAAATACTGATGCATTTGTTTATAAGGTATGGCTCCAGACCCTGCTGTGGTGTAATGTAATAATATAGGAATTATATTTCTAAAATTCACAACATCACCAATTACAAGATATATCTGGCAATTTTGGACTTTGAAGAAGAAATTATGAACCTTTATATGAAAGTTGTGGAATTTCAGAGACTTGGAAAATTTTGAAGCGTGATTTATGGCACTCGAGTGAGATGATTTGGGGTCTGATAGCTAAGGAAGAATCTGTTTTGGTGACAGTGTCCTATGTATGCAGAGCATGTGTTTCTGTGTTATATCAGAAGAAATCACATTGACTTTCTTAAAGGACAATTCAGTTCTTTCTAAGAATTGGGAAGCCCCATAGCTTAGATGCAGAAGTAATTCTTGTGCTTGGAACACACACTTATTAAAAACTCATGAACTGATGGGACTCAGCAAATGCAAGAGTTAAAAATTACACTAGTGAAAAATCTCCAAAATGATGTTTTATGGAAAACTGTGTTGAAGTAGAAAAGAAAGTTGTGACCAATAATGCCTGAGAAGCCCCAGATACTCTATCCTGCTCTTGAAAACTGACAATACATATTAGCCTATTAATTGCTCTAGGAAATCCTACAAAAACAATAACACAAACAATACTGTTAGCTCACTTGACCATAAAACTCATCATTTCCACTAGTACTTTATGACGTCTCAACGTACATTAGCATTTCCATGAAACAACAACTGAGAAAGTTACTGGCTACCTGTTGAACACTGAAAACAGTTCTGAGATTGCCAGCATTCCTAAACTTTATGACAAACAGAGAAGGGCAACTAGGAGACCAGAAAAGATTAGAGGCACTTGAGTAGGGACATTAGTTTGGATAACAGAAAATTTGGAGTCTCCTGATCCATCACTGATTATTATCTTCAGGTGTCTCCATTGATATTATAAGAGAAGTAGAAAAAGTTCCTTTAGGTAAAAAGTTCTGGTTGTCTTACTTTAGCTGAACACATTTTTTTAAATTATGGTAAAATACACAACATAAAATGTATCATCTTAACCGTTTTGCAGTGTACAGGTTAGTGGTATTAAGTATACTCACATTGTTGTGCCACCATCACCACCATCCATCTCCAGCACATTTCATCTTCCCAAACTGAAATTCTGAACCCATCAAACAATAAACCCCATTCCCTGCTCCTCAGCCCTTGGTAACCTCCATTCTACTTTTTGTCTCTTTGAATTTGACTGCTCTAAGGACTTCATATAATTAGAATTGCACAATATTTGTCCTTTTATAAGCGGCTTATTTCACTTAGCATAATGTCCCCAAGGTTCGTCTATGTTGTGGCATGTGTCATAATTTCATTCCTTCTTAAGACTGAATGATATTCTATTGTATATATAGACCCCATTTTGTTTATTCCATCAACTGACACTAGGGTTGCTTCCACCTTTTGGCTATTGAAAATAATGCTGCTATGAACATGGGTGTGCAAATGTCAGTTTGAGTCCTTACTTCCCTTCTTTTGGGTATATACCCAGAAGTGGAATTGTAGGACTCTATGGTAATTCTACATTTAATTTTTTTAAGAAATTAGCATATAATTTTTCAAAGCAGCTATGCAAATTTACATTTCTATCAACAGTACACAAGGGCTCTAATTTTTCTAACTTCTCACCAACATTTATTATCCTGTTTGTGTGTGTGTGTATGTGTGCATGTGTGGCCATCCTAATGAGTGTGAAGTAGTAACTCATTATGATTTTGATCTGCATTTCCCTAATGATTAGTGATGTTGAGCATCTTTTCATGTACTTATTGATCATTTATATATCTATTTTGGAGAAATGTCTATTGAAGTCTTTTGCCCATTTTTAAAATTTATTTATTTTAATTAGTTTCAAGCATATGATACATTGGTTAGACACCTATATAGTTCAGAAAACAATCCCTCCAATTTCTCCTTCCATACTCTGACCTTCCACCTAGCCAACGTATTCATGCTAATTGTATTTCCTATACCATACTCCCCATCCCCATGACCATTCATCAGCTACTAATTTGTACCTCTTTAACCCTTCACCCCATTCTCCCAGCCCCTCAAACCCCTACCCCTCTGTCCATCATCAAATTGTCCACTATATTTGTGAGTCTGTTTTTGATTAGTTCACTCTTTTCATTCCTTAGATTCTGCATATAAGTGAAATCATATAGTGTTTATCTTTCTCTTTATGACTTAAATACCTTCTAGGTCCATCAGAGCAATATCTTTCTCCATTCCCTTCCTTTTCATATGTAAGGGTCTTGTTTTCTTATCCTTTCAGCCACTCTATCTTATGGTTGGAGCACTTAATTCTTTTCCATTTAAGGTACTTATTGATAAGAATGTAGTTGTTAGCATCCTGTTTTTGATACATATTTTTTCTTCTTAAAGATGTCCCTGCAATAATTCCTGTAATACTGGCATGGTGGTAACAAATTACTTTAGCTTATTTTTGTTTAGGAAACTCTTTATCTGTCCTTCAACTCTAAGTGATAGCTTTGTAGGATAAATTATTTTTGGTTGTATCTTCTGGGTCTTCATCCTGTCGAATATATTTTGCCAAGCCTTTCTGTCCTGCATAGTTTCTTTTGAGAAATCAGCTGCCAGTCTTATGGATTTTCTCTTATAAGTAACTATCTGTTTTCCTCTCGCTGCTTTTAATATTCTTTCTTTGTATTTAACCTTTAGCATTTTAATTACAATGTGTCTTGATGTGGGCCTCTTTGGGTCCCTGATTTTTGGAATTCTCTGTGCTTCCTGGGGTTTTATGTCCATTTCCTTCACCAGGTTAGGGACGTTTTCCATCATTATTTCTTCAAATAACTCTTCAACTTCTTGTTTTCTTTCAAGTACTCCTATCAGATGGATATTTTTACATTTAATTGTGTCCCATATGCTCCTTAAATTATTTTTACAGTCTTGGCATCTTCCTTTCTTGCCATTCCGCTTGAGTGT
>NW_006438076.1:1118040-1133602 GCF_000325575.1 Pteropus alecto | reverse complement strand
CAGCAGGCCATGTTTAGCCCCAGCCTGTGCCCATCCAGGACCACCTGTTAAGATTCAGCAAGCAATCCAAAGATGCTGTGCTTATAGTTGCCTCAAAAAGCAACACCAGAAACAGGACAGCCATCTACAGTGTGCATATAGTTGCCTCAAAAAGCCACACCAGAAACTGAGGACAGCCATCTACAGTGTGCGTCTAGGTACTGGTCAGCAAGGAGCACCTGACTCGCAGAGGAGAAACCTGAATGTGGCTTGAGTGGGGCTGTGAGTTGCAGGGGGCAGGGCTTCAGAGAATTCTCTGGGCAGAAAAACCTCTGTTATTCAGTTTGATTACGTGTCTGCTATGAGGGTGCTGTGTCTGTGCACTGGAAGGGGAGAAGGCTCAACAGGGAACAATGGATACTGCTGGCACTTCAGTACAGAGCAAGTCTCCCTTGACCCTCACTTTGACTCAATATCTCCCTGTAAGTCCCTGGTGCCCCCTTCTGCACAGCCAAATCAATATTGGTCCTTAGCGCGAGCAAGTCCATCATCATGAAAATCTACTCGTCAACATGGCCCTTTTAAGAGGCTTCTGCCGCTACTGCTGCTGCAGCCTCAGCCTCTGTCTCAGCCACTCCAGACTCAGCAGCCCCGCGTCTTAGTCCCGGCCTACCTTCTGCCATTGCAGGGTGCTTTCTTGGATTTCTCTCTGGCTTGTTCATCAGATCTTGGGCGATTTTTCCTTGCTGCTGGCCCTTGCTTCTATCACAACTTTGATCAAGTCACCAGAGAGATAAACAGAGCCTCTATCATCTACATCATTTTGGTGGCCCTCTTTCTTTTGCCTATTTTTTAATCAGATTATTCTTATTACTATTTGTGTTGTCATTGTTGTTGAGTTGTAAGCTGAACACAATTTTTAAAAATCATTAGCTTTTCCTAAAGGTGGAATTCACTGCCTCTGAAATGGTGAATTTTAAGACCAGAAGTGTGCAAACATAAGCTGTAATTATAGTTCTTTATTAATTTAATTTATTTCCTGTATTTTAAAAAAATGTTCATGCTCCAGTTTCGAATGCCTGTTTAAATACATGTATTTGTTGACGCTTCCACTTGAAACTTCACTGAATCAGAATTTCAATAATTCATTCTACATATATAGAATGCCTACTATATATGTGGTAAGCCTGTTCTGGGTCCTGGAGACACAGCAGTGGATAAAGTAGTCTTTGGAACTGAAGAACTTACACAGTGATATGTGAAAAGATAGAAATGAGAACATATTGTTATTTTCGAATCATAAGATCTGTAGAAAGAGAATTTCAGGTAGCGGAACCAGCAAGCAAAGACCTTGTACCAGAATGTTCAGTATCTTCAATAAACAGTGAAAGTTAGTATGACTGAGAGAAATAAATACAAGAGATCACGGTGGGAGATATCCTCCGAGTAGGCAGATGATGTAATGCTAAGGAAGGAGTCCTGGATTTTATTCTAAAGATAAAGGGAAGTCAGTGGAGTACTTTGAGCAGTGGAAATACATGATTAGATTTAGATTTTTGAAAGATCACTTTGTCTACTGTACAGAGAGCACTCCTTACAGGGAAAAATGGAATTAACAGTTAGGAGTAATCCTAGTGAGAAATAATGGTGGATTGAACCAGGTTAAGAGTTGCAGAAGTAATGAAAAATCAGAACTGAAGTATACTTTGAGGTAAAGTCAATGGATTTGCTGATTGTTTGTACAGGAAACTAAAAAAACAAAAAATTAAGATAATCTGAGCAATTGAGTGATTGCTGGTGCCACTTACCAATATAATGACAAGAGAGCAGCAGGTTTGGGTGGGGAGAAAACCAAAAGTTTGCTATTGGAATGTTAAATTTGACATATCAATGACATATCAATAGGAGATGCAACCTGGGCAGCAAGAAAAACTCTAGGCTGACTAAGCAGGACAGAGAAAGAGAAAACTTCCTTTGGCAGTTACAAAAGACTGATCATCCTACCTGGGAAAGGATCGGGAATCAGAAATGACAAGAAATTTCTGAAAAATGGTGCTGGAAAAAAATACCGAATATAGAATGATTGATTAGAAGTATTTATGAAAATTGTTAGATTCTCAGATTCCTGAATTTCAACCCCTCTGCTCAGCTAAGCATTTGCCCATTCTTTCGTTTAGTAAAAGAATAAAGTCTTGTTTTCTGGACATGCCAAACCAAAGATGTTCTAGAGTTGAAGAAATGAGGTTCTTTGTACTGAAAACAAAGAGTATGTAGTTAAATCACACTATTTGATAAGATCCCTCTCTGATTTTCCCTCAACTTGGCTTCCAAGAGGTAATTAAATTTATTAATTTAATTACAAAAGACCAGATATTCCTCTTTGGACAACTATCTAATTTATTAGAAAAAGTTCTGATATATGGGAAATCAAAAAAAAAAAAAGAAAGAAAGAAAGAAAATTAACCATCCAAATCACTCTATGGTGAAGCCCACCAGTCCACAAGCCCCACTCAAGCACAAAGAGATTCCAGTTTTTAGTGCATCAATAAAAAAATATGGACAGAAAACCAATGAGCAACATTCATTTGAAGAAAATATTTGATAAGAAAGACTTATGCAAATAAAAACAATGCAGAAAGCTAAAGTAAATGAAATATCTACAGTTGAGATATTAAGACAGATAAGAGTTATTAAGTCAATGAAACAAAAACATACAACTATAAAAAGAACATTGAGAGAGTTTGTTTTTAAGGAGCTTTGGTTTAATAAAAATATACTATGTTTTAAGAATTATCAATGAAAACTTTGAATGAGGCTGAGGAAATCTCTCAAAGTAAAGCATACAAACTAACAACAGCAGAAATGGAAACTAGAAAATTATTGAATATAACTAAAAAAAAAGAGTCCAGAAGGGCTGATGTCCATTGTAAGGGATCTAGAGAGAGAAAATGGAAGAAGAGAATTATCAAAGAATGTGTACAAGCAATTTATATAGAACTAAAGTGTATGAATTCCCAGATTGAATGGGCTTATCAAGAACTAAGAATAGATACAAAAAAAACACATCAAATTGCATCATTATGAATGAAATGTTAGAATGCTGAATGTGAAAAATAGACCCCAACGACTATGAAAAAAATATATAAAACAGGTCACCCACACAGAGGATTCAAGTCAGAATGGAACAGAGATTTTAAAGCCAATCTAATTGCTAGAAAACAGCAACAAAAAGTGCCTAAAAATTGTGAGGAGAAATGATCTACCTAGAGATCTATAATATCTATTATTGATTAAATATGAAGAAAGAATAAAGAAATATTCAGCATACAATTTAGAGCAAAATACTTCCAAATTTTTTCCCCCCAGGATCTATAGGACTATTTTTTTCCACTAAAATGAGAGGAAAGACCAAAATAGAGGAAGACATAAGATAAAGAAAACAACCACATCAGCAAAGGAGAGAGGAGAAGAAAATTCTCAGGATGATGTGGGAAAGCAGGATGACTTATGTACACTGGGGAAAGAAGACAAGCAGTTTAGACTGAAATGGGAAGATGGAGGATCACAGGAAATATTTCTCCAAGAAGGAAAAATTGATAGAGTATAATAACGAAGGAAAATTGATACTTCTGACAGTGTTTTGAGTTGATTGTGTTCTAGGTACATAGAAAACTAAGCAAACAAACAAACAAAAAAAAAACAAGTAAAACAAGAAAGTTATTAATTCTAGAGGAAGCAAAAATGTACAAGGAAACATAATCATAGTATTCTACATGGCTCAGCTGCATGTACTATTGGCATAGTGAAAATGTGTTCAAACACTGTTCTAAGAGAAATAGTCGTATAGCCATATTGAGAGAAAGTGGGAGGGGAATACCTGTATATGAGAGAGAGGATATGAGAACTAAATCATTTTTCATAGTAGGTTGTTAATAGAAAATAGTTTAACATTATAGAAAATGTACTATATGTTATCTACACTCACTTTTTTTCTAATTTTCACTCCCCTTTCATAAATACCTCAGTACTAAAATGCCTTCCACACTTGTCAATAGCAAGTCACCAACACTCTCCATTGTTTAGCCCAAAGGACATGGGCACTTTGTAGCTTTTGTGTGACTTCTCTGCAGCTTTTGACTCTGTTGATTTGAGCTCCCAATGTAAATATGCAACTGCCTTATTAACATGTATGTCTCAGAGGCTCCTTAAGACTGGAAGGTCAAAATCTGAACACCCTGACCACACCCCAAACCCCTAATTCCACCAGTTCTATTCCTTATCCCATAGTCCCCATCTTAATGAACTATACACCACCCTTCAGAGCATTACGAAGCAGAACAGACAAAAAGTTGCTCAGGGATATAATCGATTGTGATAGCTAAAAGATTCCTGGAAACAAATGGAGAAAATCCACATCTACCAGATTTCCTCTTAGGGATAGAGTCAAATAAATCTCTTTTAAGAAAAGGTAAATTTTACAAGTAAAGCTAGTAATAAGAGAGGCCCACTAAACTTCCTTCCAAAGAAAAAGCAAAATAACTTCCAGAGCTATGGAAGCAGAAGAATCAAAGAAATGCTACTTTGTTTTCTAGAAGCAAAGATACTTATGCTTCCTGAATCTGGCCTCTACAGGTTTGTGCTGGTCAGCAGGCCACAATTCGGGAGAGTGGGACACACATGCAGTAACTGCTGGGCCCAACATGTACTCCCTGCGCTCCTCTTGTACACATGCCACATTTATGCTGGCCTCAGGGCTTTTGTTCATGGTTTCCCCATATCTCTTTTCCTCCTTTTTATTCAAATCCCAGCCAGCCTTCAAGACTTAGCCCATATTATACCTTCTTGGCAAGACCCAATTCAATCTGAAGCCTCACTAATGGCCAACTCTTTCCTGAAACTCAGCAGCACCAAAAATTGCTTTAATAATCTGAGTATATTATGGGCAGGATTTTCTTGCCAAAGAATACTGAAGTTTTATGAAAGAAGAAATCATACTTTGTGCTTCATGAAAATCTACCACCGCCTGGAAGTATGAGGAGCATATGGGAGGTAACTAAGCAGCACTGAATGAATGAATGATTGATTGATTGTTGTTTTTCCAGCTATTTTTCTATCCAATGCTATCCTACAAGGGATGTAAATGCTTTTCTATGAAAGAGACACTCTCCACCTCAATGGCAACGCAGAGCCGCCAGCCCCAGTGCTGTTGGCCATGATTCGGTTCTTCAGAGGGAAACATCAAAGGGGAGGTAAGACAGGCCTGGCACACAGAAGCTAGCCTCTCACTTGCTCCTGATACCTCAGACAACAAAGTGCCAGAATGAATCTCTATTCTGAGCTATAAGGTTAATGTGGCCATTTATAGATAGAAGGAGAAGATTAGGTATGTTGAAAGGGGAAGGTTTTTATGCTTTGCTTTTGATCCTGTCTGGCACTCCCCAGAGTTGCCATGTGCTCCACACCTGATAAATACTGTTTTATAAATGGCAAAGAAGAGAATTTAAAGCCATAAATCTATCCCCACCCCCCTCACGTTTTTATGGACCTAAAAGATAATTAAAACCATGCCCTTGCTTTGCAAATGGAGCCTCATCTTTCTGGCAGGCCCCATTTCAAATGAACTTAAGGGCAGTGTCAGTGCAAAGGGCGGCCTTGGGTTGATGCTGTCCAGGCTGTCATGGAGCACTCTCTGGCCTTGTAGGTCTCAGGGTGTGTGCACACCACCCAGGGCTGCTGCAATCACCAAAGACCTCTACACAGCTCTGTTTGGGCTTTGAACTTGGTTAATACATGGTGCTAACGAGGGTCAGTTCAAGATTTAGTTCTTTTCAGAGAAAAAAACAAAACAAAACACACAACTTTCTTCTTTGGCCATAGACTGCTCCCCTGAATTTTAACCACTTCTTTTAGTCTTTCACAGTCACCAGGGGACTGAGAGAACTAATATTAATGGACCGGGAGTTCCAAAAAAACCATGCAAATGTTATGTAGCCATTAATTAAATCGTTATAAGGACTATGTTATACCCAGGAAAATGTTTATGATGCAGTTATAAGTAGAAAATCATAATATAAAATGTTTTTACCTTATGACACAGTAAAAATAAAACATTTTACAATGTATTTTTAATTATCAAATAATATGTATGCACATAGTTGAAATAAATAATAAACAAGAGTTTATACATTAAAGACCTCTGCCCCCATCCCTTCTACTCCTAATTCCCTCCCCAGATAAATACTTTTAACTCTTTTGGCTGTTTTTTCCCTAGAAGTCAGTGCTATAACTCTAGATAATATACAGTTTTGCCTCTAGTTCTTATTCATTTTATATATTAACTTTTTAATTTCAGCTACAATAAATCAGCATCTAACTCATACTACCTCACCCTATCTTCTCTTGGAAGCAATACCTTAGTAAATCCTTTATTCTTTACCATTTTTACAATTATTTATTCTTCTTTTATTTCTTGTTCTACCAACTAAAGAGAGTAACTTTTGATTGCATATCTCGCTACTCTGTCAGATAAGAGTAACATCCTTGTCCATTCCTTCAGCTCTTCTCTCCCCACCTTCCACCTAATTTCTCACATGTACACCTCTTTTATACTGTCAAAATTAATTGCAGTTACCTTTATTCTATAGCCAGCTCTCACTGATGGGTTGATTTTAGAAGTCGAAAGTCAACCAACAGTGTCTCTATTTTTATGACTATGTCAGTGTTGAACACACCAGAATTAAGTAGTGTTTTCATGATTCTAGTTCTTTCTTAAATGTTTTTTTTTCTAAAATTTCAAATGCCTGTTTTTGAACATTTTGCCTTTATCATAATTTAAAATTGTATATCAAAAATCACATTCTCTTTTTAGATAGATTTTCCCTACCTAGGTCCCTTCATCCTTCTGATGCAACCTAAACCTGTGCTCTCTAGGCCTTGTGAATCCTTCTGCCCAAGATTTCTCTTTTCTCCTTCCACCATATCTAGAATCTGTCTTCCTTATTAGTTTAATCTTTGGTTTGCTGCTGTATTGTAGTGGACACACATCTCTCTTCCTAACAAAATCTTATTTTTATTCCAGTGCCCACCCCTTCTCTTAATGATCATGTACTTTGTTAAGTCGATCATGTTAATACTTTTTGTTTTGTAGTGATTGGTTTAAGAGTGGGCACATCTTTCATTCTAGACAATAAAACATGAGGGAAAACTTGCTAAGAAATTTCCAATGGAGTCTTTAATTTAAAAAAAAAAAAAAAGACCCATAAGAATAGCATACCCTTTTTTCCTCTGTCCATTATCATTTTTGTATGTAATATCTACTGACATCCTCTAACAGGAAGGGAGCTAACCAAGGACTATGCAACTCACAAAGAATGACAGAAGAGAAAAAATAAGAAGAACTTAGAACTTTGTGATACAACTGAGTCAACAACCACTTCTAGATTTCTTGTTATTTGAGATGTTGCCTTTCTTTCTGAGTAAACCAGTTGAGTTGGAGCTTTCTGTTCTCACAGCAAACCATTATCTAATCTGATAGAGGTATTTGTTCAAGAAGCTTCCTAAAAATAAATGTGCGAAGTAAATTTTCTGAGTCCTTAATAGTGAAAAATTGTCTTCATCTTACCAGAAAAATTTTGTGATAGTTTAGTTGGGTATAGAATCTAAGACTGGAAACTCATTTTTTCTTAAAAAATAAAATGCTATTAACGTTATTGCCCTAATGTCTTCTATTTTGTTTCTTTGTGAGGTAAACAATTTATATTCTTTCTCTCTCTCTTCTCTTTCTCTCTCTCTCTCTCCCTCTTTCTCTCTCTTTTTCTCTGTGAACTTTTATATCTTTTTCCTTTGTATTCTGTGATTTCCCAATGATATGTCTAAGTAAGACCTTTGTATTTACTGTGCTAAAAGTTCAAATGTCATTATGATAGATATTCTTTATCTCTGGATAGTTAAATTAATTTTTAATAGATTTTCCCTTTATTTATGAAGTTCTCTCTTTCTGGAAACGTGTTAATCAAATATTTGACTTCCTGGATTTATCAGCTCTCTCTGACCAAATTTTGTTACATATTTTCTTTTTGCATTTTATTACACACACTGTAATAAAATCCTAGACTTTATTTTCCAATCATTTAAAAACTATTTATATAACTAATATTTCTAAATAATGAGTTCTTTATTTTTGATTATTTTTCTTTTTCATAGCACTTGTTTTTGTATTATATTTTCACGAATGTTAATATTTAATGAAAAAGCAATTAAAAAACTGATTGGATGTTCTGTTGAAACTGTTGATCTTTGCTATTAGCTAATAATGTATAAACTGGGCATTACACTGGGAGTCTAGTAAATGAAATATATTGAAGTCATTTCTTTAAGGCTGCAGTTCTCAACCAGAAATGATTTTCCTTCCAGGGAACACTTGGCAATGTCTAGAGACATTTTTGGTTGTCAGAAATGAAGGGGAAAGATGCCACTGGCGTCTAGTGGATGAGGCCAGGGATGTTGCCCTCCACAACAGAATTGTCCAGTCCCAAATCACAAAAGTACCAGGTGGGAACTCCTACAGTAAGATCATTAACTTTCTTTAGAAAGTAACTCTCCCTTTCCCCATTTATTTGTTCTCCTAGAGAGGTAAGCACCTGGTTTCTTTAGGCTGTATTCGTTTAGGGAAAAGAGAGACTGTCCTGTATACAAACTATAAATTAATTTCTTTTTGTTCAGCCTCTATTTCATTCTCACTTACCACATCACCAACATCCAAGACTCTCTGTGGTCCAAATGGTCTGATAACTGCATCCTCTTGCATTATCATCCACAAATACATTCAGTTGTGGCTGCTTCCCCTTACTTCATCAGTTATCTCCCTGCATGTGCTTTCTATCTTCTCGAAATTTGTCGAAATCTCTGATAACCCCACTCCTGATCTCTACCTTTTAAAAAATATTTTATCATAAGTTTAAAATACTCTGACAAAATAAGAGACAAATGTATGCAATTAGGCCTCTGTGTTTGGACAGAAGGCTTTCTCTACTTAATTCATTTATTTTTTAATACTTATTTAGCACTGACAGTGTACTAGATTTCAGGCAGTGTTCTAGGCACTGGGTATAGAACAATGCAGAAACTGCAGTGTCTGCTTTAAAGATCTCTGCCTGGTGTATAATGAAAGAAAAGGCATAACAGTATAGTGCATTGTAAAGAAAGTGGAGTTTCAAACTAAAGCATTTGGATTTTATTCCCATCACTACATACTGGCTGAGCAATCTCTGGCAATGCATTTTAAACTATATGAGCCTCAATTTTCTCAAAAATAGAATGAAGATAATAATAATATTAACTTCCTTAAAGGAAGTTATGTGAAAATTTACTCAAAAACTTTATAAAACCTGGTGGGAAAAGTCTGGGCAATGGTTCTCAAACTTAGCTGCATATCAGAATCCTCTGTACATGCCCAGACCACTTACAGGATAATATCCAGACACGGGACCTAGGTATCAGTATTAGAAAAAAACTTTCCAGCTGATTCCAATGTGTAGCCAAGATCGAGACTGCTGTTCTCTGAAAAGATAGGCAGTCATCTCAATGTCACTTTCAAACTTGTGTGGGAGAGAAAGAACATGCAGCATTTAAGAGGCAGGTGGCTAGAAAGATGGGCTTTGAGGCTGTGCTGGCTCTCTTTAGTATGAGTGTATAAAACGCAAGGAGGCCTGAAACCTCACAGAAGGGGAGTGGTGAAAAGGTGGAAAAACATGGAGTCTCTGTCCCCTAACTAGTAGAGACTGACTATAAGCAGATAAAATGGCTGAAACCAGGACATTAGCAATAGGAGCCAGAACAGAGACCAAAGAGAGAGAAAAGAACCAGTCCTGTCTCAGCGGGCATCAATCTAGTCTGATGACCACTTTAAGCTGTTCAAACCAGCATCTTCATAAAACAGGAGTTGATCCCAGCAGATATTCTCTGAGATTCTCTTTTCATCACTGCCAGGAAGTCACATAATAATTCTTATATACCATTTAGGGAAGAAGCAGGAAAAGGGAAAGGAAATCTAAAAGACCGAGTATACACCTGAAAGACTAACCAAAAAAAATTCTTTAAAGCAGAATTTTTTTTCTGATAAGTGTAACACACACACAAACACAAACATACACACACTGACCTTACTAAATGGACAGTGATTCATGCAGAAGAAAAAATTAGAAGCAGTGTTTCTTATACATCAGAACACGCTGCATAAATTGGGGATTCAGCTACACATGTGAAAGTTTATTAGGTGCACAACTACAACTACATATATTCAGTAATATATCTCTCAGCTATTGTAACAAACAGGACCAAGCATTCAGGATTGAATACCTTTAGAGATCCTAAGAGACCAATCAGCTTCACATTCAGCTAAGAGTGGCCATTCTTCTATACATAGCAATGTTCCTTAGAGAAGGATCAAGATGATTGGAAGATTCAAACCTGCTTTCCAGCTAGCAAATAGGTCTTTGTGTCTTTTGTTCTCTCTCAACTTATGTTGTTCTGTTCTGCTCCCTATGTGCTCTCTTGGCTACCTGCTTTCTATCTCTACCCACTACTTGCCCACTGTCTCAGGGATATAGATTGAAATAGATCCAACCTATTGTACATCCACTACATGCCAGACTCTGTGCTGGATATAGTACATAATAATCTAATTTAAACACCCAGACGTATTAATATCTTTAGATGAGAAAACTGAGGTTTAGAGAGGTTAAACTTATCTGAGCTTGCACAGCGGGAAAGCAGGAACCTTAATTGAAACCCAGAAATTTCTGCCTCTGAAGACTTTACTATCCAGCTCTGCTTCCCTCCAGCCCTCATTTATTTATTCATGTGTTTCTCTCAGTTCAATGAAGATGTATTTCCTAGAGCATATCTACTTTTGAATATTCTGTACCATTCTCTCCACCAGCATACAGATTCTGGTCCATGTGTCTTCAGATTTAGTTTTAACAAAAAATAGTCTACTTGAAAGAAGCCCCAACTCCAGTTACAGCTCCATTATACCTTGTTTGTTGTTGTTGTTGTTGTTCATTTGTTTAGTTGGATTTTATTTTATTTTTTATCTCAACCTTACTTCTAGAATAAGTAATGGCCCATTTCTAGAGGGAAAATTAATTATGCTGCATTTTTAACCTCTTAAATTTCTTATCCTTTATGTATCTGAATATTCTTGATAAAAAAAAATAGATTTTTCCACTTTCCTGCTTATTTTTTATTTATTTCTTTATTATATTTCTCCTCAATAGACAGTAAGCTCCATAAGGAAAGACTCCATGGCTCAAATACAATAATCAATCTGTGTGTCTGTATGCAGGTTTAGCACATAATGGACATTCAATAAATATTTATGATATAAACAAACAAATATGTGTACAGTTTCAAAGGGCAGTAGTTATATTCTGGTGTATGTATTTCAAACCTCGTATAGAGAGCAAAATTTTCCATAGATTTTCACACTTACTAGAGGAGTAATAATATTAAAGCAAAGTTGTCCTGTTCAGTCATTCTGGCCCAGCTGCACTGCTGCACATTAGGCACATATTTCTCTCCCAACCGTCGTCCCCTCCCTCCTATTTTATAGTCTTGTTTGGGTTTGAGTTCATGGATGTGAAAGTCTGAATTGTTTGGCTTTGCTGCAGAGGCCTATCTCAGTGACCCTTATTGCTCTCCTGCAGCCACCCTAGTCTCCTTATCTGCAGCCCCATGTTTTTGATCTCTGTAATACCAGCAACATTTTCTCAAAACCCCCTGGTATGAGAAAAACTGGCTTCGAAAGTGAAAAGTGATCCGAGCTCAGCATGCTCTGCCTTGATGAACACAGCCAGCAACAGCAGACAGCAGGACTTTCACTGAATAGAAACTTGGACAACTGACAAGGGTTTACTTTTCTCACCCCTCACCCTACTTATCCAGCATGATTTCCACTCACTTGGCACCTAATTATTGGGTTTTAAATATGTCATATTCATCTCCAAGTTCACATTTTATTTTTCTTCTCTTTCCGATACATTAATTTATACAAATATATACTGATCATCTATGAGTTGCCAGTCACTGTGTTGGATACTGGGAATATAACACACACACACACACACACACACACACACACACACACCCTCCATTCTTACAAACTGACCTCAACCTCTAACTCCTCCAAGCAGCCTTCTCGGATTTCCACAGCCTCCATGATCAGCAATCAGGCACTTAGTAATCTCTTCCCCCTGGTTTGCCATGATTTCATGTGGGTTATAGTTCCATCTTCAAATTTCTTGAGATCATAGACCACATTTCTACTGGGTTTCCTTAATAACCACTAACATAACTATATTGGGCTCCCTTGCCCCTCTAGCTAGTCAGTTTTTGCAGTAAACATGTCTTTTATGCAAGCCCTCTAGGATAAAGTATGCACTCCCAAGAAGGACAAGAATGATGAGGAGAACATGGAAGAAGGCTCAGTGTTCTCTCTCTATTTTACCATAAACAATTCAGCTCTGCATTTAGGCATGTCCCCTCAACTAAGACCCCAGTAATTAGTGTTGGGGGGTGGGAGGGAGAATAAGTTAAAAAAATATGCAGCTCATACAATGCTACCCTGAAGAAATCTCCCTGAGTTCATTAGAAGACCTAATGCTTCTAGCAGATTGGATTCTTTTGCTACATGTGCATGTTGACATTCTAAGACCCAAAGGTCAGAATGAGCACATGTGCGTGGCAAACAGGCACTCACTGAGCAATGAGAGTGGGGCCAGGCTGGTGAGCCCTGAGTGTCCAGTGCAGGGAGACAGCCTCAGACTCTGTGGTCATAAGATGACTGCCAGGGCCCCACAGAGTCTAATCAGGGAGCAGAGAGAGGCCCTGGAGGGATGGGAAGAGAAGAGGAGGTCCTCTGTCTTGACCTGGACCAAGAACAAGGTGAAAGGGGAAATCACTGGGCCAAGGCAGTGACCCAGAAGCCCCAGCCAGAAGCAAAAACAGATGTGAAACAGAAGCTTGCAGTGTCCTTTGGGCCATAGGGGTCTACCCTGAAGGAGATAACCTCAAGGAAGATGCACCATCATTGACATGTCTTCACTGGGCTGCTGCTGGGCAATTAGGGCTGAACAGCCAGAGGTTTGAAGAACTGACCAGAGCACACAAGATACTTTGTCTTTCTTAATCAGCATGAAAGGGAATATGCCCCATTAGAGCCTGGAGGAGCAGCATCCTTTCCAATAATTCATTTATTTAACAAATATAAGCAGTGCTCGTTACTGGTTCAATATCCTAAGTATTCTAAATTATATAAGACATAGTCTTTGTCCTCAGGTTATATATTAATCAGCCATATCGGTGCCAACAGAAGAATTTAAAATTACTGTCTCTTACCTGAGAGTAAAAAGGAAAACTGGATCTGGGGGAAGAGGGTCCTATAAGGGAGAATTGGAGAGGCTTTGACCACAAATCTATAAGATCTTTTAGTATATCTTGCATAATCACAGATCATAGACTCAGTCTCACTTCTGGGCTGTAATAAAGCATTGGCTTACTTCTAAGAAAAGAAAAATGCTGCCCTTCTATTCCTGATTTTCCCCTATGCGCCAACCCTAGACTGAGCCACCCAGCAACCAACGCTCCTTCTATAAGAGAGAACAGATGTTACTATAATTTTTCTAGAGAACAGATATTACTATAATTTTATGCATCCCAACAGGACCACCCCCAGAAGACATCCCAATCCTGATGCCAAAATCTGAGCAGTACTCCCCAGCTGGGATTTAGAGGGACCCAGAAATGAAGCCTCTCTTTTAACAATCATTAAGATTCACTTAGTGCTTTATTGAGAATTTAAAATATGTGTTTCAAATTCACTATTTCATGTAATGGTCATGATATTATGTTTTATCCCCATTATACAGAAGAGGAAACCGAAGCTTTAAAAAAGTTAATTTACCCAAAAGTCATTCAATAAGTAAGTGACAAATTTAATTCTGAAATCTAGATTTGAACTTTCCTTAGGCCTCCATCCTTCTGCATGATCCACCCTCTCTAATCAAACTTTCTTCCTTTCTCCTGGCAAACATATACTAATCCCAGGTTAAATATTGTGGTTAAATGTCACCTCCTGCTCCTTTTTTTAGATGTTTACCCTTTTTTCTTTAAGGTATACTGGCTCACAGAGATTTTTGACATTATCTCATCACTATTTTTTGCATAACCATTCATTTTTCTGCTATAAATTTTCCGAGAATTTTGGCTGTGTTTTATCTATTCAAGTATCTATCACAATAGGTGCTTAACAAATTTTTATTGAATCTTGGGCTCCAAATCTCAGCTTTTTTATACAATGGAAAACTTCCTGCCTGTCCCCAAAGAGAAGATGGTTGCACCCACTAATTATTTTCAACTTATACCTCCTGACTTAGCTCATCATATCAAGGGGCCTGAGTAACAACAACATATCTTCCCCCAGGCTCTCCTCTCACGTTTGGGAGCCTTGGGCAATAATGCAAATGAGAAGCAACTTGCCATAAGTCTAAATATTTAAACATGAGGTATCTAGCTGACTGTTCTATCCTTCTACCTGCCATGTTGACCTTCAAAACAACCTACAAGGCTTGGTTCAAATTCAGAAATCTCTGTCTCCTCTAACTTCTGCAAACAAAACATGGAGGCATGCAGACAGTCCACCCCTGGCCTATGCCCCATCTCTTCCTACCCCTTTCTCTGTCTAAAAGCATGCAAGCTCAGTCTTCATCTGCACTCCCACGAAAAGCCACCCCTCAATCACCCTTCAGGATTAAGATATACACACAATCTACCTTTCAGAGAACACACCTGAGGAAGAGGCCCAGTAAAACCCTGAAAACAAGCTAAAGCCTATTTGGGCAAGGAATTCCAGGGCCACGAGCACCTTGAGCATGACCTAGAAGGAGTGGTACGAGGACCGGGTAAGGAGCCAGAGCAAGACTCTCTAAAACAGATCCCATTACCTAAACTAGGGTGGTGCTGACTCATCCATTTCTTGAATGTATATCAAAAAGAAGTCTATTTCACTTGGAAATGACTGGCAGAGTAGGGCTCACATTCTTGCTCTATTCCTGGTGTTTAATTCCTGAAAAAGCCCTGTTCCTGTTCCCAAAGAGGAGGCAGAGCCCAGCCTACTTGTCCCAGGGGTGAACTGAAGTGAAAGCTAGTTAAATTTATGTTATCTAAACTGTTCTTGTTACTGAGATAATAGGTCTAAAGAGGGAGGGAATTTCAAGAGCCAAGAGACTGAGCCTGCAATCTGTTTCTCCAATGTTTTTCCAGATATAAAGGAGGTGGAAAACAAATATTTCATATCATTGCCAATGAGTTTCCATTTGATTTTTTTTGTTGTGGGGGAGGGGTGTGCAGAACAAGTGGTAAACAATAGCTGTTTAATGCCTGGAAGTTCTTTAGAGCTGCCTCCAAATAAAGAAGGAAGGAAGGAAGGGAGGAAGGAAGGAAGGGAGGAAGGAAGGAAGGGAGGGAGGAAGGAAGGAAGGAATAGAAAGAAAGAAATTTCAGTTTATAAATTTGTACATAGCATTGC
>NW_006438076.1:1099783-1117937 GCF_000325575.1 Pteropus alecto | reverse complement strand
TATCTCAGATCCTTTAGGGTCCCTGCTGATAACCTTTCAACAGCTTCTCCCTCTTCCGAATGCCCACAGGATTTCATCCCCACCTTTCTCCTGGCATTGATTACTTTCTATCCCGTGTCATCACTATTTGTGTACATGACTTACTTCCTTGATAGCATTTCACATGTTTGTATCCTCATAGTACCTAACCCAGAGCTTGGGACAAGTGAGTGTTGGATGGATGGATGGATGAATGGATGGATGAAAAAAGGATAGAAGGAAGGAAGAAGGAAGGAAGGAAGGAAGGAAGGAAGGAAGGAAGGAAGGAAGGAAGGAAGGAAGGGAGAGAGAGAGAGAGAAAGAAAAAGAGCAAGAGAGAAAGAAAGAAATGGGACAAGAAGAGAGGAGAGGAGAGAAAGAAAAGTGGAAAAAAGAAGAAAAGAAAAAGGGGAAAAAACTACCTCCTTTTTGACAAAATACATGAGGAACAAGGGAGCTCTTTTTGATAAAGTGATGAAATCAAGTCTTAATAGGACCTGAAATCCCCGAGAAAGTAATGTAAGCACTTGAATGTTGAACTGAGGACAGGCCCGACACAATCATTCTTCCACTACAAGGCCATCCTGCTCAGCTTCCTATCTACACTTCACAGAAATAAGCAGGATAAACCCAGGGTAGGTAGGAAGGTGAGCATGGCATGAGTAGAACTCAGCTCTGTCTGAAACTGAACAGGAGTTTGAGACATACCCTAAAAGTCTATGAAAGTTTGTCTCATGAACATTCTCTCTAAATACTTGAAGACCGCATGGCTTCCTACTGAATTTCAGTTGTCCTGTTGTACTCAATGATTTTTTAGGTTATTTTGGAAGACTCATTCAATAAGGTCCTAAGGCCTTGCCAAGCCATGAGTCACTCTTAGTTAGATGATCATTATTCATATTTTGGAGATCATTCTCACATAGAGAGGAGAAAATTAAGAGACAGAATATTCATGGAGTTTTGCCTCCTCATGAGATGGTCATTTCACAATATCTACAGGCTATCAAAACCCTTTCAAACTACTCAACCATATCAGAAGAAAAAAAAATTGGCAGGATTAATTATTTAGCAGAATAATTTTATTGGATTTTTTCTTCTGTTTTCAGTCTTTTGGTTTGCTGTACAAATTGAGTGAATTTTCACTTGTCACATCTAGTAGAAACAGACTAATGTCATAAACCCTAGTATTTTAGCACTTTATGTTCTTCATGCTTTTATTTAATATATGCTTCTACGCCACATCTGTACCACTGATTTCTATGATATCAATTGGTTCATTCAGAGGGGTCCATGTGTCACAAAACACTCGTGTTCAGCATTTCCTTCTAACTGTGGAGTTGCTAAGAGCAAAGTGAACTTTATGCTTCTATAGTATCTTCTGCTCTCTTACCTTGGTAAGAAAGGACGTGGCAGAAGTTGAGGATAAAAAATCGAGAAGCAGGCATTGGCAAGTAATTAAAATTCCCAAGCCAGATTAGGGGTCATTGGAATATTTTTGGCAGAAATTAACTTTTAAAACCATTTATAAAACTGATTTTATTCACTCCTAACATATATATCATGCTTACATTAGGTAATGGATATACAAAAGGAGAAAAGGTTTAATAGAGAAGCTTTAAGGAACTGGAAGAATGAGTCACATCTTTATCGTCAGAGGAGAGAATTACAGCCAGAAAAAAATAGCTTCCCAGAGGCATAAAGGCTCCAACATTTAAAGAAATTTTGAGTAGTGTTAAGAGGGAAATTAACTGAGTATACGTGAAATCCAAAGACATCTATCTTTGGGCAAACCGGGCTCATAAGGAAGAATAGTTGTATGGATGAAGTTTCTGCTCCTTATACAGGCTTTCCTACCTCAGTCAAAAAATAAAGTTCCTTTCATTCCTCTAGCCCCTGCTGATTTCTCATCTCCAAAAACTATTTATATACATGAACAGACACACACTCTCACACACATACACACATGCACACGCATGCACAAACACATGTACACATATTGCCTTGTACTATTAACCCGTCCTGCATATAAAGTGTTGTTATTGTAGTAAGAAAGAAGATTCTTGACAAAAGTCAGTAACTGTCTCTCATCCAACTGTAAACTCTGCAGTCTCAGGCAGTTTTAAGTGTAAGCATACACTTAATAAATATTTGAGTTGAGTGAATGAGATCAGCTGGCGGGATAAGACATTGTATGTGCAAAGCTTTCCCTCGGGCTTCTTAGATTTGTATTCATGACTTTGTTCCCAAATACACAGAAGACTGGTGGGAAGCCTATACAATCTTTTGTCTTCATTCCTTAGCAAAAGAAGGAAACTAACAAATATCCACACCTTCTAACTATTTTACTTGCACTCACTTCACTTTATTTGCCTAAAATTTTCCCATTGTTCCAGTAAGGAAAACTGAGTCTCAAAAAGGTGAAGCAAGTTGAAAGGCTGCACAGCTGCTCTACAGTAGGAGCAGGATTTACACTCACATCTGCAGGATCCAAGGGCTCTTGTTGCCTCAGGCTTTGCACCTTTCCCCATAACGTTTTCTGGGAATCCGAGCAGTCTTTCATTTTACTAAAATGAAATTCCAACTGTTCCCCTTTAAAATGAAAGGTTTTATCTCCATTCACAAAAAGAAAAAAGAAAGAAAGAAAACTTCCTCTGACCAATGGAAAAAATAATCCATTGCTTTGCTTACTGGCAAAAGGCCCGATCGTGGGCCAGGCTGTGAAAGAGAGGGAGAGAGATTCTCATGGACAGCAAGCGCTCCACCCACTCATATTTGTGTTTCTCTGAGGTTAACCCAGGGCCCCCCACTGCCCAGCACATCACTCTGCTGACTGTTCCCACCATCAGCATCCAGATAGCAGAGAGGGCTGAGGTATTAGAATTTTATCACCCCTATTAAAAGATAAAACCTAAAATTCAACGCTTATCAATATAAGCTTCATGCACTCTATTCAGAGCTTTCAAGGAAAGCAGACAAAATGTTTCTGTTTGCCGCTTTAGTTAAACCCAGGCAGCATTGGTATGGCTAGTGCTGCTTGAAAAAGGTAATTAAAAACAGAGTAGTCTGCTTTGTTTTGATATTGGCCAGACCTTCTCTTTAGGAAATATATGGTAATAAAATAGATGAAATGGGGAGTAAAAAGAATGAAATCAACATCCTTTCTCCAAGTCAACAAAATGGTTTGTGAAAAATATGTGTTTCTTCCATGTGAATTGTTCACAGTTATCACCCCCGCTCCGTACAGCTCACCTGCCCATGCATGCATTTATACATTCACTCGGTGAATGTTTTGGAAATGTCCCCCATAAATTTGTATTGTACTAATCACTGAAATATAAACTTAATAAAACAAGACCCCTTCTCTTAAAGAGCAGACCAAATAGGGGGTGTAAGCAAAGAGTTATTTTGGAAAGGGCCTTCCTCTGCCTCTGTAGCTTTGACTCTCACCACTTCTCAGCCCCTCTTGCCCCTCCTTCTCCAGCAATACTTTTCACACTATGTTCTCCAACCATCTTGATAACTCGCAGCCCCAAAAACATGCTCCCCCTTCTCTTGCCATTCAGATGTGCCTGCCATTTCTCCTTTGCTATTCTCTTGCTCCCTGTCTTCTCTTCCCTCTTAATTCTTACTCATCTTTCAAGACACAGCTCAGATGTTAATCTCAAAAGCCATCGATGACATCTTCTCCTCACTGGTTAGATGTCCTTCCCATCTACTCCCAGAGCATCCCAAAAATATCCCTAACAAACCCTTTACATACTTCACATTGCAGTTTTCTGTGTATTTTTTTCCCTCTACTATATAGAGAATGCTAAGTGGGAAACGGGTCATGGTACAATTGTTTTGGAGCCTAGGAAAATGTCTGACATAGAATAAGTGCTCCATAATAGGGGAAAGAACAAATTAATAATTTATTTTTAATAACTAATTATTTATTAATTAATTAATAAAAGGTAAAAATATAGCACAATGGAGAGAGCTGTCAACTTTGAAGTAAGGGTACAGATAAAGTCAGGGAAGCCTACTGAGAAGACTACTGAGCTGAATCTTGAAGAATTAGCATGAAATCACCAGGCTGACAAGTTTGTGGACAATACTTTTTAGACAAAGGCAACAGCATATGCAAAGTCTTAAGGAAAGAAAACATACATTCAAAGACATGTTAAGTATCCTTATATGGCTGGGGTATAGATTATCAAGTAGTTAAATAGAAAGAGGTGAAGCTGAAAAAAATAGGCATGGAGTAGACTATAGAAGGCTTTGAATATAAACATAAGAAGTTTGCATTTTATCTTACAGGCATGCAATAGAGAATTTATTCTTTACCCTTTCTCTGTGCCAGAATACAGACATAAGATCATTCTGATAGTATTCTAATATCCACAACACAACATGAAAAATAAATATGATATAAGAAAAATGGCCTACATTTTATCCTGAAACCAAATAGATACAACTTTGGATTTTTCACTGATTTCGAATATCCATATTCCTACTCAATTCCAGCAACATGGGTAATGATGGAATTTATTAAAGAAACAAAAAAGCAAGCAAATAACAACAACAACAAAAACAATTGTTTAGGCTTTGTACTGAATCAGATCAACAGACATTGAAATATAGGCATGTATGCTTCCAAAGAAAGAAATCTTCACAGGTAATTTCAATGTGTATAATAATTGAGAGCTATTTAAGCAAACCAGGCCTATGAGAATACATGGTCTCTGAGTCCATTGTCCTATCATTTGTCTTCACTGATGTGTTAGCTACTTTAAAATTATGGGTTTCAAGTCTTGCAAAATGACACATTTTTCTCTTGTTCGCTTTTTTGTTCTCAAACTAGATTTTAACACAGCCCACTTGATTATATTAAGAGATTGAGTGAGACAGATTGCCAAGGTCAGAGCAGCAAATATCATCTTGGGAACCGAAAGATGAATGCATGTTCAAGGGAGATGTGATTCTCTTTCTCATGTTGGTGAAGAGCCATTAGACAAACAAACAATTGGGGCAAGTGCAGAGGTGTTGGACCAGGCACAATCTGCTAATGTGCTGATCTCTGATGGACATCAGCCAGCTGGCAGGCAAAGGCTCCAGTCTAAAGGAAGTATCTTACACTCAATTCTTCCTCAACAGAAACAGCTAGCCTCGAGTATAGTCAAGGACCCAGCTAATCAAATTTTCCTCCATAGGTTAAAGCTGAACTTTAAACATATTTCTGATGGCTACTTGTTCACTCAATCCCATGATTAGGAATGTCCGATATATTTGCAATATTCCATATTTTTTTTAACTCCAATCAGGACAAATGATTGTATGGGTATTGTAAAAGTAAGAGGCCATTAGACTGAGGTAGCTCAAATGCCTTGATTGCCTGCATGTACAAATTAAAACCTAAGCCAGATCCAATTCCTATAAATGCACTCATATCTGAGAAAACAAAATTTAAGAACAACCAATCACAAACAGGCAACTGGACTTTCCCAAATAGGGCAACCGCTTAGGCTATAGCCAATGAAATCACTTTCTTGCTTTGCTTCCATGACTGCTCTATAAAGCCTTTCCCTTAGCTCCGTTGTGGAGAACCCCTTACCACTTTTGGTTTGGTGTTGCCTGATTTAAATCAATTGTTGCTCAAATAAATCTTGACATTTTTAATTACCTCAGTTTATCTTTTAATCGTTTAATAATAGTTTCAGAAATCGTCAGAGAAATGCAAATCAAAACCACAATGAAATACCACTTTACCCCTATTTGATTGTCTAGAATCAAACCTACAGATAATATAAGTGTTGGTGAGGATGTAGAAAAGTTGTGACTTTTATACATTGCTGATGACATTAAATGGTACAACTGCTTTGAAAAAGTCTGATAGTTCCTCAGAAGTTTAAACTTGTTACCAAATGATGCAGTGATTTCTAGGTGCATACTAGAGAAAAATTAAAACATATGTCTACAAAAAAAACTTGTACAAGACTATTCATAGCAGCATTATTCATAATAACCAAAACATAGAAAGAATCCAAATGTCTATAAACAATCCAAATGTCTATAAACCGATGAAAGGATATATGTAATATGGTATATCCACAGAATGGAATATTACACAGACATAAGAAAGAAGGAAGCACTGGTACATGCTGCAACATAGCTGAACCTTGATGACATTATGCTAAGTGAAAGAAGCCAGTCACGAAAGACTGCATATAATTCCATTTGCATGTAATGCCTAGAATAAGCAAATGTATAGAGACAGAAATTAAATTAGTACCTAACCTGAGGGGAGCAGGTTATTGGGGGAAAATGAGAAGTGGCTACTAATGTGTAGAGTTACTTGGGGGAGAAGAGAGTGATAAAAAATGCTTTAAAATTGATTAATGTGATGGTTGCACAATTCTGTGAATGTACTAAAAACCATTGAATTACACATTTTCAAAATAAAGTAAAGGAGTTTTTAATTTCAAAAATAAAAGAATTGTTAATGAGAATAGAATAGAATATTTAAGTTCAGCTCAGCTGATAAAGAAAGGATCGTGAAGTCACCATAGATAAATATGATATTGACCACTCCCCAACCCTCCGAAGAAACCAAAGGACCCATCTTTTCTTCACTGCAACATCAGGTCTCAACCATAGCTCCTCCAAACAGACGTTTCTGCAACAACAGTTACAGTAGATAAAAAAAATTATCACTTTGAATAAATATCAGGGGTAATCTTCAGTCACCAACCAATCAGCACAGATTCCAGGCAATCAGAATTGAATCGCAACCAATTAAAATGTCCACTTTGTTAGGTGCCTGACAGATGATTACCTGTCTCAGAAAATAGGATCTACTTCTCATACAGAGTGAACATGTTTTAGAGTAGATGCTATTTGTCTCTTGAAAAAGTAGTCAGCTTTTATGTCATTTTAAATTGTTAAAAAATATTTGGAAAAATGAAGATATGTTTTGTCTTGTTTTATTGTTAATCACCCATAGTTCTAGCCATTCAAAAAATACTCACTATAAATTTTCTTGTATCTTCCTCCAGTCTTTTTCCCATTACACAATGCATTTAAACAACATTACCAATTTGATATATACTTTCCACCTGCATTTTTTCTTATTTCATCAAAAATATTTTTGATCTAAGTACGTATTCTTCAAAAACATGATTTTTATGTCTAGGAAAAAACAGCATTGAAATGCTCCATGAATTATTAAACCCCTGAACTAGTTGATTATTTTAGATAAGTGATCATTTTCACTATTTTATAGTAACATAGTAATAGAAATATAAATAAAATTTAGGTTTATTTTATTAAGGAAGAATACCAGAAGTGGAATTGCAATTATCATTCTTAAGAGTGCCTTTGGACACATTACACTAGATAGAAGGCTATCAGGCTAATTAAATATATCCTGAGACACTACTACAGAACTGAGAATCTTCACAGAATAAGCATAAAATTCAGTATTAAACCATCAAACACTTGGAGTTGGAAGGGGTATTCAAGAGCAGTGCTTGGGTTATGATGGTGGTCGTTGTTGTTGTTGTGTGTGGTTTATTTACATATAAATATAAATAGGTAGATAGATGTATATATACATAGGTAGACACAGAGACAAAGAGACAGAGAGAGAGAGTAACTCTGAAACATAGAAAGTCTGAGTGACTCACTTTGTTAATAGCAATTTAATGGCAGACTTAGATCAAAACACAAAATATTATTCTTTCTAGCTTCGTGTTTCCACTGTATCAAAATACCATGTTAAAAATGTTCACTTCAAATTACACATAAGGAGTTAAATTTACTGAAGTATTACAAGAACACCAAATAAATTTTCACAGAAGACCTAAAAGAGGAAATTAAAGATGCAAATAGTTTAAGAAAACCTGCATTTGGTTCAGAAGCTTGAAATCAGTTTCTTCAAAAAATAGATGAAAGTAAAAGAAATAATCTCTTTTGCCCAAAGAAAGAAATTACATGTTCTGGGAATTTGCTAAATATTTTATACTAGTCTCTATGTTACTATCAAGAAACCTCAACTCCAGTTACGTAGACCAAGCTGACAAGAACCATTTGCATAATCAACTGTGATTACATTAAATTCTCTCTTCAGCACCTGTTACCCACTAAATGCGACACAAAACAGGATATGGTAAGTTGACTCAGTACGATGTTTTTCCATTATTCAAAACCAAGAATCTCCAAGAGAGCCTGGGCTGCAAATTCTAGGGTCAAGTTTAAGGCCACTAGTAGAGAGTTTGTTCCTTCCTATACTAGACAGCTCACCAGAATAGTCTGCTTTAGATAGGGTGATCATATGTCTTAGTTTTCCACGACAGACTAATTTATGCATATTGTTCCAGAATACTCATTATAATACCCCCTTTCACACTCAAAAGTATTCCACTTTGAATGGTGAACTATAAAACAGCCTAGCCATATGGAGTATATTTGCTCATTTAACATTCAGAATTTAGTGAGCCACTCTCACACATGGCCCTGTGTTCAGGACTTAATAGAGGTTATTAGGCAGAACTAGCTTCATTCTACCAAAGTTACTCTACTTTAAAATAACTCAAAACCTGTCTAAATCCTCAGCTGAACTCCATAGCAGGCATTAGAAGATCTCTGGAAATTATTTATGTAAATAAAGAGAGTTTCTTTGTTTACATAATTGTGAAGTGGGTATAATTGCATCAATCCTACTACACCAAGGAAACCCTAAGGCTTAGGAATGTGATAGAAACTGAGCAAAATGCTCAATACTAATTAGCATATAGTTGAACAGATTGTAGTTGTTGGATATCCACATGACTACAAAATGAGTAAGTCACCTCTAGTGTTTACCTTGTTGCTCATTTGTTTTAACTGTATATATCTTGTGTCTTCTCTTTAGAAAGTGTCAATCCTGAATCAATTGGATTAGATGCTTTTCTTCCATGCTTTGCTGAGCATTTGCTGACCTTAACAGTCAGGGAGCGTTAGCATGGCCATATAAAGTCATTCCATATCATTGCAAATATTATTCTGTCATTGTAAAATGCCATTAAAAATATCCTAGATTTTGATAGTGTGGGGATGGGGGGAAGAGGAGGAGTTGTGTGAGTGGAGAATAGCTATTGTGTTCTTGGCAATGTCAGACTTCATGCTTCTGAGATGTTTCCCAACTACGACCAGATCTAGAATCAATTAACCTTTGTAAAGTGCCCACTATATTTCAGAGTTTAGACTGGATAGATGATTATGTCATTAAATCCTCATTAAAATCCTATGTGGTGGATATTCTGATTCTTCTTTTGCAGGTAGTTAATTAAAACTTAGAAAGAAGGTAAATAATTTATCCAAATTATAGAAACTCCAAAGGAAAGAAGTAAAATTTAAACTCAGATCTTCTAATTTCAAAACTAGTTTTCTGTCTGCTTCAACATACGCCCAACAACAGTGACTGAAGTGAGGAGGTAGCCGCCAGATGGACAATGTATATTTTCCATATTGAAACAGTTAAATCTCTTGCTACAAGAATGGCATATAAATAATAAAAAGATTTTTCTCCACATACTACTCTATTGCAGAGCCTTAAAAGTCCTGATTCTATTTTTAATTCTTTCTGTTTTTCTTGTTACTGAATTTCTGTGCAGTTAAAAAAAAAAAGAAAAGCAAGAAGGAAAAAAAGAAAATATTCTTTGGAATTTCTTTCATGCTCTGTTCCCAGCCTGCGTGTGTATTTCTCAGTGTGTGTGTGTGTGTGTGTGTGTGTGTGTGTGTGTGTGTGTGTGTTTAAAGGTTTCATTGACTCAGCAACAGGATAGCCAGCTACGTGACATTTCATCTCTGGTTTCTATTACTCATGATTAATGCCAGGGATCGTGTTTATACTCCAAGTCTACACACCAGTTAGGGGCTCAGGGAATGGCTCTGATAAAAAAAAAAAAAAAAGTGCGGGGGTGGGGCGCGTAGACAGCAGGGGGCCTGCGGAGCAGCCATACAGAGGACTGCAGGCATTTTACTGGCAGTAGGGGTGAGAGGTGATGGGCAAAGTAAGGAAGAACTCACGGATCCCGGATTCTGAGTGAGCAGCATATCCTTCCCTGTTCTTGACGACTGCCAGACTCCACTCAGGGACACTTTTAGGAGAAGATGATGGAAATCAGAGCTGAAAGCTGTGTCCTTGTCAGATCAGAGGGGCCATAACCATCATTCAATTAATGAATGAACCCCTTTGCCAGCTGTGAGTTTATTATAACCAAAACTGAGAGTGGGGGATGGGGTGTTGGGGGATAAATGAATTGTTGAGAGACTACTTTGGAAGGGCACCAAACTTCATGTTTGTTCACTGGGAACTGGTCCTTTCAATGGATTATAGAATAATTCTCTCTCAAGGTTGGTATAGACCTTGAAGGTCACCTAGCCCAGCATACATTTCATGTCTGAATGTCTTCTATCACACCTCACCAAAGATTATATCTGGATAATTCAAGGAATAAAGACTAGTCCATTTTGAGGCAGCTTTGTCTGAAAAACCATTATTCATTTATTCAACAAATATTTATTAAGTGACAGCTAAGTGCCTAGACTTATTTTAAACACTAGAGAAAAGCAGTAAACAAACAAACCCCCCAAAAGTCCCTACTTTCAAGGTCTTTACTTTCCTTACATTAAGCATATGTTAGTTACACTTCTTCCCTGAATGAACTACTCATAACCCTCTGAGTCTTCTCTTTAGGGAGAAAAAGTCACGCTTAATTATTCTCCATTATAAATATTTGAACACAACATAGTGTCCCCTTTTGGTTTTGTCTGTCCATTTCCTTCAACTATCCCTAGTTACATAGTTCAAATACCCTTTGCTACACTGGCTCTTAATTTCTAGATTCGTTCTGGTTTGGCAACGTTCTTTTTAAAATGCAATGCTCAGAAATTAACAATATAATCCAGAGGAGTTCCGACCAGCACAGATTACAGCAGGAGCATCTTTTCTTGATCTAGTTCTCAGATGTCCGTTATTACTATCCGAGTTTACATTTTTGATATCACATCTCACTGCTGACTCAAATGAAACTCTCAGCTAATTTTTAAACTGTTATTATGCTAAGTTATTAATTTGAATTGCAAGCAGGTCTTATTTTCACTACTGATCCGCAACCAAATAAGATATGGCTGAAAACAAGTTTGAGGTCCCTCAGAGGTCTACATTAAATTTTTAGTCAGCCCAAAGATCACAAGTATACCTTGATACTAGAGTTCTCCATTGAGTGAGAGGTTGCAGATCCTAGTTATAAATGTCAAATATACATCTCAGATGAAGTAGCTGGAAAAGATGAGGCAAGAGTAGCTCCAATTTGGCATAGTATTTATAATAATAAAAGCTAATACACTGTGAGTACTGCATACATGATTTCATTTAATCTGCACAACACCCCTTTGATGTGGGTGCTAATTTTACCAACATCTGATTTATGGATGAGAAAAAACAAGACACTGAAATTAATAATTTGCCCAAGCTTAGGTAAATTTTAAGGGTGAAATAGGACTTAAACACAGTTCATTGGACTCTACTACAATCACCTGCCTTCTTCTCACCTCCAGTGCTAGCTGCCCAAGAACATTCTTGAGAGGAAAGAGGACACGCTTGCCCCAACCCATTATTCTTCTTTAATTTCCTTGGAAAAGTTAGTCATCAAGCAAAAAGCAAGAAAAGCGGGGGGCGGGGGCGGGGGACGGGCGGAGGCCAGAAGATCTATTAGTTTAGGAGGGAGTAAGTGGTCTTTACCATGGGGTCTGACAAGCAGGCACATATCTGGGATCATTCTGATTCTGACCTGGTAAATTATGACTCTCTCCATTTTAAAAGACCAATGGGAAATTGAATTTGACAATAAATGACATTTTCGTTGCTTTTACTCCTTTTCTCACAGTTTACAACAGAAGTTCACTGCATTTTACCTAATGGTCTGTCTCACTGGAGTGGGCTATAAGATACGGTGCACACACGCAGAGGGCCAGCTACAGAAAAGTTCTGGACCTCAGTCTGCCCAACACTGAGCCACACATCCTGACAGTAACCTGCCCAGGCAATAGCGAGGCTCTGACTCTCTCACCAGCTTCAGGAAACCAGGCATCAGGAAGCAATCTTTTACAGATTGGAGAGGACATTGCATTAACCAGTGATGAAGAAGAGAATTTCAGATTCTAGCACAGTGTGTACACAATTAAGTCATGTGCAACGTTTCTCTCAGGCTTTCCTTTCTGCATAGATAGGGGAATTAATTTTCTTTATTTCTTCACCTATCTATGAAAATTCATTTTTTTCCTTATGACTTTTCTGTTACTTTTCTCTTACTCCCTCTTCTTCTACTCATGACATATCACAACAGAAAAAAAAAGAGACAGTGTAACAATAAAATTGGAATTATTAATTTGCTAACACTTTTCTATTTGATTTATCAGATGTTTAATGGCCAGAATAATTCGGTAGCAATCTATGTTATAAAAAAGTAGATAACTGACAATACTTTTTAAATCATTTACAGAGAGAATTTAGATGTAATTTTTTACCTCCTTTTCTCCTCTTCTTCCAATTTAAACTGGAATTTAAGGACTTTTCTCAAGAAATAGCCCAGTTTGCCTGCTAAATATGCCAGAATCACAAAACTAGGTAACCAAAAAGCATATAGCTCTGAATTCAGTAGAGACTCAAAGAGTTGATACCACATGTACTGACTTATTCTTTCAACAATTTTTCTTTTTTTACGAAAGGTAATGGATAAGGTGCCCTAATCTTACGGATTCAATGTGGCATAATCAAAGTCAGAAAAAATGTATAGAATGAGCTAAGTACAGAGATCTATAATCACTAACCCAAAAATTTGCTCAGAGAAAACCAACATATCTTTCCATTTGAAAATTCTTCCAATTTATGTGGTAAAAATTCTGTGGATATCTAGCATGGTTAAGTCTCTAAGTCATGTTTTGGAATACTAATCCCAGAATAATATGTCCCTGTGAAAGAAAAGTCCTCACAGGGGATGAAAAAGCCACAGGAAATTCATTGCAGACTCCAAGTCTGGTAGTTCCTGGAAGGACTAGTTCATCTCAAGGGTATTATAGATGATCTGAGAGTTTTGCCACCTTACGGAAGTTGGGTAGGTGGTTTTAACAGCTCCAGCAGAGTGCAAGATATTGCACAGAGATATGGTCCATGATAACAACCATGAGGAGTTGGAAAGGCAAGTGACCCACGTGAGATTTTCAGTCTAAGTCTGTATGACATTTGACCCTTGATCCATGGGGCTCCAGTTCACTAGGATGAGGATGGAAAGATATAGGGGATTGTGCCATTTGTTCCACTAGACAGATTTGCTCAACTGTTCCCAGTCTGTGCACTGTCAGCCTCTGAACTTGGTTAGCCTGAGAAACACTGTTGACTGTCAACCTTAGAGATCCTTTGGTTTATTCTAAAGATGGATTTATGCTCTCCAAACTTTGGCTCTCTCGGCCCATGGAATGTGCTCAGAATCACAAATAATAATGATGATGAAAATAAAATAAACTGAATGTGGCTTGTATATGAACTCCATCCCTCCGAGCCAGCAAAGGCATCTCCCTGGCCTCAGACTTCACTGTGCACTCTAACTAGCGTTCTTCCTTAGGTAGTTATCTCTTAATTCATGATTCCAAGGGATCTTTGTGCTGTCACTTGTTCTCTGCCTCTGTGTTTTCATAAGACAATGAGTGAATTTAACCTTTTTAGGAAGCCAGACATTTTGGAACTGGGCCAGAGGACTCAGAGAACCAAAATTCCTGGCCAATTCTTCCCAGAATTAAGTTACTTCCTGGGAGCATAGGATGCACTTTTGAAAGACAAAGGCATTTTGGAGGCCAGAAAGCATTAGACTGACAAAGATTTACTATTTTCAGAGTTGACATATTCTAGTATAGTTGCCAGGAGTAAGTGGTTGAAGTAGGACTGTTTCTTTAAATATTGAATTCTACCACATGCATTAAACACTTTGCATAAGTTAGCTCATTTCTTTTTCGCAACAATTATATTAAATTAGTCCCACTTTACTGATGAGGAAATATATTTAGGTTAAGTAATTTGCCAAAGTCACAAAACTGGGTAATAACAGAGGCTGAACTCAAGCTTTGACATTTAACCAACATACCAATGCTATCTTTAAGATGTCTTAAGATGGCCAGAGTACTTTATGCAACATAGTCTAAACTGGGAATGGTCAGGGACTTCCCAGGAGAGGGGATGGAGGTAGACTTTTACCCTAGTGAGGAAGAGTATGTGATCACATATTGTATAGAATTGCCAATGCATGTGGTAATAAAAACACAGATTGACTTATAGTGAGTTTCACTGTTATTTAAAACTCTTTATAGAAAATGAATGCATTTATTGTCTGCAGTAGGGCATGTGTTCTCACTCTCTCTTAACATCCACCTTGGAGTGACTCTGAGAATGACAAAAGGGTGTTTTTGTTGTTGTTGTTGTTGTTGTTGTTTTTAAGAAAATTAAGTCTAGATTATATTTGGATTGTGTTATCATGGAACTCTTGGCCTGGACCTGCCCATATTTCCAGGATCAGTCTCTATTTGCATATTTTTCCTTCTAAAACTTAATTGAAATCACCTTTTAGAGGATAGATTATACTTCAGGAGACATTGGTTATGATAGCCAAGGAAAGAGTTTGGGCTCTAAAGGAATATTTAATCTCAGCTGACATTTTGAAAATCAAAGAAAAGCTATAAGCTGACATTTTGAAAATCAAAGAAAAGCTATATTCTTTTTTTTTTTTTTATCACTGAGGTTGAAAGTCCATTTTTAAAAGTGAAAAACCAGGCAAACACTGACTTAGCCAACTGATCCAGGTTAACCTCACCAGCAATATGACATATTGACAACATGTTCCCCCTAATATGATGTGATGATGAGGGAACTTCAGTTTTATGTTCTTCTTCCTAAAAGCTCATAACCCCAGTCTGGTTATAAGAAAAACTGCAGAAACACCCAAATTACCTGGTCATTACGACTCAAAGCTGTAATAATCACGAAAAACAAGAAAGAAAAACTATCACAAACCACAGATGACTAAGGAGGCATGATGACTAAATGCAGTGTGGTATCCTGGATTGATTGGATCCTAGAGGAGAAAAGGGCCATTATTGTAAAAACTGGTAAAGTTGAGAGCTTGGTTAATAGCGATTCAGCAATGTTGGTTTCTTAATTTTGACAAATGTACCATGATCATAATGTAAGATGATTAGCATTAGGGGAAACTAGACGAGGGGTATATGGGAACTCTCTGTGTTATCTTTGCAAATTTTCTTTAAATTTAAAGTCATTACAAAATAAAAAGTGTATTTTATTTTTTTAAATGAAACTTTGACAAAGACAAGGAACACAGAGAAGAAGAAAGCTGGAAGTCTTAATGTGCGAAGGCACCCATGCGTCCCTAATGTTGGCCCTGGTCATCAGAGCGTGTGCTTGTTTTCCTATTTCATTATTAATAGCACCAATTTTCACTCTCAAAAGTGTCTTGACTGGGTGATAAAATCTATAGTCACCTATACTTGACTTCCATGCCTTTGGAGATATTAGCACACTAAAAACAAACAAACAAATACACACATACACACAAATGTGTGCTCACAGAGCCAATAAACAAAAAGATGCTGAGCAATGCTTTAAACAACTAAATAAATGCAAATGGGTAGTAAAATGTGATTATCAGGTTTTACCTCACAGATTGAGTAAAATTTATATTTAACAATGTTTTATTATATGGGTGTTTTATATTTTATTTAGTCTTCTGTAACTAGATATTTAGATTGCATCTGGTTCTCGAGTATTATAAACAGTGGTGTCAAGAACAATTTTATAGCTAAATCCATGATTATTTACTTAAGAATTTCTAGAAGGAACACCAACTGTTGGCTCATTGGTTTGCAAATATTCCTTTCTCTAGTAAATAAAATTCCTGTGTCCAGAGAGCAGGGATAAACAAGAAAAATAAATTCAATGAAAGAGAAACCATAGAAGAGAAATACCAGAAGCTGCATCAAATGTCAAGTTACAGCTCAAATTTATATTTGTATATTCTTTCATTTGATCCACCCAGTGGGCCTGGAACAAATTATTCTTTTATAGATGAGAAAATGGAGACTCAAAGTAAATAAACAACTTGCCAAAGGTTTTCTGACCCCCAAATCAATATCTCTCCACTCACTTTCTGATCCTCTGAAGAACTGATACGTGTAAGCAATGTATGTGACATCGATCTATCTGGGCTCTTTGTTTTGGATACCCCTTATTGGTCATTTTCTGATTTTCTCCATCCTTGTACTCTGCCTCTACCTATTTCTCCTACCCAAATTGTGGCTCAAGAACGCCTTCTCAAGGGAGCTCAGTGTTTCTACTGCTTAGTTCTGCTTCCGAAGTTTCTCCCCCAAACACCCTTGATTTCTGCACTTTGCCATACTGTTTTGTAATTATTAGTCAGTCATTCTTTTAATCAACAAAAACTAATTAAGCCGACACTGTTGGAAGAAAGACATAGATGTGATGGGGGCACAAAGGCAAGATAAAATCCCCAACCCATCATAACCTCAGTCTACTAGGGTAGACTTATTTATCCATTCCACAAATGTGAGTTGAGTGTGGCATTTGCACTCTTTTATGCTAGGCACTAACAGTTACTGAATTAGAAACTAGGGAATATGAGGAATATGCAGGCTGGGGAAGGAACCAGATATATAATTATGTATCAGATGTATAACCAGATGTAATTCACATTACACAATCGGCTACCACAATACAAAAGGGTCTATAATACGAGTCATGAAAAAGAGACAATGAACAGACCGAAGGACTTTCAAAGCCGCTCCTGGACGAAAGTCATCAGGAAGAAGTAGCACTTGATATGGATTTAAACTTGAGCCTGAGGAAGGAGACCACTCCATATGGGAAGTGACCGAGTTGGGGAATGCAAGAATTTTTTTAGGGCACCTAACACTGTCCATATAGTTAAAATACATGCAAGTGAATAGGAAAAGTAAGAAATGATAGGACCAAGAAAGGCTCACTATGAACATCATGTAAAGTTTTTGAATTTCATTTACTAAGTGTGATATTTGAAGATGTTTCTGTTTTAGGGAGTAAAAGTATCAGGCTTATATTTCTTATACTTTCCATTAGGCTGTAAGCTGCTATATTAAAAAGAAGGTACTTTATATCTTTTATATCTTCTTAGGAATCTAGAACAGAGTTTGGTAAAAAAAAAAAAAAAAAAAAAATCAGTAAATTCAGCCAACATAGGTACCAGTAATGCGAAGATGAATATCACAGGGTTTCAATCTTTACTAGTGGAAGATGCAGTGTTAGAAACAGATGAGTTCAATGTCATTATAAAAATGATAGAGTCATTGCAGAATGTTTGGAAGAACGAAGGGGCACTAAATATTTACACTCAATAAACTGTTGTGGCCTAACAGTGTAGGAGTGTTGGCATGAGATACAAATGCAGAGTGTGATTTTGAAGAGACCACCTAGAATTGGTTCATTTATGAGTGGCTCTGGCTCTGCCTTTGATTATCTCCAAACTCGCGCAAGTAAATCTTCTCATAATCTTTCTTTTGTTTACAGAATTAGGAGTTCAATGACAATAATTTCTAAGTGTAAATTTCGATAAACTCTAATTTTAAGGTGACCGATTTCATGATTTCTCTGGTTCAAGACTCCTTCTCTCATTGCTTTTCCCACCCTGGGCCCTAGAGCTGTATGGTGTGACCTCCTATAATCCCTCTAGCCTGCAGGGCAGGGTGTGAAAACCTCTAGCCTCTCTTTCGGGAGACAAGGAGAGGGCCAGGGCAGGGACCTTGGTAGCATGCAGTGACCTTGCTCCCAGGTTGCTCTGTTGCAGGAGCACCTCCCGCCTTCCATGAGCAGAGACCAAGCCACCACAGTGTCCTCCCTTTGAGCCCCAGGACTCTTCTCAGCCCCCTCAGGCAGTTCAGACACTTCTTCCACTCACACTGGCTTCTAAGAGAAAGAGATTTCTGTGCTATGTCTAATGTTATCTGGTCCCTTTTAAAAATGAGACTAGCGTAGCCACCACTCCTCCCTCCAAGGGAAACC
>NW_006438076.1:1042677-1099719 GCF_000325575.1 Pteropus alecto | reverse complement strand
TGTTGTAAACTTTAAGAGGGGAATATAATCGGACATGGGTACTCTAAAAGTCAACTTAAAAAAAAAAAAAAAGAAAGGGCAAGAGAGAAAGACTGGCCTTAAACCCTAGAAAAGAGATTTGAGTTAGCAAGCAAAGTTGAGGAAGCGTAGAAATTTCTCAGAGCCTGGTTATTGCTGGCAAGCACCAGAGGTCCTGCAGCAAGGACCTCCCATGATGTCCAACAGAAAAAAAAATAAAAAAATATGAGACTGTGTGGGTGTTTTCATTTTAATTAGGGTTATTTATAGAGCAGAGATTGCTGTGTTTACATGTTGCACATTTTCTTTCTCAATGGTCATCGTCAGCTTTTTTGGTCTTATTACAGAAACAGAGAGGCGACCCACCTCTTCTGGTTAGTGCCGATCTGAGAGTTGGTCGGCACACAGAGGGGACATTCCAGAAACCTCTGCTGAGTCAGGTAGAGATTGAGCTGAATCTTAAAAAGCAATAGTTCTGAGGTCCTGACACTTCTGTCCCAGACAAGATGAAAACTGCTGACATACCCTGGAAGCCCCTGGGAAGGAATTCTCTGGTGTTAGTTCAGACTGTGAACCAGGACTCTCAAGAGAAAGGGAGAAGAAATTGGAAATAAGTCTCCCATGTAGAAGCTGATGAGTGCAAGAGCTGAACGATTGGGAGTAAAGTCACCACATCCGTCCCCCCGCAGCACCCTCAGGGTTTGGAGAGGGGGAAGAAGAGTCCTCGATTGTTTTGCTGTTGAAAAAAGGAACACTAGACAAGGAGTCAGGGATCTATTTAGATCCCTGGGCAAATCACTTCTCTGGTCCTCAGTTTCCCTTTCTGTAAAACAAAGAGGCTCAGGTGCAATGGTCTCTAGGAGTCTTTACTGCTCTTACATTTCATGAAAGGGAGATGTGCAAAAAAGAAGTAAGAGCTGCCTCACTCACTATTTCTTCAAAGCATCTTCAGCCAATGTATTGGATTTCCCAGGATGCCTTTGCCCAGAAGCCTATGAAATGGTACCTACTTCTGAAGAAAGGAATAGGAAAAGCAAAGGTACCTGGTCAAATGTGCCCAACCCAACTCCACATGACACCATGTACATAGAGATATGTTAACATATATATGAACATGTAAAGATATATTAGATATGTTAACATGTAAACATATATGTCTTGAATAAGCACCCCTAGAATACCTTAGCCTATGTTTGACGTGAATAATTTTTTATTCCTCTGCAGAGGGAAGTCTGTGTGTCTCTGAAAGTAAGAAAAGAAACATACAGTAGTCTCCCGTTATTCATGGTTTCCCTGTCTGTGATTTTGGTTGCTGTCAACCGGGTCCGAAAATATTAAATGGAAAATTCCAGAAATAAATAATTTATAAGTTTTAAATTGTGCACTGTCCTGAGTAGCGTGATGACATCTCCCACTGTCCACTCTGTCTCGCCCAGGACATAAATTACCCCATCGTCCAGATCCACGACTGTTAGTCCCTTAGTAGCCATCTTGGTTATCAAACTGATGGTCAAGGTATCACAGTGCTTGTGTTCAAGGCACCCCGATTTTACTTAATAATGACCCCAAAGCAGAAAAGTAGTGAGGTTTCCTTTAAATGAAAAGGTGAAAGTTCTCGACTTAATGAGGAAAGAAAAAAAATTGTATGCTGACGTTGCTAAGATTCTACAGTAAGAACAAACCTTCCATCCATGAAATTGTGAAGAAGGGAAAAGAAATTTGTGCTAATTTTGCAGTTACAACTCAAACTACAAAAGTTATAGCCACAGGTGTGATAAGTGCTTAGTTAAGATGGAAAAGCCATCAACTGTGGGTGGAAGACGTGAACAGAAAATATGTTCTGATTGATGTCAACATATTGAACAGAAATCATTGAGCCTATATGAAGACTTCAGCAAGGGATCCCCTGAAACGAGTGACACCAAGACATTTACTGCAAGTAAAGGATAGTTATGCAGATTCAGAAATAGGTTCAGACTAAAAAATATAAAAATTACTGGTGAGAGAGAAACTACATTCACATAACTTTTATTACAGTATATTGTTATAATAGTTCTATTTTATTATTAGTTACTGTTGTTAATCTCTTACTGTGCCTAATTTACAAACTTTATCATAGATATGTATGTATAGAAAAATACATAGAAAATACATAGTATATACAGGGTTTGGTACTATCTTCGTTTTCAGGCAGCCGTTGGGGGGTCTTGGAAAGTATCCTCCACAGATAAAGGGAGCCCTTTTATTTATCCAACAAACAATCATCCAAATTTAAGAGCATCATGGCAAAGTTATGGATGGAGGAGAAAAAATAAACAAAAAAAAAGGAAGAGAAGTCAGCGCTGTCCACCAAGCACAAAGCTCCTAGTTGTCCCTATTTTGTCACTAAATTTCTTCTCCTCCCCACAGCCAGATCTTGACTGTCTTGCCAATTTAATGGCCTATAAACAGGCTTGTCATTGCCTTGGGCAATGGGAAAAAGGAAGGAGAAAGGTAAAAGATCATAGGGGAGAACTCTTGAGAATTTATGACTAGCTAAGCGAGAAGTAAAAGAGAGAGAGCAAAAGAGAAAGAGAGAGAGGGTACACAGGAAAAATTCTCCAATGTGGATGAGACAGAAAAAGGCAATCTGTGCTGTACAGACGATCTCAAAACACGCTGAGCTCTGCAAATTGCTCTTCCCACCCTCACCATGACCAGAGGAGCCTACCTCTGCCACTCTTCCTTCCTTCTCTCCTGGCTCTCCCATAACCTCTCACCCACATCTCCCTACTCTGTTTCTGAGTAACCATTCTAGTAAGTAAAGTGTGTCCTTCCCATATACTTACACAGATGTAAACAGTTCTCACTGTCATGCTGACTGCAGACAGGCCTCAGTCTGTCTGCCTCCTTCAATCTCTTCTAAAGATAAAGACAAAAAGAATGGTGGGAAACTATTTTTTCCAGGAACCCAGCAACCAAAGACCAAATCATCTGATTTGGAGCTAGGTTGAGAAGAAGTAGAAGAAAGATTAGCAAACTAGCTTAGATGAGCTGTGGCATACACTCTTGCTTGTGGTAAGGAGAGCCCCCCAGTGATTCACTGTATTATTCCTAGGAATTTGGCTCATGCCAGCCGGTTTGCTTCTAAACCTTCTTAATTCTTGTGGTTCCCATATGCTGAGAAAGCCATTCTCTAAAAGGGAACTGTTATCCATTCCTTAAGTTGTGCAATCATCAATTTACAAAACCAAAGCCCATTGCTGCTCTGCCAGAATTCATCTGACCCCAAGCAATTAAGGGACCAGTACCAGTCATTTGCATGACATTTTGGATCTCCAAAAGAAATATGAAAAGAAGCACTCATCTTTGAAACAGTGGCTGAAATAACCTCGTAGCAATTTTTCAATGCTGTTAGCCTGCAAAATGCTAACAAATCTCTTCTGACACTAGACACAGACCAGTAATGATATATGTGATAGAAATTGCCCAAAGGAGCTCAGTATTAAAGCTCTGGAATTTGATCCAAATTCAAAAACATTACAGCTTGATTTCTTTTCAGTTCAGCCTAATATTTTTTTCTATCTCTTCTTCTAGCCAACTTTAGTTCACAAGTTGGAGGAGGGGTAGCCTTACCACAAGAAGCAGAGACTCACTATACACATTTAGATGAACCTGTTCCCAAACCAAAGTACTTCTGCACAAAACTCGAAGCCCAAAAACCATCCATGGCTTCCTTTCCAGAAACATTCTGAACAGAAGACCTTAGCAGACATAAGCTAAGGAGTAAGGGCCGTCTTCAGCTTTTCTCTGAGTGGATCAGTACTAGGCTAGCTCTCAAATAGGTCTAGTTACAATTCTGTCTCCAAGATCTCCACTTACATTTTCTACACTTGATTCTCAGGAAGCTGGGGCATCATTCAGCATCTTCCTACTTCTAAGAGAGAACTCTATCCATGGATTTTACACTCTTCCCTTTTTTTCCTAGTCCAAGTCTTTCTGTATTTCTGAATCAGCACCTGTCTGTACACATAAACAAGACTTTTTTTTTATTTGTCACTTTCTAGTTTTCTTTATTTTCTCCAGTTTTTTTTGAGACATAATTGACATATAGAATTGTATTAGTTTAAGATATATGACGTAATAATTTGTTATGTATATATTGCAAAATGATCACCGCAATAAGATTCATTACCACGAATCGCCTGAACATTACAATGTTTTTTCTGAGGAATGGCAGATTCTGCCAACTCCAGTGTCACCTCTATTTTTTTCTCCCATTGCTCCAGTAAAAGAAAACTAGAAAAATATTGTCAAATCACTGTTGCTAGTCTTACAGTGGATTGAATCTCCATGAGTTAACCTTCCAAACTGTCTCTATAGCACTCCTTTCTGATTCTTCCACTTCCCTTAGAAAAGACTTATTTATTTCATCTCAATTATAGTAGGATACAGATAATTTTTTTTCTGTCATTAGCTTTCAACAAAGTGTCAGGAGTAGAAGCTCTTGGTTTGTTCCCTTATCTCCACAGTAGCTTTTGCTCTTTTAATAATCTGGGGAATGAAAAGGTGAAAAGTTTGGCAGCAATTCAAAGAGAATTCTCTGGCTGATGTTTCTATTGCCTTCTGTTCTCTAAGATTTTTCTGTCTTTTGAGATATCTTGATCTCCAAGGAGAACACAGCCAAGCACTCACCCTGTGAGTCAGCCCTTATAATTTGAGTTTGGGGAAATTATGGCTATGCTGAGACATTACACACTCATTCTTCTTTTCTTAATAATATGTAACTATTGCTTAGAACTGGTCCAGGTCCAACCATTGAAAGATAAAAAAATGTTACTCGAAGGATATGTGAGTCTAAATTTAAAGAGAGTAATGATAATATTGTTTATCAATATGTGAAGACATAGCCCATCCCCACTAAATACCATTATATCAAACATGTCTACTAAGCACAATGATTTCTAATAACCCAAATAAGTGACCACTTATTTCAAGAAAAATTAGATATATATATTCAAGGACATTTTTTAAAAATGGGCAGACCTTTGAGATTATATTAGAATGTTGTCCATGGAATATTAGAGTCATCCAGGTAAATTTCCTTTTTTTTTTTTTTTTTTTTAATTTACTCCTTTGTTTACCATCTCTTGATCCAAATGGCCAAATTAAAACAAAAAGGATAGAGGCTCTACCATGACCTACAAAGCCTGATATAATCTGATACCTATTACATTTTTAACCTTCTCTCCTGTCCCTCCCCCTCTTTATCATTTTTTGATCGTGCTGGCCTGAAATATATAATGTTCTTCTTACCACATTCCCTGGCAATCTTTCATATGCCGTTTCCTCAACCTGGAATGTTCTTCACTTTCTCTAAAATTTAACTAACTTCTACGCATCCTTCAGATCAGAGAGACCATATTGTCTAAAGAAAAGCCTTCTCTGTTGTCCCCAGAATCACTCACTCATGGTGACTATCTGTGACTTTTATTCCCTGTATTCATTTAGCTTTCTAATAATTAACCTATTCCTTCCCTTTTGGGTAACTATGCTCCCCTCACTCACAGACAATACGTCTCATTCTGGGTCTAGGCCTAACCCAAAGTGAGCGGTATGGAGATGAGTTTATTACCTGAGCAGACTTTTTTATAAAGTTTCTCACTCTTTTCACTGAGCTTAAAGTTGAGATGTAAGATCTAGAGCTATGGCATCTACAAAAGCTTCCTGAAAATGGTATCCACACAGTAGAAACAGAGATGGGAAATCAAGAAAGAGAAACCAGAGTCCCTATTGCTAGATATGCCTGGAGACTAATTTTTAATCATGTGAGCAGATAAAATTTCTTTCTTTTTAAAGCTTAAGCCAATTTGATTTAGATTTTCTCTCATTTTCAATAGAAAAAGTCCCTGAGAGCTCTGAGATTTCTTTCTTTTTGGCAGTCATAATATGGATAAGCATTTGTTTAATTTCTGTTTTCCACACTAGACTGGAAATTTTATGAGTTGGAACCATATGAGTCTGATTTATTTTTGTTTTCCAGTTCTAGTACAATATGAATCGTGTAGTAAAATATCAATATCTTTGAATGAACGAAGGAATAAATAATGCGTGAATGGGAGATTCTGAGATTCTAAGACTTGTTAGGCTTTTTGTTCTAAGGCCTCGAAATAAAAATAAGTCCAGTTCCCTGTGCCTAATATTGGACTTCATGTTCTGTTACGGAAAGACCTCTGTTAGAAGACATTTCCACCTTATTTTCAATTCCCAGAAGAGTAATTTATCTATATACAGCTTAGCTCTGTAGCTTGGTAGACTTTCTACTCATACCCCCTCCACCGCTACATGACCCCTGTGAGCTTTGCCTTTTGTTTGAGGGCGGTGGGAGGGGAAAATGTTCACACAATGCAGACTCTAGTAAGCCCATATGACCTTCACACCTAAGCCATAGTCTCTAACTGCTTCATTGATAATGAACCTGCTATGTTAATCTTCAGCTTGTGAATTCCACATGGTATCTCTCAGTATCCAAACTGGGGCAAGAAAAAAATGGGATGCTACTTATTGTCCCTATGAACCCCCAAATCCAGTTAATTGGGTTGGAAATTTTCCAACATAGAAAAGGGTTGCAATCTGAAGAATTAGCACCTGTAGATAGGGCTCCCAATGGATCCTTGATCACAGGCTTTAGGCTGTAGATTTTAGCAGTCATGGATGGGTATTGTGGGGTTTCGACCTTATGCTATGGACTGGTTTTTACAGTTGTGTGGTTGGCTTTTAACTAGTGCAGTTTATGAGGGCAGATTTGGGCTTTAGGCTTTTGAATAAACCACATGGGATTTTGACCTTTGTAAATCACTGTCATTTATGGCAGTTTTGTCTGCAATGAGTAGCTTTTCTTAATACCCATATATTGTAGCAAAATGCCAAACAAATGGGGGGTAGGGGTACTTAGCAAACATGTTGCAAGCTATGCCAACACTGGCAATGATTTGATCACAGGAAAAAAGAGTCTTGCTAATCCACACCTTTAGGCACTGTGGGAGAACTGGGGCAGTTTAGAGAAAGAAACACTGCAGAACAACTTTGGCTGCTACAGGTGCATTTCTCAGTCCAGAAAGTAGGTCTAGACTTTAAACATCAAAAGTAATACTTTCCCAATGTACTACCGAGCATTATTATGTGAGATACAAGCTCTAAATTTTTAAACAAGTTCTAGTTCAACTACTTATAATTTTGTTCATCTTTTACATTATTTTGAAGATAGAAATGTGGGAGGAATAAATCTGAATTAATGTAGCTTATCCACAGGGTTCAAGAGTCGCCCCAGAGTAAACTGCAAAATTTAGTAAATCAGAGAAGTTTAAAAAGAGGCTTTAGATTTTGAAGTTCCAAGTTATAGCTTCTCACAGAGAATAGTAGATTGCTTTAATATACTATTAAATAAAGGAGAGCCTTTACTACTTAAAAAATACACCATTATCTTGGGATGATATAGAGGGGGAAAAGAACAATAAAATTATTGTAATCCGAAGACTAGAAGAGAAATTTAAATACCTATGTCTAAAATGCTTGATCTTCAGGACTCAAGCCTGCTCAGGAAATTCAGAAGGAACTGGAATAGTTTGCAAAATCAAAACATATTGGAGTCATATAAATAGAACAGGAGCAATAAAGTATTAAGAAAAATTGTCTAAAACCTGGAAAAAGTCAAAGGGGAGAGTGGAATTTTCTTTCAACATCATGCAAAAGCATTGTTTAATAGAGCTGCCCAATGAATTTTTTAATTTTCTTGGAAAATTTGTTTACTTTCTATTAAAATTTGATTAGAGCCCAGACATTTTAGAGTTTCAGGTTAACTAGAATATTTCTGTTTGACAAAGAAGATAATCCCAAAAGTTTTATTGTCCTGTAAGACATTAATCAATTTGGTATCCATTTTAGGAATCTTATTGTAGCATTCTTTTTTTTTTTTTACTTTTTATTTTTTAATGCTTACAAAATACCCAGTTCGTCAAAACTGTCCTTTTTTTAAAAATATCCTTTATAAAAATTTTTTTAGATGTCTTATTTTAAGATGGTGAGCTAGCTTTACCATCTTACTGGTTCCTTCAACAATGAATAATTACAAATACTGTTGAAGAAGTAGTCCTATATTTGAATGAGAGTCATGTTTTTAGCTTTCGAAAATTATTCTTTAACAGTTTTAGAGGTCCCATTGAGATACCCACAGAGCCAATTTAAGTCCAAGTATGTCTTTTCTTGGTTCCTGGAGTGATTCTCAAGTGACATTACAACTTAACCTGTCCTGATTCTTTTAATCCTGATTTTGTGTTTTTGTTTTCATTTCCATACTTAGCCAAGTTCGTTCTAGGCCTGATTTGTGCATGGCTGATGAGTTGTCCCCTACAGATGGCAAAAATGATGGAGAATCTAGTTTTATCATCTGACAATCAGATGATGGGGATCTATTCCAAAGTGAGAAACAGCTGAGATTCTGTTTAATTAATTTTTGTTTGTCATTCTCTCTATTTAGAAGTGCAAATGAATATTATATGCTCACTGAGACAGAGACTAAATCTTTAAGGTCTTGTCTGATGAGTTCTTGCATTTACTTTGATCTATGGCTAAAGCTGTGAAACTGAAGTCAGGGGCTCTCTATGCATTTATAAGTGAAGAAAGTCTTTACCTCTTGGTGTGTAAATGTGAAATATTTTTCTACCTCTGGAGTGTATTATGGAATTAGATTATATAGTATTTTAATGGAGCTATGTTTTAATAGTTTAGAGAGAATAATGCTTACATAAATCTAATATTTTCCCAGAATTTAGAATATTTTCCTAGAAAATAAACTAAACTTCTTATGTTTTAAATGTATATTTCAAGGGACTAAAAAGTCCTTTTAGTAGAAACTGCTAATCCAGGAATATTTTCATGTAAAAATCCAAGTTCGTGTAATTAAGGTGAATTTATACTAGTTGGTCATTTTTTCAAACCCTGATTTAATTAGTTAAGTATAACATAAGCATATATTTTATTTTTGTTAGATTTCAGTTGTTTCCTCATGAATAGACTAGTTATGTTGAACTTTGTATGTTTCTTAAATTGGATTACTAATCAAATTAGTTAATTATTCCTACATAATCACTATGATTGTGAAAATTGTAACACTATCTGTTCAACTAAATTAAAAAATAATTTCCACAAACTTTTATCATGTTCTATAATGTTTCACTTTAAAAATCGCTTCCAAATTTTTTAGTTAACTTTAACTAGGACCGATATTAAATTATTAATGGATAATCTTTGTACACCTGGGTAACTTCTAAGATAGAATACTAAAACATTGGTCATAATATATATATCATAATCTGTAAACCTTTGTTTTTTATTTTTATATGTTATGATGACTATACCTTTGGGTCATGTTAATGAACATATATTTTCTTCACATTAGAAAGATATAAAATGGATGTGTATGACCACAGGCAATTTTACCATATATCTCATACCATTAACAGGTCTGCTAGAACGCTTGCAAATGGACAGATAATTATGAATCACCTACCTACCAGTTTTTTCCCACAAAAGTAGAATTTAGTTAATTTAGTTACCAGTTATAGTTAATATGGGTGATTAATACTACATTAGTAGATATAGTGGCAGGAAACCACAACTGTGTTTGTATAGTGATAGTGTGTGTTTTTGCATATCAAGGAAAAGGTGGGAGTGGGCCAGCAGGCTGGAGATCCAGGGAAGAACAAATAGATGTGGTAGGTCAAGTCCAAAGGCCATCGACTGGCAGAATTCCTTCTTGCTCCAGAGTCATCAGCCTTTTGTTCTGTTTAAGACTTCAACTGATTGGATGCAGCTCACTCACATTGTAAAGATACAGAAAGCAATCTTTGTGACTCAAAATCTACCAATTTAAATGGTAATCATTCAATAACCCCCTCACAGAAACATCTAGAATAATGTTTGACTAGTTATCTGGGCACCTTGGCCCAGCCAAGTCGACACATAAAATGCACTGTCACACTATCATTCCTCAGGCACCTACGATTCTATCTTAACCAAGCCACCAAATCTACTTTGAGAACTCAAAATTGATTTTTCTAAAATTATATCCTAAATTCTTTTTAAAAGGACAATTTTTTATACTCAAAACTATTTGAGGGATTTCTCAGAAAGCCCTGGACAATCACAAAGATTCATTCTTTTATTTTGTATAAAAGACAAATACTAGAAATAATTAGTTACACTTGGTATACTCTGTACTTCTTAATTAGCTCAGTGCTATTTCCATGGGAAGAGTTGTTAAATCAAAGCATAATTTGATGTATGTAAAATGTCATTAATAGAAATATTTCAGAGATTGTACACTTTATGAATTGAAAGTACCTGGAGATTTATTAATGCCTTCACTTTCTATAATATGTTCTTACTCTCAGGAGAAACATTGGTCAAACCTTTATGGCATAGCTATGTATTATCCCCCAAAAGAGAATTTTGTTCTCCTCCATTTGGATATTATTGATGACCGTAATAAATTAATGACACAAACCATGATTAATTTAATTTTATCCTCAAATTATTTTATGTTTTCCTCTGATGCTTACTTGAAGGCTTGCAGCCTTGTGCGTGTGTTCAGCGAAGGACAATCTCGGAGTCTCAAGCAGATGAGTCTACCAAGTACTTTCAGCTATCGATATTTCAAGGAGCAGAAATTCATGAGTATGGGTCAGAACTTAAAGCACATAATGCTTGGACAATTGTCAGATGGTAACATGGAACTGAGGAGGGATTTCCAGGAGACTTTTTAGTTAAAAAACAGATGAATTCAAGAATGCAGACCACTATTCAAAATCCAGTAGCACAAGAATTAATTTCATGGACAGAATGAAGTGATGAGGAATATTTAGTTATGGCTATTTGGCAGATTATTTATCTCTTAATGGTTCGATATTCTGATGAAAATAATGAGGAAGGCCCTTCCTTTCCCTTCATATTCTACCTCAAACTTTCAATTTAGTCAACTATGCTTTTGCACACAAAAATTAAATGTGGGTAAGTGGTATCTGATTCTCAACGACCTCTCATAATTCACAAATAATTTGAGGTTCTGCAGCCATATGATCTTTGTTGCAACTACTCAATGTTGATGAATATATCTAAATAAATATAGTGATACTTATCCCTTAATACTAATGCAGCCATGGATTATAGGGTTATATGCAAATGAATGAACATGGTTGTGTTTCCATAACATTTTGTTTACATGGTTGTGTTTGACCCAGTGGGCTATAGTTCATCGACACCTAATCTAAAGCATCCTGATATTTCTCTGTTTTCTGCCCTTGACTATTCCAGTCCTGACCTAATTTATAGGTCTAAAATATATGAGGCACAAGCTTTCTTTGACAAATCTTTCTTAGAGTCTTTGGATTGGTAAGGTTTTTCCTCTCCTCTAAGTGAATATTTTGTCTGTGATGTGGTAGAGGCTAATAGTTGCAGCCATGTTCCATTCAAGTTGGAATTAATTAAGAGAGAAAGACAGGAGTTGGACAGGTACGGATCAAAATTTCAATTTTATTACAGATCAAATCTACTTGGGAGAATGTAGCTGAAGTTTGAAGTCAGGTGGGCACACTAATACCTCATTCTGACTTAGGCAGACTTGACCACCCAATCACAAGTATATCTGGACACAGGCCTCTTTGTGTGGACCTATCCCTGTAAAAGTTGAGAGTGCAAGCAGCAGGAGTATAGCCATTCTTCTGGAACATCTCAGGAAAGGAGTAAGGAGGGGGCTGATTAATGCATAACCAGTTTTATCTCCCAAACTTTCAATCAGAAAAAGAATTCTTTCCTCTCTGGGGAGGTTTGAGTTAGGGGATTCAGAGGCCAAGAGTATTTATGTTGAGGTTTCTCCACAATTAAATATTAACCAAGAGGGAAAAGAAAGAGTTTCTCCTAATACCTAAGTAACCTTTGATCCTTTCACTATCTTGACCAAAATGTTCATTGCACCAATTATGATATCTTAGTCTGGTATTAAAGATGTTTCGCTATCTGGCTCTAAATTTCCATTGTCATCTTACTAATGATGTCATCTTACTTATTAATTACTACCTAGTAGGACTCTGGCCAGATGAGTCTGCTCACAGTTTCTAAAGGATGACATTAATTCTCTTGCCTCCTTTCTTTCCTATGTCATTGTTTCCACATGGAATGTACCCCTTAATTTTCTTATTTGATTCATATCTATCCTTTAGGACCTGCTCCAGCCTCTGTAAAAACTTCCCTGATCACTCAAGTTCTCGATGACCTCTTTGCCTTTAAACTCCTTAAGCCTTTGGTGTCTGTATCACTCATTAGGCATTTCTGGTTTGTGTTGTCAGTAAATTTTGCACAATCCTATTTTATCTCCAAATTTAGATTTTCAGTTCCTCGAAGAACAGAAGTATTTGTTAGGACTTTTTTTCTATTCTCAAAGCAACCAGCACAGTGATTTCACATAACGTAGGTGCTCAAATGTTCGTTCATTGATTATATACTCCTTAAGTGATTTGTTAAATGCTTAGAAATTTACAACCAGGGTTCTTCACTAATCCAAACTACTCCCATCAGTAAAAATTGATGTGGACTTGCTCTATTCGTAATAAGTCTCCAGGAAATGTCATTGGTTTTTGTACTGCTATTGACCCAGGACCATGAAAAGCAATTTTAGCTGTGCTGTTCAGTACCGTGGAAACGAGGCCTTGCTGTGTTTCTTGACCACATCCTTCTCATGAAAAGTACAGACATTAAGGTTATTTGCTTCTAGGGATAGAAATGAAGTAGTATTTATAGTGTCCTTTCTCCTTCAAGAAAAATCTGATGAGTCATCCTTTGCAATAATACGATAGTAATTCAGAGGTTTTAGAATACTTGCATGGAGAGCATAAGTCCTTTCAAATAACACTGTTTCATAAAACATTAATGTTAATTAGTCAAAGCAATTTTTTTACATCAGTAGTTAAATGTAGATGTGGCTCCATGCTGATAAAAGAGCCTTAGAAATTTCAAGCGACTTTGGGTTATCAGAATATTAGGAAGGGATGCTGCTGCCGTTTAGTGTACAATGGCCAGAGATGCCAGATATTCTGCAATGCATAGGACATTCCCATGCAATAAAAAATTACTCACATTCCACAGGGTTTTCAAATGTCCCTCCAGACATTCATGTGGGTGAAAACCTATTTATAATTATCTGACCCTAATATTTAATTCTATAAGCACCTGGGACCTGATTTTGTACAGTTTTAAAACACAGTTTGTGCAGTTCAAATTATCTATAAATGCAACTGCTATGTAAATCGAGAGAACATTGCATTTTGTCTTATATGGAAATTCAACAAACATCATTAATCATTCTGAAAAGTCATATTGTGGTCCTACTTATGTCATCTGAATACACATTGCCACACATTCATCAGATATAGAATCATCATCTCAAGTATTTCCTCCATAAAGTATCTTCTAAAAACCTCTTTCCTCCAGATGTATTCAACCCACTACTTTACCCGGATCTCTTCAACACTAAAAACACTCTCAATTTATTAACTTGGGCTATAATTTTTGTTTACATGTTTGTGTTCCAGCTTTTAAACTGTACCTTCTTAACCGAAGTGTCCTACAATAGATGATTGGATAAAGAAGCTGTGGTGCATATATACAATGGAATATTACTCAGCCATAGGTAGAGATGAAATACTGCCATTTGCGACAACATGGATGGACCTCAAGATAATCATGCTAAGTGAAATAAGCCAAACAGAAAAAGTTGAAAATTACATGATATCACTTATAGGTGGGATATAAACCTAAAAGCAACAAAGGAACAGGACAAACAAACAGAGATTCATGGGCATAGACTATAGACTAGTGGTTACCAGAGGGTAGAGGGGAGGTAGAAGGGTGGAGGTAGATGGAGTAAAAGGGGTCAAATATGTGGTGACAGAAAGAAATCTAACTATGAGAGGTGAACACACAGTGTAAATATATATATGCCTAACTGTTAAAGTGTACAGCTGAAACTTATTGGATTTCATTAACCAATGTTACCATTAAATAAATAAATAATTGATTAATTTTAAAAAATAAAATAAAATAAACTGTGACTTCTTCATTCTTATGTCTTTTAAATCTTGTAAAATACCAAATATATAAAAAACACTATAAATATTTAGTGAATATATTCATTCATTTTTGTATATCTTTTAAAAGAAATATTTCTTTAGCATTTGCAAAACAGTTCTAGATTGATTATAGGAATATTTTAGGGAGCAAATCAGATATGGTCTCTCATCTTGTGGAGCTTAATTAGAGAGAGAAGAAAAAGTATTAATTACACAATTTTTAGTCTTGGTAGAATTATGCAAATACTACAATTTACAAGTACAAGGTGCTATGAGAGTGGATAAACTGGAGAACCAGGTCTAAGCTAGAAAAGAAATAGGAAGTAATATTGAAGTGTATCAGCTATCTATTGCTACATAACAAATCAACCCAAATTTAGTGGCTTAAGACAATGACCATTTATCATTGCTTAAAAGTCAATGGATCAATTGAAAGGTTCTGTTGGTCTGGCCCAGGCTCAGATCTCAGCTAGGCTTCCTTATGAGATTGTGGTCAGTTTCAGGTTGGCTGGGATTGGCTGGTCTGGGATAGTCTCAGCTGGGATCCTCCAGGAGACCAGACCAAGTTTGTTCACACGGTGATAGTGGGATTCTAAGAGAACAAGCAGAAGCCTACAATGCCTGCTGAGGCTCCAGCTCAGGACTGACACAACATCCCCTCCAAGGTAAGTCACAAGGCCAGTGCAGTTGCAAGAACTGGGAAAAGAAACTCTACCCCTCCTTGGAAAGAGCTGCAGTCACATGGCAAAATGTGCAGATCCAGGAGAGGTAGAAAATTGTGACCATTTTTATAATCAGCTGCACCAAATTAAGACCTAAAGAATAATTACAAGTCAGCCAGGCAAATAGAGATGAGCACTGTGGTCATCATATAAAGACCCTGAGGCAGAAAAAAGCATGGAACATTCCAGGAAGTCAAGAAGCCAGAATAATGGCAGTGTGCTAAAAGAGGGGAGTTGTGTAAGAGGCCGGTAAGGAAGAAGGGGCTGGATGGTGCAGAGCCATGCCCTACAGCCATGTTAAGAGTTTGGGTCTTTATCCAGGAAAATGTTTTATACAGGAGAGGAATGAAATCAGAATTTATACATATGTGTATGTGTATGTGTACGTGTGTATATATATGTAGATATAGATGTATATAGATGCAGATATGTAGACATATAGATGATATAGGTATCTTATGTCTGGATTACATCTCCGACAAGTTAAACTTGTATCTCTGGTACTAGCTACCTATGGTAGTGAAATTTTCCCAGGTACTACCTATGTGCAGCCAAGGTTAAAACTGTGCCAGAGAGAGGCAAGACTCAGGAAGTTATTATTACCTGTTGTCCAGATGAGAGATGACAGTTGCTTGAATTAGCACGCTTAGTGAATGAATAAATGAGTGAATGAATGAAATTAAACCCCAAATGAGGTTTAGGATCTAAAGTAAAACTGCCTTGTTTCAAATCACTGATCCCCCACAGACTCGCTGGGTTACATTGGTACCTTATCTACCCTTTTTGAGCCTCCGCGTCTTTATTTCCATAATGAGGATAAAAATAATTTCTACCTTCTCAATGTGTTATGAGAGCTAATGAGGTAATCCTCACAGAGCACTGAATACCATACCAGGCGAATGCTAGGCACTCAATGAATGTTAGCTACCTTTGCTGCTAAAAGGATGTCTGCAACAGTACATTGTCTCATGCAGTTAACAGCTTGATCCCCATTTATCTCCCAAAGGAAACTCTGTTCTAATCGCAGTTATGCTCAGCAGCCCTGACTTCGCTCATGTGGTTGCGATTAAGCCAGAGCGAAGCCGGGACCAGACAGTGCTCCTTTCTGCTTGGCATGTCGTCGGTCCGCGAGCTGCGCCTCCTCGGATCTGTCTAGTGCTCTGTCATCTGGCTCTACTCATGTGGAGGAGGACAGGGAGAAGCCAGACAGCCGTGAATCTTGCTGTCTGCTCACAAATGTTCACCGTCTAGGGAGTACTGAGAGCATCTCCTGTCAGGGAAATGTATAGCTCAGTAGCAGGGACGGATGCCCTGGGCTCCGCCAGAGCCCAGGGTCAGCAAAACCCTTCCGGAGAGGCAGGGCCTGGTGAGGGCCTGGCTTTACCACAACCTCCTGTGCAATCACGGTGATGAGCAGACGGGAAAGGACGGCACCGAGGCCTGAGCCAGAGCGGCTTCCGTCCACGTGGAGTCCGGGGCTGGGGAGAACTCCGTTCCCAAAATAGAGGTGGTCTTGCATCGTTATCGGTAAAGAACTGCTTTGACTAAATTACATATTTTTTAGCAGCCTAGAAAGAAGACAGAATACTAAGATATCAGAATGATTATGAGTATTGCCGCATGGTAAGATTAGAGATGTTTTAGTTTTCTCCACCCTTTACTGCGTGTTCTCATTTGTTGCCGGTAAGCCCATATTTTAATAATCAGGTAAAAAGCGGAAATTTAAAAATCAAATGATAAGTATGTTGGGAGTTTCCCCCATGTTCTTAGTGAACTAATGAATTGCTTGTGATACGTCTATAATGCAGTTCTGGAGGGGAAAAAAAAATGGTTTCATTTAGAACTAATCCCAATTTACTACACTTAAATGTATTACGTAAATAGTGACTCTCACAGAACAGACCCACAGTCTCTCCTGCCTTTCGCCCTATGCCTCCTCCCCACCAGCTCTTGCCACTAAAGATTTTTCTCATCCATTCCTTAGGGCTCCAGAACTTGGTTTATGGTGTAAGGGGTGAGTTGAATCTAAATCAAACACTTCTTAGTACTGTAACTTTGATGGGGTTACTCAACCCAAGCTCATCTTCTGTAAAATCAGGATAAAAGAAGTATCTATATCATAGGATTTTTGTGAAAATTAAGTGAGAGACCATGTGTACTAAAATACTTAACACAATGCCTGACGTACAGTGACATTTGAAGAAATGTTATCATTACTCTAGTCTCTCTCACTACAACACACTTGATGTTGACCGTAATCTCTGGGCTCTGGTCCTGATATGAAATATAAATAGAAAATAAAAAGGAAGTCAAATCATGAAAACAGGCCACTGTTTTGAGAAACATGAATGACAAGGACCCTGCCCTAAATGTCTCCCTACCTGATTAGATGCCTCTGCCTGAAACTGGTGGTGGTGGAGAGCAGACCTCTGAAGACGCACCTTTATCAGCACTGTATCTTCCCTGCTTGTAACTGCCGGACTTGGGCCAGTTGTTTTCTGAGGCTGTTTCATCTCTCAGTGGGATAACAATACCTACCTTGGAGAGCTGGGGGCCAGGTACTAATCCATTTTGTCATCCAGCACATGCCCAAGAGCCACCATGCATAAAGCTCTCTCCCTCACTTTTTTCAGGCTCTGATCAGGTGTAATTTATTAGAAGGCCTTCTCTGGTCACCTGTATAAAGCAGAGGCTCTCCTCCATCCTCCATGCACACACACACTGGGTCCTCCCTCACCTCCAATTCTGCTCAACTTTCCTCCCATGTTCTTATCTTTACCTGAAATTTCACACATATTAATTTGTCTGTCTCCTTTCAAAATTTAAGTGCCATGAGGACAGGGGGTTGCATGTTTTATTCATCGCTTTACTCATACTGGCACATAGCGGGCACTCCATAGGTACTTGTTAAAGAATAAGTCAGTAAATGACTGGATCGATTAACTAGTGTTTCAAGGAAGAGCAGAGTCCATTGGAAAGAAGGTTGGATGAGCACCACAGACCAATGGAGAAGGCCTAAGACTGGCCCAAGTCAATTAATGACTCACTGCCATAACACTGGGCTAGTAAATTCTTTCTGAGCCTTGGTTTTCCTGTCTTTGAAATAGGGACAATACCATACTTATCTCAAACAGGTAGTTGGAGGATAAATTTCACTCATGGAAATAAATCTGTTTTGAACACTGTAAATCATCATATAAAAATTAAATGTTAGTATCATTTTTTTAAGTAGCACAACAGTTAACTTCCCAGGTGATGCCCTGAAAGAAAAATGTTCCAGTCAGAATAGAACAAAGGAGAACGCTTCATTTGGGATTACTCTCTGATTTTAAACCTTGTTGCCCCCTACCTGACTCACCCAACACTGCCTCACTACTTTGGCCCAACCTCACAAGCACTGCTGAGAGTACAGCTCTGGAGCTCTCCAGTCTGCCCTTGTAAGCAACATGACTTGGGCACATCCCGCCCTGGAGCCAGCCCAGCCTTAGTAATGGGATACTGAGCTTGTCGCTGGGCAAACGGGAGTTTGTGTCAGGAGTTGTCGCTTTCTGGTGGTTGCCTGGTGACTCTAATGGAAAATGAGCTGTGGGGACCATACCACAGAAACCACTCCCTCAGCTGGCGGGCTCATTGGAAAGCCCAGGTGTCATGGGAGGGAGTAGACACTGCCTCCACAAGAGCTGTCACCAAGGCACATATGTGTGGGTGGTGGCAGAGATAGGCAGAGCCGAGGGAGGGCTAGGGCCTTGGTGTGGCTCTCCTCTCAGCGTGAGTTGTTGTTCATAAAGGAAGGGCGGGCCCAGCATAGTCATTAATAGTGGTCCCCAGCCCAATTTTAGGTAAAAGCACACACAACACACAAAATCACATCAGTAGTTGGCAACCCACAGCTCCAAAAACACATGAGGATGGTTCTGAAGTTTTATGAGGTGCTCACTCAGACTCATTGCATTGACAATTACAATAACCATGAAGGGAAGCCTGGGGACATTTGAATGATATGACCTACTCAAGAGAAGCCACACACCCAGGACAGGAGAAGTCTTTCCTGTCATGTGACCCATAGGAAAGAACTCTGAGAGTTGACACTTGTTGATTGTGAAAACATATGGTGAGCTCCATCGATGGGAAAATAAGTTATATAGTCCATTTGGAAGAGATTGGGCCACAGATCCAAGGCTGCCAAAATGACAACTTATCAAAAGTGTGCAGAGGCCCTACTGTGTGTGAGGTATCCTATTACACTCTCTTCCACCCTTGTCTCATTTAATCTCAAAGTTATTATGATAATATTTGTAGGTATTAAAAGTCTTGTTTTAAAGATAAAGAAATCGAGGCTCAGAAAGATTGAACACTTTGAGGTCACACAGCTACCCAGTTACAGAGTCAGAAATTAATACTTGCTCTTCTGATTTTGAGTCTAATATTCCTTCCTCTAACATCCACTGCCACCCCCAGGAGAAAGTTCTCCATCACCAGACCAACTCTTTTCCTTTTCTATTCTCCTTCACCCAGCCTCTGACAAGTAATACTCCCCACTCCAGTGCTGGCTTATTATGCCCCCCGATGAATCAAGAACTAATTTCACTAATTTATTAATTCAATTATTCATTCCTCTGTCCAACAATTATTTAATGAGTTGCTACGAAATTTCAAGCATCAAGCTAGGTGCTGGGGATGCCACAATGAACTTGGAGAAGTCCTCAAGAAGCATGGACATATTTATTGATCCCTTAAAAAGAAAATTCACAGACTTGCAAGACACAGCAAATATCCATGCATGGTGGCCCCCCAGTACTACTTAGAAAGTAGTAATATTTAGAAAGAAACACAATCTTTCTTTTATTCCATTCTCCCCTATCTAAATAACTGCCCAGGAAGCATGTGAGTAAACTTTCCAATCATACTAATGATAAGTGTCTGTCCGATGAAAGATTATGAGGTTATGAAAAAAAAAATGAATAACATTGTCTTGATTTCTTTTTATATATTTTTCAGGGTGGAAAAAGATTTTGCTGAAAGTATTTCAATGGATTTGTTACCAGCACTTACATAATGGTCTGAGCACAATGAAAAATGGCCGAGGCCACAGCTGAGATCAATCCCATTCAAGCGTGAGTGAGTCAGGGAGACCCGGCCAGGAGTTCAGCCTTCTCTGTCTGAGAGTTTTGAGCAGTCCTCAGGTTTTGGGTGCTTCAGTTCATTTATACTTGGCTGAAGACGATTTCCTGTTTCTAAGAAAAGACTGCTGGGATGTCTTAGGAGTTCTTTTGGACAGCAGGTCCTGCTGACCTAGGCCTGGCCTGGCTCAGGGTAGCACCAGAGAGCAAGAACACTACCAAGGGAGGGTTGGTTCTCATTAACCCCCATTAGCCCACAGGTGTTCTGGGACTCACACAATGAGGTTATCACAAATATTTGCCAGATTGGCTGAAAAATGAAGAGAAATTTATGACAAAGCCATTATGCCTGAGCTCGTCTAAGAACATCTGGATTCACTGAGCCTAAGCCAAAAGAAGTGACATGACAAGGACCACGGAAGGGGACCTATGTTTATAACACCTTCAAGCACTGGCATGGACCTGCCCTCTCCAACCCCTGCCCTCCCCTCTCCAGCCCTGTCTCCTTCCTTCCAGCTCAGGAGTCCTACAAATTGCTTTTCCAGTGATATCACATGCTGTTACCATGGAGGCAGCTGTTGTGGCAAAACAGAACTGTTCGATCTTCACCCCGTGGCTCCCGACCTGCGGCAGAACGTGGAGGGGAGCCATTCTGTGACCACAGGCCTCAGTGGAGTGCTCTGGGTACCAACACAAACAGAAGTGCTGGGACACGATGTGGTGGGAATGGAGACCCTGTGACTGAGACGGGAAAACCCATGGGAGGGTGGAGCAGAGGCCGGCCATTTAGATGGTGATGCGAATAACAGCTGCCTGGCCTCTCCCAGCAACAACCCCAACTCCACCCAAACTGGACCCGTCTTCCCACCTCATCCGGCTCCCTCCAGCCATTGGTTAGCCACAACTAACAGCATTACTTGCAGTGGCTTACAAAGGCATTTGATGGGGAGAAACAATATTCTAAAGGTTTATGAACACAAGCTCTGGAAGCAGAGCTGCTGCATTCAAATCCTGGCTCTACTACTCACTAGCAGTCTGGCCTCCTCATAAAAACTACTCAGGCTTCCTGAGGCCTCAGTTTCCCAGTTAAGAGAATAACATAGCATTCCTCATTATGATAATCAATTGTGATAATCTAGGTAGTTTCCTACCTAGATTATGATAATCAATTGTGATAATCTAGGTAGTTTCCTCCTAAAGGCTCTTTCGATTTCCATTCTTGCCTCATTCTAATTCTTATCAACAATTTCCTTATTTAGGAAGTCCAGAGCTCTTGTCAAAATATGAATCCAATCAGATTGCTTTCCTTCTGAAATCTTCTAATGGCGTCCCCTAGGAATGAGATTCTCACCATGGATCAAAGGTCACACCCTCTGGCAGCCCCATAAAGATCATCTCTTACCCCGGTCTCACTCAGGGATCTGCTCCAACCACTCCAGCCCTCTTCCCAGTCCTCAGGTTAGCTTCTGCCTCAAGACCTTCACACTTGCTCATCTCTCCACCAAGAATGTCCACACCCCAACCCCTCATGTGGGTGGCTTCTATTCACCAACTTCAGCCTCAGCACAGAAATCACCTCTTCAGAAGGCAACCATCTATATAAAACTGCTGTGCTCCCACCCCCAGAGACTCTCTGTCTCATTTTCTGGATTATTTACTTCATAGTATTCATTAATATCTGAAATTATCTTCATTACTTTTATGTAATTGTTTATTGTCTGTCTCCCTCAGTAGAAACTAAGCCCAGGAGAGCAAGGATCGTGTTTTTGACTATAGATCCAGTTTCTAGAACAGTGCTTGACACGTGGTAGTCACTAAATAAATATTTGTTTTATTAAACTAAATAAAAATATTTAATGCAGTATCTGTTAAATAAATATTAACCACTTATATTATTAATTGATAACATAATGAACATATATCATTAACTAATAACATACTAGTTTGTTTGGATAGTATGTCTGGAAGCAGAGTTGCTGCATTCAAATCCTGTCTGGAAGCAGAGTTGCTGCATTCAAATCCTTCTCTCATGTGGGAACAGTCCATTACAGATTTACAGGAAGTTTTGACATTCATATTTCACTTGAATCTTACAGCTAGCCTACAAGATAGCCAGCATTACTTTTGCTTGTAGATAGGGCTCGAGAAGATTTGGCAACTTGCTATATTCAAACCCAAGCCTTCAAACTTCAAGTCAGAGGCTCTTTCAATCACCCATAGGACCAGCCTTCAGATAACATCATGTTTAAAACCAAGAAATTATTATGCTCATCCTTTTCTGGAGGCTCATAGAGAGTGAGGCAAGGTGGGGATTTCAGGCCTTGGGGCAGGCAGAGGTGGGAGGACCCACCTTCGAAGCTCTGGTTTCCTCCATCTCCAAGAATGGTCCTTTCCCTGGTGTCTTCCTGGTTGACACATCTTCCAGCACTCATTGTCCAAAGCAGGTTCCTTTCACCTCGGCAGCTTTGCCTCAGCCACAGATTCCTCCTCCCCTGACCCTTGTCCTTTTGAGGCAGTTAAAAGACATGCAAATCATGTGCCTGGAAGAGCATACTGCAGGCTCTATGGGCCCCGAGAATGCAGAGCTAGCCTAAATGTCACAGCTGTGGGAAGAGAGTTTAGAACCCATTCACCCACTCTCTTCTTTTCCCTCTAAAATGTCAACAGGGGTTCCCCCATTAAAATATGCGGCATCGGGGCCAAAGGAAGGGGGGGCCCTGGGGCTATAGTCTTGGTGAAGGCTGAAGAAAGGAATCATTTCCTTATCCAAGCTATAGGATTTGTTCATAAGAATAGTCAAAGTAATAAGCATAAAGGCAGGTTCCTGCCTTCTATGAGGTGTCCCACTGGCCTCTAGGATATTGTGGAAAGATCCAGCTCCCTCTGGCTGAGCTGGTTTATCCTGGGACATTCTCCCTGGTTGGCCCAGACCTAGGGACATTTATCATGGTTTTCTGTCATGCTCAGTCTTCTCATTCTTTCCATGACATCAAAATGGGAGGATAAAGTTGGAATCATCAGTCCTCTTCTGACTTTTCTAATAATATTAATACTCCTTTACATATTTTCAGTAGATAATGATAACTAAGTTCCCCCTTTCTCATTTTTACCCTTATCCAGCCACTGAAATGCAATTAACATGAGAACCAGAACTACAGATTTGCCAGTGGTTATTCTCAGGAAAATGGAAGAAGAAAGGTACTAAGCATCCAACTCCTAGAGCCCTGCCTTCTTAGTACTCCAAATGTCAGTTGTGGTTATTGGTTAGGGTAGCAAGGATATTAAGTGATACTCTTAAAAGGTTCTGGGCTAAATGCTGACTTACAACTCAGAGCTCTGTTTCCAGAGAAGCAGCAAATCCAGCTGGGGTGAGTCCAGACTCTGCAGTCAATCATCCTGGGTTAATAAGCTCAGCCACTCACAATGTTTGGGCAGGTTGTTTAAACTTTCCCCCATGCCTCGGTTTTCTCATATGCAAAATAGGGGTAATAAGACTACTTTCCTCTTAGCGTTTTTTGTGAAAATAACGTAATTTATGCAGAGTGATTAGCACAATGCCTGGCATATAGCAAGAACTCGACCTATATTAGCTGCTGTTGTTGTTGTTACTATTATTATTTATTCTAGGCAGTGTGCACTGCTGGATTTAAACATGTTTATGCATTTCTGTCAAGTTCATAGTCAAGGCCATTAAAAAATATATGTTTATTAGCCCTGTGTGGTCTTTGGGAGAGAACTCACTCTAAGAAAGTTGGAGCTAGCTACGGGTATGGCGAGTTGTCCCAGTAGCAAAGCTTTAACCAAAGCTGTGACAAGAATCCCATGTGCTTCTATAAATAGAATCAAGGCGCCTCTAATGGAACTGGGCATCTTTGTTTATAGTGGGGGTGTGGGGTTATCTGTTCAGCTTAGTTCAGATACCCAAACTATCTCCCCACTGCCCTCAGGATCAGATATTAGTCATTTACCTTTTAGTATGAATTCTTCAAGACTCTTAGCTCTCCCTCACAATAGAAGCATTGAAACATTTCTTTTCAAGGTGAAATGGAAGTCTGTAGCAAATGTTGTGGAAAGCAGGAGGTTATTCCTTGGATTCCTTGGAATCCTGAAAAATAAATTGGAAAGGCACTTGTGCAATGAAAACCTTTAGTCCTAGGTTGTCAGAAATGGCCTCAATTTCAAATAATTTCATCTGTTATTCTCATAAACCATTGACATTTTCTGGAAATAACATCTTGCAAGCTTTTCCTCACATTTGGACGTGGTACAGAAACCTTTTTTATGCCATGTGAGTCTCAAGTACAGTCTGTTAAAGTGGGCCAGTTCATTAATGGAAAGAACCCTCGATTGAAAATCAGTTTTACGGCCACTGTAGGACTTTGATGGGCTGAGAGGTGGAAGAGACCACAGATGCTACACCAAACCAAGCACTGCACCACAAAGGCCCATTCTATATCATTTTAAGGCCTTCAGAAAGAGCTACCAATGTCTCAAGGTTTTCCAGTAAAAGTCTTCCAAGTATGATGGAGTTTATAATAGAGAATTATTAACACCATCCCTTGAGAATCTCAAAGCAAAATCTAGTTATTACTAATACAGCATCACTTGACTCTTAAAGGCTAATTAAACAAAGACTTGGAGGCTAAATGAACTGTACAAACTTTCAGTGTCTATTAGAGAGCTCAAACTGGAATCTGATAATCTGACAGATTCGTCTATGATTTTCTTAGCCTGTGGAACCTTATGCCTTAAACTGGCTATCATCAAATGTTGGTGTGAAATAGCTTAAGTAGAAAGCAACTTATATAAAAGGTAACATTTAATGTCTTAGCACTAGTTTTAGTACTAAGTTTTACCTTCAGCCTTACAGAGATTCCAGAAAATGGCATTTCCTGTTACTTAATTGTTATGGTCTCACCGTCTCCTCTGGCTCACTCTGCTCCAGTTTAAGTCTTTGGTACATGCTCTCTCTGCCCCTGTTTACTTTCCTGTGAAGTCTGTGGGTGGCAAGTACAGAGCAGAAGGCCTGGCACAGACCTGACCTGTGCAGAGACTTCCTCACGGAGGGACACTCTTGTTCATACTGGGATGAGGCAGGTGAGCACAGGCAGAATCATTCAAGGCTCAGCCATTTAGAGGCTTCGATTCTGACTCCTACCTAACGAGAGCTGCAAGGAAGAATCTGCGCCATCCTCTGGACTCACACACACAAACACATACCCCAAACCCACACCTTCTCCCTCCCCACTGTGTACAGAGGCAAACATGATGCAGATATTCCCAGTCATGCTTTCTTTACTAGCCCTCACCAGCCTCTGCTAGATTTTGCTCTTTCCAATGAAAAATGAGCCTTAAAGCCCTGGAGCCTCCTCGGCGATTTACCAAGAACTCTACTTCCACATGGGCTTTCCGGCTGTAGCCAACCCCAAGAGTCAGAGGGAGGAAAAGAAAAAATCGTAAATGGATAGTAAGATGAGAAACAGATGTTTGGAATCTTCACTGGCAGGGAATTCTCCAATTCGAACCCCTCTCTTCATGAGATGAGAAGGGCTTAGTCTCTGAGATTAGACTCTTGCTCTACCTACATTTCACCTCCTACCCTCCCCACCACATCTCTGTCCCCCACCAACTCCTACTGCATCTCTCAAGGTTCATCCTGGCACCCTGCCACATGGATGTGTGCCTTATTGGGTCTTTTTTTTTTATTTTTAGCCAAAATAAATGAATGCTAGGTGCTCTGACCACAGATATGTATTAGATGGAACCCTTTGTCATGGAGAAGCTCACAAGCTAGTGAAGGAGGCAGAGAAATAAATAGGCTGTTCCAAGAGAGTGGCATCGGTCTTAAGACAGAGGTCAGTCCTGGATACCATGACAGCATACAGGAAGGGCTCTGAACCCTACCTTGGGGACCCGGATGAGCACTGGAATGGCAGAGGACACATGAGCTGAGTTTCAAAGGTGTTATTTAACTGAAGGTGGATATAAGGCACTTTGGAGGTATTAATAGGCTTCAAGAAAGTTATATATTTATTCGGGGTACCACAATGATTAAGAGCAACATCTGTGAAGCCAAATTGCCTGAGCTTGAAACCCAGACTGGTAACTTATTATCACCTTAGACAAGATAATGAATCTCTCTGTGCCTTGGTTTCCTAATTTGTAAAGTAAGGATAATAATATTTATCTTGTAGAGATTATTATATAGAGTATGTGAAATAATATTTATAAAGCATTTAGAGTAGTACCTGGCACATAGTAAGCACTATATATGTTTTTTAATGAAGAATTCAATAAGTATTTTGAGCCTGCTACATATCAGTCAATGTGCCAGACCCTCTGGATACTGAAATGAAAGTCTTGGTCCCTCTTTTTCAGGAGTCACAAACAAGTTTGGTTGACTAATCAATGAAGTATGTTACAATATTTTAGGTGGTAAGATAGATGTATTGGTCACAGGCTTCTCATCTTTTCCATCATTCCAGATGATCGAACCTGAAATCTAGGAGCCGGCATAGGCTCTTCCACTCTTTTTAACTCCAACATGTAATTTTCATATACTACAGAGTCTACTTTGTTATATTCTATTGAATCCCTTCCCTTTTCTTCTTTCGCATTGTCATTGTTTACTTTGGTGCCTCATCACCTGTCACATGGACTAGTGTATAAACCAGTCTCCATATCTCCAAACATCTTCTCACCTCCACCAGGTCAGTTTCTTGCTTTTTCTCTTTTCATTTACAGTTTTATTGAGGTTTGATTGACATACAAACGACACACATTTAACATATACAATTTGATGAGTTTGAACATATTTATACACTCATGACACTATCACCATAATCAAGGTCATAAACATATCCAATACCTACAAAGTTTCCTTGTGTCTCATTGTTTTTTTCTTTTTTCTCCTTTTTTGTAATAAGAACGATTAACATGAGATCTTCCCTTCTAGCAACATTTTAAGTGCACAACACCATGTTATTAATTGCAGGCACTATGTTTTACAGCAGATCCCTAGAACTTATTCAGGTTGAATAACTGTTATACTCACTCAGAATCAGGTTATACTCATCCTTTCCCCCTCCCTCATCCTTTGGCAACCACCATTCTATTTTTGACTTCTTTAACTTTGACTATTTTAGATACCCCATATAAGTGAAATCATGCAGTATGTGTCCTTCTGTGACTGACATTTCCACTTAGTGTATCTTCCAGATCCAATCATGTTGTCACAAATGATAGGATCTCCTTTTGAAGACTGAATAATATTCCATCGTGTGTGTGTATACTGCTTGTATGTATATGTATGTATATATGTATATATGTATATATATATATATATCATATTTTCTTTATCTATTTGTCTGTCGATGGACATTTAGGTTTTTTTCCATAACTTGGCTATTGTGAATAATGCTACAATGAATATGGGAGTACAGATATCTCTTTGAGATCCTGATTTCAATTCTTTTAGATATGAACCTAAGAGAGTAGATCATAAAATAGTTCTACTTTAAGTTTCTGAGGAAACTTCATATTGTTTTCCATCATGGTTACACCATTATACATTCCCACCAACAGTATACAAGGATTCCAACTTCTCCACATCCTTGTCAACACTTATTATCTTTTTTTTTTTATAATAGCCATCCTAACAGGTGTGAGGTGATATCTCATTGTTGTTTTGGTTTCTATTTCCTTGATTATTAGTGATATTGAGCATCATTTCACATATTTATGTCTTCCTTGGATAAATTAACTATAGGCACTATGTCTACCCCAATTCCTTTGACAATTTTTAAATCGTGTAACTTGGGTGTTTTGCTATTGAGTTTTAGGACTTCCTTACATATTTTGGAGATTAACCCCTTATAAGATATAAGGCTTGAAAATATTTTCTCTCATTACATGGGTTGTCTTTTCACTCTGTTCACTGTTTCCTTTCCTATACAGATTTTTAGTTTGCTGTAGTCCTGCTTGTCTAGTTTTGCTTTTGTTGCCTGTGCTTTTGGTGTCATATCTATGAAATCATGCCCAAATCAATGTCATGATGCTCTGTCCTATATGTTCTTCTAGGTCTTTTACAGTTTCAGGTCTTATTTTTAAATCTTTAATCCATTTTGAGTTGTTTTTTGTGTAGGGGTTCAATTTCATCCTTTTGCATGTGGATATCTAGTTTTCCCAGCACTATTTATTAAAGATACTACCCTTTTCCTATCACATATTCTTGGCACCTTAGTTGAAAATCAGTTGACCATATATGCATAAATTTATTTCTGAACTTTCTGTTTTGTTCCATTGGTCTACATTGCCTGTCTTAATGTCAATATCATACTGTTTTAATTACCATGTCTTTTTCTTACTGCTGCTAGAATCATATCTTTGGCACCCAAATTTCCTCTTAGCATTCCTTGAACCAAAATTTTTAAACAGATTCCTTCGTTGACTATAGAAAAATATTAAATTCCTTAATATGACAGAGCCGTTTGTGATCTGATTCTTAATTTCTTATCCAGTCACACCTCTGGACACTCTCATCGTTTCAACCATGAAACACTCTTGGATGAAATCACTGTGCTCTCCCGGTGGACATATTACCCTCTATATTAGGAATAGTCCCCCTGTCTTGTCCATGTAGCACATTCCTACTGCTTTACTAAACAGTTGATTCATCACCTCCTTTATAACACCTTCTCTGATTCCCATTCTGGGTCCCACTTTATTAAAGTCCTTTGCAGCCTGCACCTATCTGCATGATGATGGAGAGGGTTTGAGGGGTTAGAACATAGCATCCCTTTTTCCTACCTGAGCTCTGAAATAAATGAAAAAATAAAAAAAATAAAGTAGATAGAACAGGATGGCAAGATATTACCTTATTACTGATAAAGCTGATATAATTGTTAAGAGATTATACTTCTAGGCAACTGGACAAAGGAGCTTCCTAATAATTACCCCTAAAATTTGGCTAACTTATCCTCCAGGGCACGGGCTCAGATGAACAATGTCAGACTTCCCTGCTGGAGGGCCTTCCATTGTAAAATTTATGGAAGGGGCTAACAGAAAAGAATATGAATCCTTTGTGAGCAAGACAAATTTCTTCTTTCAGACTTCACCAAATATATCACTCTTTGGAGTGGAGCGAGTAAGGGGCAGAGAAAGGCCAGGAGTGTTACATTAATGGAGCTCCTTCCACATTAAAGGATACACCAGGAATAAAGTAGAAAATTGTCTATCTCTTCCCCTACACACACATACACATTTTAACTCCTAAACATTATATGATGTTTTACGACTTTTTATGACTCTCCATGGGATTAAAAGATACTTACAGGCAAAAGATGATCCTTCTCATCCTATGTTTCTGTTCTACATAAGTACAAGTCAAATACTTATAATTGGCACAAAGCAGTGGTTCAATATATTTATTAAATGTTGTTAAAGAGTGAAAAGCCAAAGTGTGGCAGGTTCACTTAAGCTGGAACAGCTTTATCAACAGAAATGAGGAGAACAAAAAGTTGGGAAGAAGACTTCATAGAAGAGAAGATATTTGTGCTGGACTTTAGTGAATGAGTAGACCCTTAAACTTCACAGAAAAGTCAAAGGCAACAGCAGTTACATAATCCCAAATACATGAGATTGTGTAGCAAGCGGTGGATTAAAAAAAAAAATCCTGTGTGAACGCATTGTAGAATGTGGGATATGAGTCAGGAAGGGCTTAATGTACTTCTCCACCCTGGAATACTTAATAGAAATACCTAAAAATCTAACAGCCAAAAGAGTGACTCTCTCCTTGAGTTTTTTTTTAATTTTAATTTTGATCATTAGTGCAGTAGGGACAATAGTTTAAACTATAGAGAAGACTCCTCTAGGATTATTCTTCCTAATCTAAAACCAACTTGTATCAAGGGCACTAAGAGCCTCCAGGCTCACATCTGGGAAAACCTAGAGTGCTGATGTCACGCCAGCCATGTGAAACAACAGAGAGTTGGAGGCCACAAACCTTGGCAGTGAAGGAAATGCATACTGCATGTCTCGATAATGAAAAACGAAAGTCTGAAAAGGCTGCTGGTTGCAGGTGGTGTGATTTTTCTATTTAAATGTAAGCCAGGAAGATGGGATAATATTTCCTTTCTTTCCATTTCCAGAATTTTTTATGAAACAATTATATAAAAATTTCCAGCATAAAATCAAGCTTTATTTACTCAGAAAATCTATATTTGAATCTAAAACTCATCAACAATGTGTGGACATCCCAAATTCTGATTTCATATAACTCTTGTTTCTGTGATGTTTTAATAGCTCACATAATGGCCACCTACAGAGTTTTCCTCCCAGACTCTTTTCTGGGAATAACACATCCCACCCATGAGGGCTGATAACCATTCATATTTCTGTTGTGTGACCCTGACCCCTAGTTATACGTAACTGGTCCAGAATAAGAGCTTGACACATGCAGAGCATTTGGGATTTGGGCTGAAAGAGTTAGTCCATCCTTTTATGTGACTTAAATTGAAAAATCGAAACTTAAGAGCTGAGGATGTGCTGTTCATTGTCTTCATGTGGACTGAATAACAGAGATAGATGGTGAGCAGATAGGAGAGAAAGATATTTACATGTATGCCCAACAAATTTGGCAAGATACTGAATATAACAAAAGAATAAAAAGGAGTATTCTAGGTTGATATCTCAGTTCCTGGTCACAAATATTATAAGAATTATGGCATTAAGAATAGAAGAGCAATTAGAAAGGGGATGTAGATATTGAATATAGATATTACAAAAGCACTAAATGAAATTATGAGAGTTGGTAAGCTTACTAAGAGGGTGCAATCTCTGAGTGCTGAGCCCAGATCCTTTGAGGCCATTTAAAATCAGGGGCACGCAAAAAAGATACTCTAGGAAAAGAGTTTAGGATAAGTTACAGATGTAGTAGAGATATTTCGGGTTAGGAAAAAGACATAACATTGGGTTCTCTCTTTCCAATATTTTAATATAAATTGAATATTACATTTGAAATACTTGGACATAATGGAACAGACTATTTGATTTAGAAACAGTAGCTCATATACACCACTGGTGGTAATATAGACCATTTTGGAAGAAAACCTGGCAATAAACTTTAAAATTGTAACATGCATAAACTTTGACCCTGGAAAGTGGAAGCAGTGAATTGCCTCCCCAAGCACTCCTCTCTAGACACTGCCTGCCCTATCCACAAAGGAAGCTTCCAGAAAGTATGTTTCTTTCTCATAGCTACATGGTCAGGGCTAAGCATTTGACCCATGCTGAACTAATCAGAGCCCTTTTATTGGGATTTTTAAATTGTGAAAGAGAAAGAGAGAGGTTTGGTCTCTGGCTATCTGGCTGGACCCATGCCACCTAAACTCTGAAACTTTCACAAGGCCATGTTTTTTTAAACATGGAATAAGAAAAACAGTGAAAGCTTGCCTGCAGACAGGAGGAAGAATGTTGCAGAAGTACAGAAAGGAGAAATGAGATGGAGAGGGAGTCCTGACGATTTTTCGGTCCCTGGTTCTGGAACCTTCACAATTCCAGCTGCCTTCCTGACAGTCACAGGGGCCCATCACTCACCCCTGAATCCATAAAATATATTTTCCCTAGGAGAGCTCAAGATGTCTCTTATTACTTGCAACTAAATGAGTCTCAACAGTAATTCCACTGTATGGTGATGGATGCTAACCAGACTTATTGTGATGATTATTTCAAAACATATACAAATAGCAAATCATGATGTTGTACACCTGAAACTAATATAATGCTGTATGTCAATTATATCTCAATTAAAAAAAATAGTAATTCCACTTCTAAGAGTTTGGCCTTAGAAATAGTTGCCAGACGTGCAAAGCTGTGTGTGTGTATGTGTGTGTGTGGGTGTGTGTGTGTGTGTGTGAGAGAGAGAGAGAGAGAGAGAGAGAGAGAGAGAGAGAGAGAGAGAGAGTATCACAGCATTGCATGTAATTGTGATTAAATGGTGAACAATTCCAATAACTGTCAGTGTCACTTTGGTAAAATAAAGCATAAAAGCAGTAGCAGATTAATATTAATTTATACTTAAATACTTACTTAATGTTCATTTGGTACTAGGAGTTGGATTTTGTGCTTTATGTATAATATTTATTTTAATCTTTATATCATCCCTAGAACATGGGTACTACTATTTTAAGATAAGCATGTAAAATATTTAGCATAGCTTTACATATAGCAGGAATTCTCAAAAAATACTAACTACTATTATTCTGAATTTTACAGATGTGGAAATAAGAGCTGTCTAAGTTTTATGGCCAAAAATTTCAAAGATGTTATTCAAATTAATGTCATGTAAGAAAAATGGAATAACGGATGGGAAATTGAAACAGGTATGGCACTTAACAGGTACCCCTTCCTAACTATTGATCTTGACAGCAAGCATCAGATAGGAAAATTTATATCAAATGTTATACTTTTGTTCATGACATGTAAAAGCTAACAAAAATATCAGTTACCCAAAATGGAATTAACTCACATTATGGAATTAACTACATATATATGATCAAAGACCCACAGACAAACATAAATAAGTATACATTAGCAGCCAACAATAGAAAGTAATACATTTTTAAGTTCCATTTATAGTGTTGCCACAACATATAAAATACTTAATAATAATAAATCTAATAAAAGATGACTAGGAACACACTAAAAATAAAATATTCCTGAGAGAAATTAAAGAAGACCAAAATAAATTGTAAGATTTATCATGCACATGAGCAGGAAGGCTAAATATTGTTAAGATAGGAATTCTTCCCAAATCAATCTATAGATTCAGTGCACTATCAATCAAAATTGCATCAGGTCTGTTTGTCAAAATTAAGTGGATTCTTAAGTTTCTTTGGAAATGCGAAAGATCAAAACAATTTTTATTATTAACAACAACACAAAGTTGGAAGACTTAGCTACCTAATTTCAAACTTTACTATAAAATGGTGGTGACCAAGATAGATTGGTATTGGTAAGTAAAATAAACGTATAGATTGGTGGAGTAGAATGGAAGGTTTAGAAACAAACTCATAAAAATTTATTCAACTGATTTTAGACAAGTATGCTAAAATTGTATAGATAAATCTTTTTAACAAATGGTAGTACAGTGATTGGATATCTTTATGGAAAAATTGGCTGATCTATATTCAACAATACACAAGAATTAACTCAAATGAATCATAGACATAAATGAAAAGCTTAACACTACAAAATTTTTGCAAGTCAGCATAGAAGAAAATTTTTGAGTTAAATATTTTTTTATAGAATACCAAAATCATGAACCACAAAAAAGAAAATTATTAAGTCGAATCTCATCAAAATATTTTTTTAAAGTCTGCTCTTCAAAAGATTCTATTAAGAAAATGAAAAGATAAGTTGCAGAATGCAAGAAAATATTCAGAGTACAGATATTTAACGACAGCAACAAAAAAAACTTGCATCCAAAACATAGAAAGAACTCTTACAGATCAGCAGAAGATAAACAATGCAATAAGAAAATGACAAAAGATTTGGACACTTTACAGAAGCTATATAAATTTCCCATCAACATATGAAGAAACATTGAACATGATCATTCATTAGGAAATTCAACTTAAAACCACAAAGATACCTCATTATGCCCATTAGAACATCTAAACGTAAAAAGTCTGACCATATTAAGTGTTGACAAGGATGAGAAGCAAACAAAATACTATTCTCAAATACTGCTGGTGAAAAGGTAATATGGTATAATTACTATGAAAAATGCTATAGAAGTATTTTAAAAGCAAACATACCTCCCCAAAATATAATCCCAGTCTAATAATAAGAAAAACATCAGACAAATCTCAGTTGAAGAACATTCTACAAAATACCTGACCAATATTTCTCAAAACAGTAAAGATTATCAAAAACAAGGAAAGTCTGAAAAATCATCGCAGCAAGAGGAACTAAGGAAACATGTAACAAAGTAATCTGGATAGGATCCTGGAACAGAAAAGGAACATTGGGTAAAAACTAAGGAAATTTGAGTAAAATATGGCCTTCAGTTAATAATAATGTATAAATATTGATTTATTAATTGTGAAAAATGTACCAAACTAATGTAAGTTGTCAATAACAGAGAAAACTGGGTGTATGGCATATGGAAACACTCTGTACTGTCTTTGAAACTTTTCTGTAAACTTAAATCTATTATAAGATAAAATGTTGATTTAAAGACCAAAAAGACCACCAAAAAACAACAACAACAAAAGCAGCATTTCCAACACATTATCTAAGGAAAAGAACAAAGTTGGAAGACTGATGCTACTCAGCTTCATGACTTATTTATAAAGCTATAGTAATCAAGATAGTATAGCATCGACTATAGAGGAGACAAACATATCAATAGAACAGACTGGAGAGCTTGAAAATAGATCCCCATAAATATAATTAACTGATTTTTGAAAAAAAAGAGCAAAAGCAATACAATAAAGACAGTCTTTTCAATAAATGGTCTTGAAACAAGACATCTACATGCAAAAAGATAAATTTAGACACAGATTTTACACCCTTCATAAAAATTAACTCAAAATGGATCAAAGACCTAAGCGTAAAATACAAAATTATAAAACTCCTAGGATAACATAGAAGAAAACCTAGATGATCTTGGATATGGTGATATCTTTTTAATACAACACCAAAGACATAATCCAAGAAAAGTAATTGATAAGCCAGAGTTCACTAAAATTAAAAACTGAGGTATAATTGAAATTAAAATTATATTTCATTTATAACTCAATTTTAAAAATTTTTTAATGGAAAAAAAAATACTCTGCTCTGAAGTAGACAATATCCAGAGAGTAAGACAAGACATGGATTGGGAGAAAATGTTTGCGAAAGACACATCTGATAAAGAATGGTTTATCAGATATACAAAAACTCTTAAAACTCAACAATAAGAAAACAAATAAACATTAAAAATGGGCCAAAAATCTTAACAGACACCTCACCAAAGTGGAGATACAAATGGCAAATAAATATATGGAAAGATGCTCCACATCATATGTTATCAAACACAAATTAGAATTAAATTTGCATCAAATGCAAATTAAAACAAGACAGTACCACACATGTATGCAGAATGGCCAAAATCCAGAACACTCACTACATCAAATGCTGACGAAGATGTGTAGCAAGCACTCTCACTCACTGCCACTGGGAATGCAAAATACTACAGCCACTTGGAAGACAGTTTGGCAGTTTCTCACAAAATTAAATATACTCTTACTTTACAATCCATCAATAGTCCTCCTTGATGTTTACCAAAAGGACTTGAAAACTTATATCCACATAAAAATCTTCATAGATGTTTATAGCAACTTTATTTATAATTTCCAAAACCTCGAAGCAACCAAGATGTCCCTCAGTAGATGAATGGATAAATAAACTGGTACATCCAGATAATAGAACATCATTCAATGCTAAAAAGAAATGAGCTATTAAGCTATAGAAAGACATGAAGGAAAGAAACTTAAATGCATATTTTTAAGTGAACAAAGTCAGTCTGAGAAGGCTACATACTATATGATTTCAACTGTATGAAATTCCAGAAGTGGCAAAACTATGAAGCCAAAACAGTCAGTGATTGTAGTGGATAGGAGTCAGGGAAGATAAACAAGGAGTGCACAGAGGACTTTTAGGGTAGCTTAAATACTCTGATATTATAATGATGAATATGTGTTATTATATGTTTTCCAAACCCATCGAAAGTAAACACCAAGAGTAAATTCTAAGACAAATCTTGAACTTTGCATGATATGATATGTCAATGTAGGGTTATCCTGGGTATAAAATGTACTTTTCTGGTGAATGATGTTGATAATGGGGGAGGCTATGTATGAATGGGGTGTGGTACATGGGAAATCACTGTACCTTCTCAAGTTTGCTGTAAACCTAAAACTACTTTAAAAAAATAGTCTTTATTTAAAAAAAAAAAGTTGATTTAAAACAAAAAGTTAAAAATAACATCTGCTACGTTACCCAGCCATTCCTCTCCTAGGTATTTAGTCAGAGAAATAAACACATATGTCCAAACAAAGACTTTTATATGAATGTTCATAGCCGCTTTATTTGTAATAGCCAACTTTGTAAGCAACCCAAATATACACCAACAAATGATTGGGTAAGCAAACTGTGGTTTATCTATACAATAAAATACTGCTAAGCAATCAAAAGAAACAAATTGTCGATAAATACAACATGAGTGACTATCAAAATTGTTATGCTGAGGAAATAAACTAGATTAAAATAAAATATATAGTATATCATTCCACTTACACAAAATTCTGAAAAATGCAAAGTAATCTATAGTGACAGAAAACAGATCAATGGTTACCTGAGAACAGGAAATAAAGTTGGAATGTTATGTGAGAGGAAGGAATTACATAAGGATTTAAGGAAACTTTGGAGTGATGGATATATTCTTTAGCTTCATTGGGGTAATGGTTTCATAGTATACAATGTCAAACCCTATAAAACTGTACATTTTAATTTTACAATTTATTATATGCCAATTACTCCTCAATGAAGCTATTTAAATTATATTAAAAAGAAGAAAGGGGGAGAACATATATTTAGATGCAAAGAAATGACATGAAAATATATGTATAAGGTCACTTATATAAGGGATAATTACTTAGATGTTTAGTCTTCATGTGTCAATTAATAGGTCTTTAGTATTAGGGGGGAAAGTGAAATTAAGAGGGATTTTTAGAAAAAGAAAATACAGTGCTTTCCATTATAAAGCAAGAATCTGCTAAGATCCATTGCCTATAAGCAACTTACTTAGAGAAATTAATTTTTCCTTGTGGGGTTATGGATTTCCCTGAGGCATTCACACTCTAATTCAATGACCTTCAAATTTAGGAAAAAGAGAGGTGCATTTTCTTGCTCCTGGAAACAGAGAAGCTAACTGGCCTATGAATGACTCAAGCTTATGATCTTGGCCTCATTGACACTAGACATCAACCAACTGAGCTAATCAGCTACTGATAACATTAAAAAAAACTTTATTAAGGGATAATTAAAATATACTAAACAGCACACATGGAAAGCACACAATTTAATCTGCTTTGGAATATATACATACTCATGAAGCCATAACCACAATCAAAATAAAAAATATTTAATCAACTCCAAAAGTTCCTTTGTGCCCATTTGTAATCCATTCATTCCCAGCAACTACTGACGTGCTTTCTCTCTGTACTGAATAATTTACTCTTTTCTATAATTTCATATAACTGGAATTATTCAGTATTTACTATTTTATCCCTTATTATATCATAACATCCTCAGAAATTAGCCATGCCAGCTCTGCCATTCTTGATATTAGCAATTTGTGTTCTCTTTTTCTCGTGATCAATCAAGCTAGAAGATTATTGATTTTAGTGATCTTCTCGAAGAACCATCTTTTGATTTCATTGGTTTTTCTCTATTGCTTTTCTGTTTTCTGTTCACTGATTTTGGCTCTGATCTTTTTATGACTTTTCTTTTACTTTCTTTAGGTTTCATATGCTTTTCCTCCCCTAGTTTCTTAAGGTGAAAACCAAGTTCATTATTTTGAAGACTTTTTATTTTCTAATATAATGTTTTTTGTGCTATAGATGTCCCCTTAAGTATTCTTTGAATATACAATTTTTAATGTTATGTTTTCATTTTCATTCAGTTTGAAATACTTTGCAATTTTTTTTTTTATTTATTCTATGATCCATGAGTTATTTATGTGTGTTAGCTTGGGATTACTTGGGAATTTTCTAGCAATCTTTCTCATACTAATTTTTAATTTAATTCCATGCAGTTATAGAACAAATTTTCTATGAGTTGACTCCTTTCAAGTTTATTAGTTTTGTTTATAACACAACATATGGTCTATCTTGGTAAATGTTTTATTGATGCTTGAAAAGAAAGCGTGTTTTGCTATTGTTGGGCACAGTACTCTATAACTGTCGATTAAATCAATTTGATTAACAATGTTGTTCAAATTTTCTAGATACTTGCTGACTTTCTGTTTGTATTTTCTATCGGTTATTAAAATCTTTGACTACAATGTGGATTCTTTTGCTTCTCTCATTTCATTGGCTTTTGTCTCATGTACAGTGAAACTCAATTTTTAGGTGCATAAACATTTAGGATAGTTATGTCATCTTGGTGACCACTTTATCATTATTAAATGAACTTTTTTATCTCTTGTAATACTCTTTGTTCTAAAATCCAATTTTTCTGATCTTAATATAGCCACTCTGGCTTTAGTTTGACTGGTATTAATATTGTATATAGTTTTTCACCTTTAATTTTAACCTATTTGTATCTCTATATTTGAAATGCATGCCTGTGGGTAATATATACTTGAGACTTTTTATAATTCTGACATGGCTGACTTTTAATTTGTGATGTTTAAACTATTTCTATTTAATGTAATTATGTATACAGTTGGTTTTAAATTTACCAGCTGACTTTTTTTTTTCTATTTGTTTCATCTGTTTTTTGTTCATTTCCCCCTCTCTTTAAACTCTCTTTTGGATTAACTGAATATTTTTTATAATTTCATTTTCTCTCTTGTATTATTTTAATGGTTAATTTTGGTTCATAAAATATGTCTTTAATTTATCACAATCAGCTTTCAAATGATATTATACCACTTTACATATATTTAGAAAACCTTAAAATATACTTCCATTCCCTGTCTCCTGAACTTTACACTACTGTTGTCACGCATTTTATTTTTACATATGAAATAAGCCCCACCTTACATTGCTCTCATGTTTCTTTCAACAATCGCTGTGATTTCAAACAGACTTAAATAAGAAAAAACATATTTTATATTTTCCCACATAATTACTATTACCAATTCTATTCTGTACATCTATATTTTCATCTGGTATTATTCTCTATCTGATTAAAGAATATCTTTTATATCTTTTTTATTGTTTTGTACATTATTTTATTCTATTTTGATATTACAAAATGATCACCACAATAAGTCTAGTTAACATCCATCACAACCCATACTTGCAATTTTTTTTCTTATAATGATAATTTCTAAGACATTATGATTTCTTATAGTGCAGTTCTACGGGTGATAAACTCAATATTTTATATCTGAAAAAGTCTTTGTTTTGCCTTTGTGTTTGAAAGATATTTTCACTAAGTAAAGAATTATAGGTTGACTAATTTTTTTCTTTCTGTACTTTAAAGATGCTGTGCACTGTCCTCTTGCTTGAATTGTATCTGATAAGGAATCTGTTATTCTTACTTTTTGTTCTCTGTATATAATATGTATTTCTTCTCTGGGTACTTTTAAGGTTCCTTTATCACTGGTTTTAAGCAATTTAAATATAATGTACTTTGGAGTAATTCTTTTGAAATTTCATGTTCTTGGGGTTTGTTGGGATTCTACATCTCGAGTCTGTGAGTTTATAGCTTTAATAGAATTTCAGCCATTAATAATTTTTCAAATAGTTTTTATACCACACATTGTGGCCCTTTGAGGATTCCAGCTACATGTTTATTCAGACACTTAAAATTGTCTCACAGCTCATTGACATTCTACTCATTTTCTTTTCAGTCTCTCTTTTCTATATGCTTTATTTTGGATAGTAACTGTTGCTATGACTTTAAGTTTGTTAACTACTTTTCTTCTGTAGTTAAATCTGCCATCAGTCTCATCCAGTATACCTTTCATCTCAGACATTATAGTTTTCATCTCTAGAAGTTTAACTTGGATCTTATATTCACATGTTCCATATTTCTACTTAGAATGTTCGGCCGTTCTTATAGCTATTTGAATATGTAAAATTGTTACTCTCTTTTAATATCCTTGTGTAGTAATTCTATTACCTGTGTCACTTCTGGGAAATTTCCAACTAACTGATTTTTTTCCTCATTATGAATCATATTTTCCTTCTTCTTTGCATGCCTGGTGATTTTTTTTTTATTAGATACCAGACACTGTGGATTTGCTGGATATTTTTGTATTCCTAAAAATATTCTTGAGCTAAGTTACTTGGAAAAAGTTTGACCCTTTTGAATCTTGCTTCTATTCTTTATTAGGCAGAAGTAGAATAGCATTCAGTCTAGGGCTAATTTTGTTCCATGACTGTTGCAAAACCCTTCTCAGCACTCTACCCAATGCCCCATGAACTATGAAGTTCAAGAACTGGCAGAATTAAGCCACTGGAATTGAAATCAGAATAATAACTGACTGCAGAGGGTGTATATGCGAACTTTCTGGAGTGTTCTGCTTGCACAGATTTATCAAATTAAAGAATTAAGATTTGTGAATATCACTGTTGTGAATTTTACTTCAATAAAAAAGCATGTATAGTATCAAATATACATGTATATGTATAAATTCTGAAAGAATTTATGCTGAAATTTCAATAATGAAGAATATAAGGTGATTTTTAAAATTACCTTCTATTTTTCAGTGTTATCTAAATTTTTAATATAAACAAGTTGTTTTTAAATACAGAAACTAATATTTTAAAAAGAATGAAAGTATTGTGGGGGGGCTCTGTCTCTGTCTTGTAGAATGGATGAAGGAAAGGAAACTAATGTTTATTGAGCATTCACTGTATCTTGGGTCCTTTAAAAAGCATTTTATTACATTATTCAATTTGATCAACCTAACAATTCTGCAAAGTATTATCTCATTTGCAAAAAAAAAAAAAAGAAATAGTGGTTTTAACAAGTTGTTATGTGTCCAAGGTCCCTCAACTTGATCTTAGGTCTCCCTGCTTCCTAAATCCATGTTTTGATTCTAAAGAGAGAATTAAGCCTCTGAGATGGACTTTTGAAATTCAGAGCAAAGAATGCTTGGCAAGATAGAAAAGCCCCCAAAATATATTACTGTCTTCAGGCTTAGGAATTGCCACATTGGACTCTGGTAGTTCACTCTTAAACAGGCAGTGAATTATTCATGAAGGAAGAGTCATGAATCAAGTATAGTAAATCTGAAACTCAAGGAAGTCTAACCTGAAGCTAGAAGACAAGTGGGTGGCTCAGAGAAAATCAAGAGATCTGGGAACCTGGATGGCAGGTGGTGGGAGAGGGGAGGAATATGTTCCTTCCTTTCAACCTGTGGACAGCCTATAAGGCTGCTTTGTCCCCAGGTGGAGTAAACTCTCAGAAGCCAAGGGTCAAGGCTGGCAGGTTATAGGAATGGGTGTATTCTTTGTATCAGCTGGCTCCTGCCCAGGCAAGCCTGACTCACAGATTGTTCACCTGTCTGGAATGGACTATGGGAGAACCCACTAGTGAGGTCATCCAAAGAGCAACGGACCAGACCAGTTTCATTGTCAACTGTGTTCAGGTCATGCCAACTCACCTTTTGCTGGAGGCTCTTTCTTTGTGAAGTGAGTCTCTTCAATATCTACAACATACTTTGGATAATGGGCTTTAAAACCTCATTTGCTTTCTCTTGCATTTCCCAGCTTAGAACTGTGAATGAACATTCATTGGTCATTGTCTTAAAGCTTGAAACAGAGTCTCTGACTCCCAGAAAACTCCCCCAGGTCAATTTGCAAGATGGGGATCTTGAATTGACTTGTGTCTGAAGCTCTGTTTGGAAAGCGGGGAGGGGTTCTGATGAGTAAGGAGCTTCCATATGTGCAAACTGGTTGATGTGCTTTCAAAGCTAGCATATGACTTTTATGAGATCATCTAAATCCTAGTTTGAGGAACAGTTATGAATGAGAGTCTGTAGAGAGTGAGTATGACTGTCACACTGAAATGGTTTTGCCATTCTTCCTCTTGCATCCTTGTGCAAAACGGGAGCTGGGGAGAAGAACCAGAACAACTAAGCCTCACTCCCACCCCATCCTCACACACATTGCCTCTTTTACAGCACAGCTGAGCTGTGCCAAATCCTCTGCCAAAATCCAGGCCCCAGACTAAAGGGGTGCTTCCCAGTTTCCATGGCTCATTCACTACTGAGACCTTTGGCTGAGTTGCATTATGGGGGTGGAGGCGGGGCTACGTCTGCCAATTGTGGTACTGTTGTGTTATACCTACTGATATAAAAATATGGTCTGCTAGGAACTGGACGAAAACTGACACACAACCATTTATTACATACTCGTTTGGAAGCCAGTAGGAAGGCCTGCCCAGAGTGGTTTCTAAATACATACACTCTCACATCTTCTCTCCTCTCAGAGACAAGAACAGACAATCAATAATGTGTTGAAAAACATGAGCTTATCTTCTCAGCCATAAGAGAATGCCCTCTGAAAGTCAGTAGTAGAATTTCATGGAAATCGAGATCCATTTTAAATCCTCTCATCTTCCCTAGTTTCATAGCAGAAGCGAGGTGAGAATGGGAAAGGCAAACATGTCTTGAGCAACTAGTATGTGATAAGTCTTTTTCTATGTACTTAACATGAATTATTTCATTGATCTTCAAAATAGACCTGTGAAGTAACTGTCATCATTGTGATTTTGTGGAAATTGAAACTCAGAGAAATTAAATGTATTTCCAAAGCCACGTAGTTTATTAAGTGATGTACTCAAAATTTAAACAACTCTGATTTTAACTGATAGCAAATGTTGAGCTTTCTCCACCATAAGCAAAACTCTTGCTGGCTCCCAGCAAATATGCCTTTAGAGCAGTCATCCCCAAATTTTTCTGGTCCTATACTTTCATCAGTAAATATCTTTAAGTACTACTTCCAATATATGCATATTCATTTGTAAATTAGATGCACTGCCTAATATCTATTAGTATTGATTAATAACATAATACCCTATGGCACTAATCAACGTTAATGACAATGGATATAAATTTATATTTAATATAGTGTTGATAATTTGGAAAATTATCTGGCCAAATGTAATTAAATCATTGTTGTTTTAACCTCTCTATATGACTGGCAAATAATTTGTTCCAGGAGTAGAAGAAGTAATACGGCTTTTCTTCTTGTCTTTGTGTGCTTGAATTACCCCTATTGTCTACGATTCGATTGTACTGCAGGAAACATTTCAAGCCATTTGTCCATTTTGTGAGGATTATTTGGTTAAAATTAGATAATCTGGTTTCTAAATCTACTCGTGGTGTCTGTAAACCTTAAAACATCATAATATGCTAAAAGCAAAAAAAAAAAAAAATAAGGGCATCAGTGTAGACACTCCTTTGACATTACATAATTCCCACTTTCCTATACAGTGCTTTAAATGCATGCAAATGCCCCGAGCAAGTCTGACAGAAGGCACCATGGTCAATATGTATATTCAATATTAGTAAATAAAAATGTATTTCTTATGTTTATACAAAAATAAATATTAATAGAAGTTCTAATGGTTTCTTCCTATATCCCACTTCTTAATCTGTGCAATCCCTGGAGTGTGCCCTTTCCCCCAGGAGACCCTTTCTCTAGGAAAAGGTTGATCCCCATAGTACTGAGTTGGACTCACTCAGATACAGAAGGCTGAAGGCAGCCAGTGAAGAGCTGCGGGATCAGCGGGTGGGGCCGGAACGAGAAGGTGCCCAGTCTGGAAGATTCAGAGTACTGTCAAGAGAGAAGCTCAAGGGTTTGAGGGCTGAGTGGCAATAGGTTCTGGTCTCCCCAGTAGACTCCATCCTGGAGGAGGGACAAATCAGCTGCAAAGGTCTGGATTTCATCTTTTCCGAGTCCAGGTCTTTCGGAAGCCTCCCTCCGAAATGTTTGAATACCAGAGCAAATGAAAACACACTCTGCAGCCCAAGGATCCCTTAAGGTTTGATTTTCAAGATGGAAAATAAAGGCATTTTAGCCCTTCCATGGACAAAAATAACTTGCCGTTGATTTTGAAATCTCTTTCATTTGTCTCCCAGAGACCAGCCCCATACAATGGCACTTTGTGTGGGAGCTTTCTGCCTGGGCCAGCCCAGCCCGGCTTCTTTCTGCCTGCCAACAGGAGGAGACAAGAGGAGGGCTTAAGCTCGAGAGTAAGAGAAAACTTTGGGCAGCTCAACGTTGCTGTTGGACATCATTCAGAAGCCCCCATTCAGCGGGGGGAGCCCAAAGAGGAAAACAAACAGAACAGGCAATCGTGGAAAATGCTGAGTCCTCTGGCTGGCGGAACGGGTTCGCCGCCTACCGGTGCTCGCAGCCAGCGCTCTGCCCAATGGCAGCTGCAATAGCAGGCAGGGCCCGCAGCAGGCAGGGAGGCCTTGGCACCCAGAGTTCTGCCCCAGGGCCGAGAGGGCGGGAAACAGACAGTCCTGTCTCTGCAGACAAGCCCTCCAGAGTCCTTACCATGAATGCTAAAGTCTTCTCTTGGTCCAAAGAATCCAAGGGGGAAAAAGTGGTTCACAAAGAAAGGAGATGACTTTCTCGAGCTGTAGTTTCAAGCTTACTAATAGCTCCCACTTACATAACACTTAGTATGGGTCAGACACCAACATATATTATTTGGCAATCACCACCTCAGTCTTGTGAGGTTAGCACTATTATCCCTATTTCAAGGATGAAGAAACTGGGGCACAGAGAAGTGAAATAACTTACCCCAGGTCACAAAGTTCAAGTAGCAGGGCCAGGATTTAAAACCAGGCAGTTTAGCGTGGAGTCCTCTAAATGTTTATATTCCTCTCTAGGAATACAAACTATGAAAGACAAGAAGAGGGAGAACAAAGGGAATGGATTAGAAAGAGAGAGGGATAATTACCAAGGAATAAAATAACAGAAAGATTTAAAATAAACAAAATAAAACAAAACAATAACAACAACAACAACAACAACAAACCAGAGGCTGGCAGTCTAGGAGGAGTATGGGACTGGTATATAAAGATGGCATGAAAAGCTGAGTTGGGAATGTAAGCTGTAACCTGCTGTATTCCCAAATAGAATTCTGGCAATAATGTTCAGAGATAACTCAGCAAATGGGGCTCAGGAAGCTGGGGAAGCTGAGGAGGAGCAGGCAGCTGGAGCAGAGAAATGAACACCTTCTCTTTCTCTTCCAATTACAGCCTGAGGTGGAGGCAGGTGCCCAGGGCTCCAGGAAGAGATTAGCACCCTAATGAGAAGAGACAGCCTATGTCATTCATGCAGGGAAGACTGTCATATCCATTTGTAAGCTAAATAGCTCTTGTCTCTAGAGGAAGGAGGGGTAGGGAGAAAAGAAATGAAGAAAGAAGAGAGAGAGGAAAGAAAGAAGAAATAGACTATTTCTTACCTGTGTTTGGAGGGATAAACCCTCAGTCCTCATCAGATTACCTTGGTACCAGTAGGCCTACGACCTCATTTTGCCTCTGTCACCACTTACCAATGTGGTCTTAGACAAGTCACTTAAACTTTCTCACCTTAAACCCTTTATCTCTACAATGAGGGGATTGAACTTTATCTCTAAGGTCTTTCTAGATCTAAAATCCATACTCTGAAGATATTGTGATCATGGACAAGGACTGTCATAGTGGTCATTGCATACCACCCAAAGTCCTGGTATTAGCACAGTGGCCCACCATCCGTCCACACTAACCCTTCACCCAGTCCTGGCGATTCCATTTCCTAAACAGCTCACTACTGATTCTGCCAGAGGCAGAATAAATGAATAAATGAAACCGTATTCAAACTGGCCTCTCTGCTTTCATCTTTGTCCCCTCTGATCCATTCTCTGCTCTACATCCAGAATGATTTTTCTAAGCACAGATCAGAGCATGTGATGTACCTCGTGGGAAGATCCTCAGAGTTCCACCTTACTCTTCACACAGCCCACGAAGCCCTGAATCATCGCCTCGCCATTCTCCCCCTTCTCACCTCTCACCACCGCTCTATTTCACCCTGTGCCAGTTTCTCTATCAGTCTATAAACTTTCTCACCTGCAGGCCTCAACCCAAACCTCTTTCTCTTTCCACCTAGCTAAAAGCTACTCACCTTTAGGATATAGATTCTTCCATGTTAGGTGCCCCTCCTACATGTTGAATCACACTGCTATTATGCTGAATAGTAATTCTCTCTTTACTTGTCTATAGTTCTTAATTTACTAAAAGCAGAGTAAAGGAAAATGTGTGTTTATCTTTTCCTTTAAGGTTTTCCTCATGCTGAACCCAACGCCAGCCACATAGCAGGTATTCAATGAATGTTTGTTACCTGACACATTTGTTTGGTAGTGTCATCTTATATGGCACTTTCCAGCTATACCATCCCACAATCTCATAAACTGCAATCTCGGAGACACTGTATTTTCAGTTTCTGAAAACTAAGATTCACCACGCCAGGATTCACCTTTCTTCATCTCCCATTTCCAACCTGAACATCAGCATTTATCAAACTGTTGGAATCCATCAGAACTAGTAGAAAGAATTGTAAAGATCGATTCTGAATCAACTAGGATCAGCTTTAAACTAGGATAGTTTAAACTAGGATAGCCTGCAAATTGGATGGGATTCCATATGGTAGAGGAAGAGAGATGGGGCTGGGAGGACATGGGGAGAGTCAGATCCACATTCTAATACCAGTTCTGCCACTAATGAGGTGACTCTAAGCATGTTCTTTGGCCTTTCTAGACCTCAGTTTGAAAAGGTTGAACTAGATAATTTTTAAGGTCTCTTTTGATTCTAAACTGTAGAATTTAGAATTCTAGTGTTCGTTCTTACACTCATCATCTTTTAGGACATTAAGCAGTTTCATAAGGAGACCATGTAAAGTAGTATAGAAATGGAGGGAACTTCTATGAATAATTATACCAGGACAATGAGTGGACACTGGGACAGTCCCAGGTACATCAAGATGTGTGATCACCTTTGTTTTAATTTAGTCTTTGTTAGCTGGGCTTCAGTTTTCAGTTGTTACTTGTGGTTGCAGAGGCTATTTGGAATTTGTGGTCAGGGCTCTGTTCTGGGATGTCAAAGAGGTTTCACATGAGTGACCAGGGCAGCTGACATGCCTCAAAATTATGTAGGTTGCCCACTCTCACCCCTAACCTCTTCTGAACAAGAAGGCTGAGGCCAGAGTTAATGCACTTCCCAGCCACACCCTAATGATTGTACCCTAGTGGTTTAAGGCTGGTCAGTGAAGAACATACTTTCAATCCCCTTGGGCTCAAGTGTACAATCTGGGCTATCATCATGAAAACTTGATCATAGAGAAAAACAGATACCTGAATGAAATATCCATTATCCTCTAAACACCAATCATTGTCTCCACCATCACTCTTACCTTTCTTCCAATATGAATAAATATCCCAGATTAAAGGTATATTGGCTGTACTAGTAAACTTTCTTATTCTCATGGAAAACAGAACAAATTGGGGGGAAATGGTATACCTGGGAAATAGATCAGCAGACAGAACTCCCCAATTCAATCACTCTTAACAATTTTGAACTTACCTTCCCCTGAGATCTGTAAAAACAACGACAGGTATGCAAGAACAATATGCAATTCTCAAAGCCTTTTCAAGGTTCTCAGGAGCGTGTCTCCTTCTAACCTTTGGAATATTATTGACTTAAAAAGGCAATCCCAGTCATCATCAATTTGCCAGCCTTCTAAAGACGGTTGCCACCTCTTCAAGTCATTTACTATTTTTAGGCATATCTGAGAGACAATCTTTGAAGGGGTGTAAGATGGGTCACAGGTGAAATTTCAGGATTTACCAGTAGAAAGGTTAAAGATAGCCTGCAACTGCCCAGGGCCAATAGCTCAGGCTGACAGCGTGGAATAGGCTGGGAGAAAGTAATGACTATCTCCTGACCCTCAGTAATTCCCACAAGTGGCTGCTGAAAACCTCCTTGCTCCTTCATATGGTATCACATGGAGGACCAAAGCTGACCTGACGCCAAAGCTCCGTAAACATGCTGTGGCTGGGAGCACAAAAGCCTGAACAGCGGGGTTGAGAGATTAGAGACAGGACAATAAACTCGAAAGAGCTTTGGGAATTGCTAGCAGGTCCTGAGACCTGGTCATTGTTGATGCCTTAGTGTTGCTATGGGGAGATGACCATCGTCATCATTACTCTGAGATACACCAGGCAATCGAATGAAACTGGCTTTCCCAGGAAAAAGATATTTTTCAGGAAAATGGAAAAAGGGAAAGGAACTAGGACATTGAGTAAAACAGGAAATGGCAACGGCCAAGGGGCAGAGAGGCCAGAGGCACCATACCCTCTAATTCGTGTATGGTTTATTTTCACCTTTGGGCCTTTTAAATTTTTCACCAGTTGATTGATCAACACCTGTTTTTATCAGACTCTTTAAATATCTTCCTCATTGCAAGAGCTGCCAGGAAATTGCTTTTCCCTTCTGCCATTTTTAGGTGAGAATTCTCAGCATAGGGAGATCCCAAAGAACAGTGAACAATGAGCACCATGCGAACCAATATACCCATAAAATGGCACAAACCAGGCCCCTAAACCAGCTACCTGGAGGGGCAAGTATCTGATTGACAGGAAGACTTTCGTACAACTGTATTGCAAACCACCTTCCAGAGCAGCCAGTGGGCAAAAGCAGAGGTTGGAAAGGGTCGTGGAAGTGGAAAAGCTTTCTTACTGAAAGAAGACTGGCCTTGTCCCGTATTTGGTGTGTGAAGTATACCTCTTAGTAACTGGGGGTGTATCTCCCACAGATGCTGAGTCATTGGCTAGCACCACCAAAGGAGACCTTTCACAGTTCTTCGGTGGCAGCATGGCATCATGGAAGGAACAGAGCTTAGAAATCAGATGGTCCCGATGAACCTGATACTTCTTGTTCTCTTCCACTGTAGGTTCTAGAATAAGATGAGCTTCGTGCCAAGTAAACATGGAATGTGGAGAGATATTTTCACAGGGGTCACAAATCCAAGTTCTACAGGCAGGAACGTAAATGCATAGGGCTGACTTACAAGAGACAAAATAGGAGATTCAAGTTCATCTTGAGGGGGCAGCTTCCACTCAGTGTCCATGAGTGTTTCCTCAAAAGGAAAACCAGAATCAAAGACCACCTATCCAGTACTCTACTGCAGTCCATTGTTTGCTTGAGCTGCATGGGCTGAGTCCCAACACTGGTAGCCACACTGAATATCTCGATGGCGCAGTATCAGCCCACGGGCACGCAGTGTAACCTCCAGACTCTATTGCCTATCTCATTTTACCCAAAGCGGAAATTACAACACTCCATTTGTTTGGTTAAAAGTTACACTTCATTATACAGGAAAGCTCTGTTGCTCAAATGTGTGTGTGTGTGTGTGTGTGTGTGTGTGTGTGTGTGTGTGTGTGTATGTGTGTGTTGACGGGAGGAGGATGGGTGCTAGAACTTGCTCCAAAACCATCACAGGGGCAAGCCAGATCCACATGGGCAATTTCCTTATCCCACAGCCTCCCCAAAGCCTGTCAAGTCTATAGATTTTACACCACCAGCTTCTTTTGAACAACTCCTCTTTCTCTGTGTCTCCTTCTACACTAACCCTACTCCATTTCCCCCACCCCCTGCAGTCGTTTAAGAGGATACTCTCTCTCCCCCAGCTCCCACCACTACGGCTTCAAAATGTTGGTCTCAGCAGTATCATTAAGAGAGATCACCAAAACCCAGTTGTCTGAAGTTCCCCAGCTAAACTTTAGCTCCTAGTTTGAGAAACGAGGTCTAAGCTGATTTCATTCAAGCATGTTGTATCTTTTAACCTGGTCAGCATTAAATCAGATACTTTGGGGGATAACAGCAACTTGGCAGTGAAGGAAAGCTCTTTATCCAAATCCTTGACCAGGCAGAAACCTATTCTCTATGTATGTTTATTCAGGGGGAAAATAGCTCAGATGTGGCCTTAGGTTGGCTCAGGAGTTGTGGCTTTGCCCAGGTTCGTAGCTGAAGACTGAAAAACACAAGGACCTCAAGCCATCCTCCCCAAGTCCCTAAGCAGTGGTAGCTTGACTGGGATGGACCCAGAGCCCTCCTTGTGGCCAGCTGGGCTCCCTGACCGCTAGACCACACAGTCAGTGCTTAACATGCACTCAGCAAACCTCAAGCTCTAGGCCCGAAGAAACAGATTTTCCAAAAACAGAGCTCTCTTTGTGAACAATTCAGCAAAAATTCTCTTTCCAGCTGTGACTTGGGATTCATGTTGCAAATGCTGGTGTTAATTAAAAACATCCACTTTCTACAGTTTCAACAACAAGAGAAAAGCACCATGCAGGATGGGTTCCTAAGCTCTCCTCAGAGCATTTTTAAATATGATTTTATTTATGACATGGGTTTCTGAGGGGTTCAGATATTATCGGTTGCAACTTCTAGTCCCAGTGAGAGAATAGGGGTCAAGGAGATGGATGTGACGGGTCCAAATTGGCACAGAGAAAATTAATATCCAAAGAAGAAACAAGAATACTGTTCCTGTCCAGAGCATCAGAAAAGATGTCTGACTTTCTGTGCTAAGATCAGGAACTTTACCAAGTTGAAATCAGATGTTTATCTGTTAAGTCATTAAAAATTTTTTCACGTGGCTTTTAGTCCTTCAGACATGAAGAAAATGAGGTGTGATAAAGCCAAGGAATTCCACAAGGGATGACACTATACATTTAATAACTGGGATGTGAGATCATATTTCCCTATATTCCTTCTATAGTTCTCACTTTATTGGGAAATATCTATCTGAAAGTGTCCAGAGCTAGTGAGATCAGCAAGACAGAGTTACAACCCTTCTCGTGCTTGTCTCTGGTTGGTTAATTTGTCCTGCTTTCATACATGAATCAGACAGGAAAGAATCAAGCCAAACCCACATCGTTATGAATGAATTTTTTTGTTTTTAATCTCACACAGTTTAAAATACAATATGAAATCAGGCTACAGTATATAAAAAACTCTCCAGCAAAATGATGTGCCAGCATCAGCTACTAAAATAAACAAACAATAACTCCCCCATAAGAAATTTTTTTTGCATTTAAAAAAAACACATAGACACTTACATCGCTACATCTCTAAGCTACCTCAGTTCTGATTTTTAAAAAGCACCTGCTTTTCCTTTTTTTTCATCTCGCTTTTAAATTTTCAGCTTTTTAAAAAATATAAATTATATGAAAATACAAGTTGGAAAATAGTCAAACACAATATAACATCTGTTTTACCCTTATATTTCTCAGCTTAAAAAAAAAGTATTCTTAAAAAAGGTTCAATAACTGAGGCAGTATTCCTGATAGAGATAATTTCATTTTAATATATATATTTTATATATGTATATGTATACATATATTTCTGGTTCCTTGAAATTTCTTTGGAATAGTTAAGAGGACTAAGTGCTATCTATTCTACTTCCAAAATTTCATGCCTTCTAATTTTTTCCATTCTACCTCTTCACAAATTTCATTTTAATATATATATTTTATATATGTATATGTATACATATATTTCTGGTTCCTTGAAATTTCTTTGGAATGTAGTTAAGAGATCAACACATTTATATAGACCCCAACAGAGAAAGCAGCATGCACAGCATGACTAGAAGAATGAAGGCGTAATTTTCACCACGAAGATTAGGCAGGTTAATGCTCTAAAACCCAGAGTGTTCATCTCCAAAGTGAGGAAAAGCACATCTGATCTTGGGATGCTACCTCCAATCCCCATCACCACAAAACCAGGGCTCCGCTGCAGGGAAGTCCACCCTACCCCCCACCAGATGGAGAAGGGAACAAAAGTGACTGAACCCTACAGCCAAAACCAATGTGGGTTAAGGCATCTCCAGGAAAATAAGGTTTTCCCCCAGCTAAACCAGACTGGCCCATCCTTCCTCTGAAGCTGACATGTGTTTTTAAAAAGCATAAATGCAACAATTCTGCTGCATTTCCAGTGTATAAACCACCCACCACTCTTCCTGGGATGGTCTCTGGCCTTTGGACAGAAGGAGAAAAAGCATCTGGCCAGATCAACAAAGCTGTCTTAACTAATAAACTATCTATAAATACTGAAAATGGTGGACCTATAGAGAAAGGCATCTGAGTGAACAAGCGGGCTGAGGAGCATGAGGAGGCACTTTCTTATACCTTATCTGCTTATCTGAGTTAAGACACACTCACACAAGGGGAGTTTTCAGCATAAATGTGATAGGAAAGATGGATAAGAGTTGAGAAAGTGATTTTATGCCCGGTTGCAAACAGCAAGCCATGACCGATACCCAGCCTTGGTTCTACTCTCGCCCATTACTGAAATGTGGAAAGACTTACCTAGATAACCCAGGTATTATCTTAGCTGCAGTTTTGCTTGTCTGCACACACACACACACACACACACACACACACACACACACACACACACACACCCCTTTGCCAGTGCCCAACGGGCAGTTTTGCTTGTCTGCACACACACACACACACATGCACACACAAACACACACACACCCCTTTGCCAGTGCCCAACAAAGATCACAAAATCTAAGAAAAAAGAATGGAGTCCAACAGTTCCGCCTAACACTCCCTGAGCAGCTCTTAAAATATTTCAAGAGCTTCATTAAGGCACCTGCATTTGGAAGAAGATCAAAATATACAACTGGGCTAATTCTGCCTTTGCTTTCCAAGTGGACTCTCCATTGTATCAGTATGAGGAAACTCATAAATCACAGAGCTAAGTTCCTGATAATTAGGGTCTGCAAGAAGACCTAGGAGTGAACAATCCACTTTCTTGAAGATATGCTAGAAGGTTGTTAGTACTTCCAGTTTCTCAACTAGAGCCCAAGAAAGGCGAGCCCTGAGAAGCCCATCCTAAACGCCTTTGCCTCTCTTTCTGAAGTCTATAAAGCTGCCCCATTGTTGCCATCCTTTTTGAATTGGGCATCTACATAGTGGGGGGATTCTGATTGAATTAGAAACTTTTCTTCACTAGTTAGATGTTGGTCCCCCGACCAAAAACCCAATTTTCAGATTATCCTTCACAACTGCCTCAGTTATTTAAGCTTGTAGTTACATGATGAGGGAACTGAAAATATACTCAAATCTCATGGCCTGCCTTATTTTCTTCATTCAAGCTCCTTCTCTTCTTTTTTCCTTTGCCTTCAAGTCATTCCTCTCTTCTGCAATTATTAACCTTCTCTTACCCTGTGGCCATGATAACAGACCCAAGTACAAAAGCGGCTGCCTTATTCACTTTGCATGCAGTCTTACCTGACATCCCACTCAACTAGCCTAAGTCCTTCAAAGGAAAGCCTTTCATTTCTCCTCCCAAAGACAGTCAAGCCCCATTTAATGCATATGCTCCCTTAATTTCCATCTCTCCTAAAACCAGTGAGTCTAATGGCTTTATCAGACACTCTTCAACTCATGTCATGTCTGCACCCTTGCATTCACCAATCAGAAAGCTGTACATTTCTCTACTGAATCATGGGGGTGGGGGACAATAAATGTGGGATGCTTGGAAAATAAGACACAAAGGAGAAAGTGTAGAGCGTTAGTTAGGAACGACATGCATTCAGGACTTATTTCTTAAGACCTGAGGGGTAATGCCCATGCACACAGCTTTTATTCCAAGTCATATGTTACAGGTACAGAACCAATAAAGAACCAAGTCGATTTTTCTCCTTCAAGCTCCTTTCCATGGCTTTAACAGTGCTCCTACATTTACTGTGGTCCAAACCAGGGCTGCAAAATACATTCAGTTCAAAGACTTAATGCTTCTTAGCTCAACATTAAGTCAAGACCCCAAAAATTCACTAATGACAAATAAGTAAAGGGGTGTGATGATAACTTTTTTTAAATTATAGATGAAATTCACATGCATAGTTCCCTTGTACCCAAGTCAGTATTTTTTCCTTCACATGTAAGCTGCATGAATTTGGGATCCCTGATCTCAGTGACAGCACTTTGCATTTCCAGTGGGGTCTATATAAACAGTTTTCTTTCACTGTGACAGAATCCTCAGCCAGCAAATAAACACAAACTTGTATGATACCGCAATACTGAGACCACCTTAGAGCTTAAGACGATTTTTAAGAAAAAAAAAAAAATACTGGCACAAAATTTAATAAAATAAATTTTAACACAAAAAGAGTTTTGGCCCCTCCCCACTGAAGTCCATCTTTGTTTTAAAAGTACAGTAAAAGGTAAATAGTCCTTGGGATTTAGTGCAACCCCCAAACAAAATGTTCTACTCCTTCTCCCTCTTTTTTGGCCTCCTAGACCTAAAAACAGAAGCAAATGAATTGCCTTTCATCAGTCTCATGACTCCTGATGCCTCAATTTTGTTAATAGGTCCACAACTCGAGACACATTTTTTTTTCATGTACGATTTTAAAAAATGATTGGACACATTTGTTTCTTCCTCCCGTAAGCCAGATTCTTCAAGCTTCTAAGAAGACCCTTTTCTCTCTCCTGAAAATATGCTCAAGAATTCCTTGTCCCTCCCACCCCACCAGCCCTGGTTCTCCTTTTTCCAACCACACATAATTGATTATAGCTGCAGTTCACTTAGCTCCCACCCCTGAATGTAAAAAATGAGTTCTGGAAAATTAAAAATAGAATAACAATTAAAAATTAAGAGTCCAACCGACATGGTTGTTCTTTGAAATGTCTCAGCAGAGTTTTCCAGCCCTTTGGTGTCCATCACTCATCAGCATCGGGCTTGACGTCCAGCATGGCATGGAGTTCCTCGGGCGTGTATCCCAGGAGGCTCTGCAGGTCGCACACAAAGCGGTACACGTAGCGTTTACCCGCTGTCTTGTGGATGATGTTTTTGTCATAATAGTAGCGTAGGCCACGGCTCAGTTTCTCATAATTCATCTTAGGTTTGTTTTTCCTTTTTCCCCATCTCCTGGCCACCTGAAATTAAAAAAAAAAAAAAAAAAGGGTAAAATTCTATAAAATAAGACAAATTTACATGCTCGTATGCCTGTACCCATTCACAGTGACTCATGATGTTCAAGTAAGATTATTAGAAACTCATGTACATAGAAGATATTTTTCTGACCTATCTCCTCTGAATTCTAATTTTCAAGGGCTGGGTGAGGAGAACTGAGCTAAAATCGTACCAGCCTTTGCCCAGCAGAAAGCTGTTCTGTTCTGGGGCACAATATCTTCTCATGTCTGCCAGAACAGAAATGTTGTATGTTTTGTCCATTGTTTTAGTTTTTTAATTCTTAAAATTAGGCATGGCACAGAGTAACCAGTCCATAAGCATTTGCTGAGTGAAAGAATAAACTAATTAACAAATTGTACCAATCTTCCAAGGCCTCTTGAAGGCCTCTGTCTGGTTCCTTTCAGAGTCACAGAGCCATCAGGCCAAGAAAATGCTAAGTCAGAGAAGGCAACTCATATTTACTTAGGGCTACTATGTACCTACTATTATGTGCATTGCATCAGTTGGAAAACAACTGGGCATTGTAGATATTTTCTCTGTTTTCCGAATGATGAAACTAAGGCTCAGATAGGCTAAGTAACTTGCTGGAGGTTTTAATCCTAGAAAAATATCACCAGACCCACACAACCCTTTTCCAGAGTTCTCTCTAATACAGTTCTCTCAAGTCACTCCCTTCTTACCTCATCTGGGTCAGAAAGCTTGAATTCCCAGCCATCTCCTGTCCAGCTGATAAAAGACTGACAGGATTTATCAGTGAGTAATTCCAGAAGAAACTGCCACAACTGGATCGGTCCACTGCCTGGAAACACAAAGCATTATGAATCATTACACCAAACGCTCAGCACTCTGGACAACTAATTCTAGAATATAGCATTCCCTTCTCTCTCCTCTCTCAGTCCATCCAGCCAGGAGACAAGGAAGGCAACGTAGAGTCCAAATGTTGGAAGAGGCGTTATGAGCTCCAACGGGTGAAGAATTTCATATCAAAATAAAAAAAGGAAAAGCGCTTAAGACAATCTATCAATTGCTTTATTTTGATTGGCTTAAGGATCGGTCGGTCCATTTTCATTGCTAAACAAACTCTAGAAAGAAAACACTGACTCTATCCTCTCAGATATTCTAAGGCAGCATAATCTTTTGTGCCTTTAAAAACTAAGTCATTTTGCCTTAAGAAGTAATAAAAGTATTAACTAAGGCATGTCTTTGTCAATTCCAGTCAGAAGTCAAACGTAAAAAGCACTCCTCTATGTGGAGCCTTTGGCCCTTGATTTGCAAGTGAGAAGGTCACTACCCTGGGCTTAGGTAACAAGAAATTAGCTGAGTCATACTATTCCTCTCCACCATCATCCCGTCCTCCAGGCCACTTATAGGCGAGCACCCAAACTAAGAAAAGAAAGCATCATCACTTTGTGAGCAATTAACTTGCCACCCAGGAAATCTTCAGAGGTCAGGAGAGAACTGTCTCAAATTCTTCATGGGTTCAGTATATTCTAATTGACACACACACACACACACACACACACACACACACACACACACACACACTACTCTCTTGCTTTAGCCATCGACACTGCCAAGATCTTAGTTCTGGAAGTCTTGACATCCTCTGATGATCAATTTATGCTAAAAGATATGCTACATAAGTTTCCTTTTAGGATAACTTTCTTTACAGAAATGACAACGCTGCCAGTGATTCCTATCTGACTTACAAGTATAGCCAGTGGGTTCAACAGTCTGTCCTACTTGTTACATGTCTGCACTGTGCCTTATAACACCATCTCAGAAGCAATCTGGACAGAGCAGAACTAGGAAAGATCCAGTTCGTGTAGATGAAGGAAGCTGGGACACTCTATCTGGTACAGGAAAATGTGACTTTGTAAGGCTCTAATCCTTAACCTGAGTTTCAAATTTGTCTGATTCAAAGTAAACTGAGATTCAACAGAAAAACTAGCTTTCTATTGGTTCCCTCTCAATCTAAAAAAAGAAATGTCCTCTATAGTCAGGGTAATCTCTTATTCTATCTCATACATCCACAAGGCATGTTTACATGCATCATATTGCTTACTCCTAAAATCTACTGCCCATTCCTCTTTATAGATGAAGCACAAGTGGTCTCACTGTTTCCATCCTATTGGTAAGAAAAAAGATGCTCAGGAAAGTCACGTGACTTTACTCCCAGGCACAGTTAGGGGTGGTTCTGGTTCTATAGCATCCAGGTCTTCAGACTCCAAGCACAGCATGGAGCAACCTCAATA
>NW_006438076.1:993816-1042652 GCF_000325575.1 Pteropus alecto | reverse complement strand
GTGGCTGGCGTGCATTGTCATCTGACAGCCAAGGAAGCGTTCCTTTCTAAGTGCCTCCTAATGGTGGTTTCCAGGGCTCCTCCTCTGCATACCCCAAGCTAAATATGAAAAATAAAACATTGCTACCTTATCCTTCTAAGAATATGCCTTGAGCTCTTTAAAACCATTTCGTAAGAAATATCCTAAACATATTCTAGAATAAAACGATACAGCGAATGTCTACAAAACAAATTAACATTCAAAAAACAGCCCTGAATTCCACACTGGTTAAGCCTTATCCTCCTCTGTTTCCACCTCTTGTTAAAAAAGCCACTGGGTGTACAATTTAGACGCATTTGCAGATTTCTTGTCAGTTGAGTTAAACTCACTAGCTACTACTCTCTGCCTGGGCTCACAGGACTAACCACAACATTATATGAGGAACCCATCAAGAAGCCATCCAGAGGGGAGAAGGAGTAAGGAAACAAATCTCTATTAAGAAATGCTATATAATTTCTGGTGGCAAAAAGCAAAAAGAAGAGAGAGAAGAGAAGAGAAAAAAAAAAGAAAAGGAAAAGCAAGACTCCTTGTGACATAACAGGTTTCCCGATGAAGTGCAAAATGACTACACACCCAACAGGACCTCTGAGGGGAGACACAGAAAGAAAAATCGACTACCCCCAAATTACATAAGTGAGTCCTCTTTTGAGTCAGGTCTACAGACTGCAGACCTAGGACAGAGAGAGGAGTTGCTTTAAGACCCCTGGTGGAGCAAAAGGCTCACAAGTGCTGTGATTGATTACACACCTACTATGCACCAGACACTGCGTCGCTGCTTGTACACATCTCATTCATTCCTCATAACAACTCCACGATTGCTAGATGCAATCGTGTTTGTTCCTACCATTTTATAGCAAAGAAAACTAGTATACTGCCTGACCTGTGTCCACTGTCCTTGGCCAAGCCCATTCATGTCAGAAGTGGAGTGGCCGAGACTGGAACTGAGGCAGTCTGACCCCGAATTCTTCAGCTCCATACGAACTGCATTGTTCCTACACAAGACGAACCTGGAGGCTGGCATCTGAACTGCCTGCCTGGTCACAGTAAGTCAAGGGATAACAGGCTCTGGCTTTTAAAAAAATATCTTCTCTTCTTCACCTCTCACAGCAGCCACAGGACACTGGACGGTCAGTGGTTCTCCCAACCCTCTGACAGCTAGTGCTCTCGGCATCCACCTCCACAGGTGACATTTCTAGCCCAATTAGTCAGGTCCCCTTGTGGTAGCTGTTAGCCCATGTCACTTTATTATTTCTCCTTCCCACTATTTACCTGAAAACTCTTACACTATTTATCTTAAAATCCTTTGGGGACTATGGGACTAGTAATGCCAAGCTCAGAAAAAGGAAGTTGGGCTTCTACACAGCACGTCCCAGAAAGGCGAGCCCAGGAGCACAGGCTCTTGACTTTGCGACTGGGCGGCCATAATGTGGAGAAGGGGACTTCGGTTCATGTCGCTGGAACCAGCTCAAAGAGGAAGGGATCTCAGACAGAAGAATTGCTGTTGTTTTTCCTGCCAGAGCCATTTCCCAAGTTTAAATGTCCGAGTCAGGTTCCATCTGCCCGGCTCCAGCCCTTCTCTGTATATTTGACCCTGAGGTCTGCGTATATGGGGGGTCGGGGGCAGGGACGGGGGCGGTCGAGTTAGTCCCTGTGTGCAGGTTTTTTGGTTTTTTTTTCTCATTGTGAGTTTACTTTTGTTCATAAAGAACATCAAACTGAAATTCCAGTACTGGGAGCTGAGGTCCTAGAGTGTGGTGCTCTCTAAACTCATTTCTTTGATTTACACCAAAGGGAAGAGAAAGAATAAAGTGGAAAAGCAATTGCCTAAAGAAACCACAGGAACTGGATGGGAAGGAACGTCTCTGGTCAGCTTCACAATAAGGAAGTCAAAATAGTGGTGATGTCAGCTCAAACCTCCTTCCCTCAATTCTTGGAGAAAAATGCTGTGAGCCCACCTGGAGCTAATGAGCACAGTGCTCCGCTCTCACCCTGGGTTTCCTGAAAGTCACTGCTTACCCTTCAGAAAGCCCACAGTGTGGTACCAAACGAAAGGACACTATAATTCCTCCCAAAGAGTCCTCTCCAGTACCTTTGTGCTGACTCCTAGACTGCCCTTGGGTTGCGGAAAGCAATAGAAATATGAAGATCAAGGAATCTGCTCAGCAAGAATACTGGTTCCAGGGTGGGCTTCTTTCATGGCTGGACGAGTGGATAGTCTAACACAGGAGCCTGTTTCCACAACAATGTGTCACTCTCACTTCAGGTATGAGAGGGGAATTCAGGGCTACTTGGAAGCCCACAGCTGGGAGGTAGCTCTGGAATGTATGTTAACTGCATAAACCTGCCAGCAACATCCAAGTCTAGGCCCAAGGAACTTCTTATTCCCCAGACTTGTCAAAACACTGAGTGAGGCTAGCACACCCAGTTACGGGCTCTCCCAGAAGATGTTTCTGAACTGCTTAGTGCAGGTCTGCCCCAACCCCCAGGGCAGCAGGGCCCCACCTCTTGCCCTTGCTGCAACATATCCTAAAACTGTAAGGCCTCTTCCTCTATTCTCTCTGCACCTCCTCTCACGCCTGGGCCCAGTCCCATCCACCCACCCGACCAGACTGTGGTCCTAGTGACCTCTGTCCCAGGGAGCAGAGAATGGTGCTAAGAATAGTGCCAGTCATGGGAAGAGGGAGCTCACATACTAAATGTGACTCATAATGGTGTCCCTGTCTGGGGGCCCCAAAGCAGTCAACGGCGGCCTTCACCATGTTGCCCTGGGGTGTCACACGTCAGGAATCCAGTGGCATCACTGGGAAACTATGCTTCTCAAGTCAAAGCTCTGAACTACAACAACAGAGGGGTCCCTGTTAGAAGGAAGTCCCTCTCCAAAGGAGTGGAGGGGGAGGGCACCGCACACACTCCCACCCACCCAGCTCCCTGGGCCTCCGCACCCCTGCAGCCTGCTCCCTCCACCTAGCTCCCTCCCTGGCTGTCGTAGGGGGATTTCCTCTGACTGCTTGGTTCTTCTCAGCTTCTGGATAAGAGGAAAATTCTGAGGACAACACTGACGATCCCGATTTGGAGAACTTGAAACAACCTCAGAAGAAACACCAGGTGGCTACCTGGAGGATCCGAGACCAGCAGAGCAAATCCTATTCCTTCCAGAGGGGACCCTCAAGGAACTTCGAAGCCAAGGCTACATTTTTTTTTTTTTAAGCCAAAGCTTCAAGTAAATTCCTACTCATTTTGGTTATGTTGTAAATCCCTTCTCCTTGCTAGTAACTAGAAGGCCGGCCAATCTATCTTGATGAAGTGAGCAACTTCAATAAATATATAGCAATGGGTTAGGACAAAATTTTAGTAAGATGCTCTTGATAATAATCCTTTTCATTTGGCAATTTGTCAGTATCTTTCCTCTCATTTTCTAGACTCTGGGGTTGCCTGCCTATGTCAATGAACTCACTGCTAGTGAATTCGGGGTGGGGCTTCAGTTCTTCCTTTTCATTCCAACTGCAAGTTCTCATCAGTCGTCTGTGCCTTAGTGTGAGGCTCACATAGAAGAGCCAGCCTCCATCTGTATGGAGGTCAGCTCAGGGCAGTCCCTCTAACGGGAAGCCTCCCACTGAGGTTTACTTACAAGACCAACCTGGTGGTTTTCACTGTGTCCATCCCTCATCACTAGAACGATGCTCCAAGGGGTTGTGTTCTTTCAATGCTGGGATCCAAAGCTGAGAGCGATGTTCACCAATTAACACCAACCACCAAAAAGCTATTTGCTGTTAAACGACTCCAGTTATCAGCTCCTTGCGAGCATGGACTATTCTTACTGATTTCTATTTTCTCAGTGCCAGGTATCGTATCTGCTCTCTGACAGGTGCTCAATAAACATTTACTGAACTGTAGTACTAAAACAATCCTCCTCTGAATAAAGGTGAAGGGTTTTAAAAGCTACCCAAACTGTTTCTTTCTCTTAAAATATGTTTGGGACCAAACAGCATGGGTGACTCCCAGGCTATGTTTCATCAACATGTTCCCCAAAATAAAAACGACCACACCTTCTGTCCTTTGGGGATTAATTTACTACTTTGAGAAGCTAATCTCTTTAGCTTGACTCTAAAAGTCAAATCAAATACCTCAGTGTGGGCAGGACATCACATTTATTTTAACCTATGAAACTCTCATGGTTGGTCACCCTTGCAATAGGGCTGACTCTGCCCTAATAGTACACATTTGCCAGGTGGTCCTAAAACAGAGGAACGAGATTGACTGGCCCCTCCCTTCCACCCAGGTGTCTCTACCCACAGCCAAACGATGATGGCAAAAACAGAACACTAGAATCCAGAAATGACCCATCTGTTCAAAAGTTTATCTTCCTTTCACACTACTGTAGGAGTTCCCACCTCTAGCGGTAGAGTGGGTAACCCCAGGGTCTAAGCATCACCCTCTTTCTATCAATTCCCTTCTAAATTATTGTTCACAAAAAATTCCAAAATCTATTTCCATTAAGTCCTTTTGAAAAGAAGCTTAATGACGAATCAAAAAAAACATCCTGATAGTTTCTTGCCCTGTGGGCCAAACTCAGCCTGAGGCTGCACAAGTCTTCTGCCTGAGAATGAAAAATTAAAGAGATCATACTGCTGGATTGTTTGACAACCAAAGCAATGCGAAGAGATTTCGAGTTTCAAGAGAAAAAGAAGGGTAGGGACTGCTTCACAGGTTAGCTTGGCATTGTGCCTATAGGTACCTTTTCCTGTTTCTTCTGAGTTGTGCCCTTCCTTTGCCTTTACCCTGACCCAAGCTCATCTCATCTCTAACATGATCCATGTATGGTACATTCTATAATGAGCCAACAAGGCCTTGGTTGAATGAATCACTGTAAAGTCAATATATTCTACATATATGTTCCTTTATTAATGGCTAGTAACTCAAGGGCAGCAATTGGAGATATAAGTCTAAAAATTCAACTCAGAACTACAGAGAACATTCTAACAGATGCTTAAAAAACACATGAACGTCATGATGGATGATATCGTCATGAACTAGCATCTATTTAAATGCTGAAATAGAATAGCCAATATCTAAAAATGGAAACAAGTTAGAAAACAGCTCTCCAATTAATAAAACCAGCCTTTGACGTCAAGTCCATGTTGCTGATGGGGAAGACCAAAAGAAAGAAAAAAGTATTAATAATAAAGCATGTCAAGCAATGGAGGACTATGACAGCAGACAGTATCCTATAAAATCAAAATAGTAACATGCCTTTGTGGAAGCCCAAAATAGGGAATCAAGGATCCAGGGCTTTGATCCACTGTGTTTCCTCCCTGATTCACTGTGTGATCTTAGGTAACTTACTTAACCTCTCTGGGCTTTAGTTTTCCCATCTCTAAAATGTAAATAGCAATCTCTGCTACTTTCTACCTTAAAATAAATTAAGTCTCAATCATGAGGGAAAAAATTATACATATGGTGACCACAGTGCAGAACAATATAAAATACAACAATGAAATTAAAGAGAAGAATGAAACAACAGAAAAAATATTTTTAAAAGCAGACTTTTCAAAGAAAGATAAGAAAAAAAGATGGAATTGAAAACAGCAAAAGTACTAGATAAAATTCAATTATCCTTCCAAGAATTAAACTGGCCTTTTATTGGCAACTTCGGAAAAAGAGAAAGTTGGAGACAAAAAAAAAAAAAAAAAGATTAAAATATACCATTGTAAAATGCCTTCAATACCGTAGATGAGAATAACTAGTTAAGATTTTTTTAAAGTTAGGAATAACTCTGTGAAGTTCTTGCTCTAATTCAAAGTAGGTAGGCCCAAAAAGAGCAGATGCAAGCTGCTTTGCAAGTGAAAGTATCACAGACATTTATGGTTTGGGGAAATCTTTACCACAGACAGATTTAGATCCTCTTTTCCCCAATGTGCTTTTTTTCCCTAATCACTTATGCTCCTCACCAAGGACACTCTACCTAATTATTATGGAGAGCTGACCTGGAGAGATTTCAGCAGCACTGCCCACAGATGTCAGTCGTTTGGCCTAGAGGTAGACCCCACCAACATTAACTGAAGATGAAGCAGGAAGTCTTGTCCAGCCATCAATTTCTAAGACAGGCTGGGCAGCAAGCCCAGTTGGTTGGCCACAGGTCGGCTAGGCTGCCCCACCTGGGACAGAAGTTAAGTGAGGCTCATTGGGAGTCTGCCTTGGGCCTGAGAATATGACAGTTACTTTGGTGTATGGAGAAAAGACCCTTGTTCTTGCTTGGGCTCTTCACACCTGCATGTGTTCAAGTACATGTGTGTGGGGGTGGCTGCAGGAGAAAGGAGACTGTTCCTCTCTTAAAGGGACAGCCTATATTCAAATGCAGCCACCTCTTTCCTCTAAACCCAAGAACTCTGTCTAACCATGTTCAACCTACCACTCAGATGCAGACTTGGACAGCAAGCCAGTGAAGCTCAAGTCAGGAAGTGGGTTCCTTAGAGCTTTTTCCTCCCGATGTCTTCTAGGTAACTGATTCTTTTAAGAAGTCACAAGAAATGGGTTAGGTTTGGATTTGATGGTACAAGGTGAGAATTTTGTTAGACACCAAGGAAATGCTTTTTCTAACCACTGTAAATATCTAAAGAAAATGTCTTCCTAAGTATCTAGGTAACAAGAAGAAAAAAAAAATGTTTTCACTGATGAGGTTTAGAAAATAGAACTTGAAAACTCTGAAGCCAATTCCTTTTCTCAGTAGATTCTTGATGCAATCTCTGGACTTTATTTTATCTGAGGGGTAAAGTTTCCCCCTTCACCTCAAAGATGAGAGAAATGACTTGTTAAGCATCTTACAATTCTTGGAGAGATGAACTAGATCCTAATAATCATATGAGCACTGAATTTTGTAAGCATTTATCCAGTAAATAATCTCTGAACACCCCTTGAATGTCAGACATTAAAGTCAGATCAAGTTGGATAACAAAACAGCAGAAGAAACACTTTTCTGTGCCACCTTAATGAGAGGAGCTGAAAATGCCCTCATCTATACCTTTAAAGAAGACAGGACCGAGAATCTAGCCTCGAGGGGCCTTCACAAGAAACTGTACCCACCTCAGCTCTGAAAGTCAAACACCTCCACATAGTTGTACCCTACGAGCACTTTTCCAGCAAATCACGTCCCATCCTGGCTTCAGAGTTTAAACTTTCACATTCACTCACCTTAGGAGCACTTTCACTCTCGTTATCTCTCAGGAAGAGGTGAGTCATACATAAGACAATGCAGTTGGTTAGTTCATAGTCAATATGCTGATCTCTGAAGCCTATCATTGACCACCAAGAGCACTGGGATTGACCATGGTCTTGAGTTCTGCTGTACAACTACCCAGACAGAAAAACTGTGCTGGCCTGTTTGACAACCCACATTTATCAGTCAGGTCTGATGTGGTGGTCACAGGACCTATGGCAGCTATGACAACATGAGACTCAGGTCTCTTGCTGCAGGGAGCATAACTGACTGGATCCACCATGTCCCCCACCAAGGCCATGCTTCCTAGGGGCTGCTCCGGCCAAAGGCTGAGCACGATGGGGCCATGAGGCCCTTCTTATGAGATATGGAGCTCCTCCGCTGGGCAACTGGCCGGAGGACTCCCCATCAGCCTGGCCAAAACTTCCTTGGAATTGAGCTGCAGTTGGAGGCTCTTCTCACCCAAATCTTCCTTCCCTCTCTCCTTTTACAGGTAACAGACCTGCAGCACAGTCGGAGGCTCCCCTGCCTTCTCTTGCTCTGTCCTACTTTGTCCTTCACAGATGCCCCACCACAATAAATTTATTCCAAGTCCAATCATGTCTTGATATCTGCTTCTTAGCAGACCTAAACAAATACACTACTAATATCAGATATTTTCCTGTTAATTGTGGTGGGGACAATTTCCTGTTAAATTGTCTCACTTTGTGAAAAATTTTGAAAGGCATTTTCTTTGTTGTTGCTGTGTGACTTTGGGCTAGAACTCTTTCCACCTCCTGAACTTCGGTTTCTTCATTTGTACAATGAGAATAACAGAATCTTCCTCATGTGGCTGTTGATGACAGGTTTAAAAAGATATGTGTGTGTGTGAGAGTGTGCGTGCGTGTGAGTGTGCAATGAAAGAGTCTAGCACACAGCAGGAGTTTAACACACACAGGGGTTGAGCTGAAGAGCTAAAATGACCTACCCGATATTAACTATCTGTTGTGCCCCAAGACACTGACAGCAATTACTGAGATTCTATAAGTAAAACATATTGTTTCCTGACCTCAAGGAATACAGAATTATTTTAGAAAGACAAAAGGTTTGGAGAATAATATAAAACAGTGGTACCGAGCACATAGAGAATACTTCCTACAGACCAGCACTATTCTGGGTGCTTTCCATACACTAATTTATTTCATTCTCACAACAATCCTATGAGATAGGAACTACTAATATTACCATTTGCAGATGAGAAAACTGAGGCACAGAGATGTTAGCTGGTCCAAAATCACACAGCCGGTCAGTGGCAAAGCCAGAACACGCTCAGGCTGACTGGCTCCCAAGTCCACGCTCTTAATTCCTACATGATATAGCCCCTGAAACATAACCAGTGGTTAAACAGCATGGGGTGGCCACCCTCTCATGTGTCTAACCTGGACTGAAATTTGAAGGCATACCCAAGTGACAAACCAGGCGCAGATGAGCTTCCAACCAGCAGGCATCACAGGAGAGTCACTTTAGGGAGAACAGGGACATGTATAACTTCTCTTCAAGCGAGTCCCTATACTGGGAAATCACTGCTCATTCTGCCAAAAAGTGAAAGCCAACCAGGGAAGAGAGAGAGATGCCAAGGGGTGAAAGCAGCAGCAATATCTGGGACACCTGGCAGGGCCTTTCCCAACAGGGACTATGTGCCATCTTCAAGGTGTGTTGCTAAAGCCAGCAAGGACTCGTGTGGATGCCTCGGCAGTATCCTGACTGAATTTTGCTCAGTGGAAATATTTTATTTCAAAAACAAAAAGCTTCAAACTGGAGACAGAGCGGAGTTCTAGCACAGTCACCACTCAGTTCCACCATTTACAGGTAGATTTTGTTAAAGAAACAGTAACCACAAAGGTGTGAGCCTCAGAGATCCTCTAAAACAGGCTGGGGGGCTGTACTCAGAAAAGACAGGGAAACTTGTGAGATTGCTGATGCCCAAAGTCCAGGCCCCCACTCACTCAAAGCGTGTTAAAAATAGCACCAAGATTTGAGATACAGTGTGGGGTATAAATGGGCCTCTACTACCTCAAAGACAGCATGCAAGGTATTACTTGTGGCCTTCAAAGGCAACAGACAGAAACAGGGAACCTCTGCTTTCTACATTTTTAAAAGATATTTAAAAAAAAAAAATTAACAGTGAAGCCAAATACTCTACCATGTGACTTTTTCTACAGGTGGTAGAAGATTATGCAAAACTGTCACAAAGTAAATCAGTTAGGAGGCAGAAGCAGTGAAAATGCTACGCAGGCAACAAATAGAAAGGGGCTTTTCTTCCCATCCAGCTCAAATCTTCCTGGAAGTTTACCTCCCTCAATGCTTCCAAGTGTTTTCCCATCAGTCTCATTAATGAGCAGCATGTTAACCCATTACTCCAGTTGGATCCCCAAACTGTTTCCATGCCCCACTGTAGGACCTACTATCAAATACAGAGGATCTGAATCCCTCTAGCTCCTGAGATGCTGGCTGGCAGCAAGTCTCCGCTTGGGCAGAGGAGGTCTTCCTGGCTTCCTGAAACCTGCTAATAAGCACCAAGGCCTCTGAGCCAGAAAGGAGAAGACACCCTCTGTTGCTTTCTCATTTGTGAAGTTCTTTTCCTCTCGTCCATTCAAGTGCTACTCCAGGAAGCTCTGCATTGAGACTGTGATGGCCTCCTGCAAGCCCTCCAGCCAGCTCCAGCGTGGCCTGGCCAGGAGACCTCAGGGCTCCTATAAAAGGCAGCTGCTGCACATATCAGGCACCAGAGTCCTACGCTCTTGTCAACAAGCTGGTTCTTCTTGACTTTAGTCGATTCCAACTATCTTACACGGAAAACATCTACCTGAAGAGACTATATTCTAGAGTTTGGCTCAGGGAATAAATCCTCAAACTAAAAAGCTCTATACTGTTCCTAATAACATACCCACTTGGGTTTAGAATGGTAAAAATCTTCTGTATGAATTCAGGCTGCAGTACTAATTTGCTTTGGTGACCCCTCCCCGCTTCATTATCGGCACGTAGGCTCATGCCCAAAGTTTCCACAGTTGTCATTTGTGCCTGAGTACATCGAGATTATTTTGCAATCTAGCTTTTCTTCAGAAAACTGTGATTTCAGGTAACACTGCCAAATCTCAGGTTTTATTCTGAATCGAAGGGCTTTAAAGAACTTCTTTTTGCAGTAAAGTTGCTTATTTTCGAGAACATATTTTAGCAGTAGTTCTGAGTTTCTGACCCCTAAAACTCAACTAGGAGCCAGAACTTAGAACTCCCAGGTTCTGGCTTTGCAGGAACTTTCTTTTTGCATAACTTTAGACTGGCTATAGTGCCATCTACGAAATGGCAAAAAGATTTAAGCCTGAGCAATTTGAGAGGGCCTGTAGGGGAATGTATGGGGCTTCTTTTTCTACAAGACTAGTACCATTTTTCAGGATTGTTTCACCCTCAAATATTTGAAATTTAAATTCCAGACAGTCCCCAATTTAGCCATTAGGAAACTGAGGAACTAGTTAGTCACAAGTCTGCAAAGCACTATAAAACATCATTGCATTACAGTTAATGAATGGCTTTGGGCTTAGCTTTTCTCAGGCTCCGGGATGAAAGAGAGACCCTAACCGCCTCACTCACAGTTGCAACTCAAAGAGCCTGATACATCTGGATATTGACAAGAGCATTCCCACCAGGCCAGCTCAATAACAATCACAGAAGTGATAGGAATGGAGTCCTTATCGTTGGCAAAGTCTGGCAATCAGAAATGAAGTTGGATAAAGGTGATTTACAGACCAATAACTCTGGACTGAAGCCAAAGGCTAGCCCTGGCCCCTCCTCCATTCCCCTAACTCACATAGGTACAGTGTTAATTAGTGACCAGCAGGAGACAAGGCCCCTAATCTGCTCTAGGAAAGCAACTAGATAACCAATGAGTGTTTTCATTCCTTAATATGGGGAAAGATTTCACATGCAGGTGAGAGACATCTGGCACTTAAAATTCAGTTCAGGAGCTACTTCTGTGCAGGTTGCAATTAGGTGGCCTTGAATAAGTCATTTTTTTGTGCCCCAGTATCATTATCTATAAAATGGGGCTGGAGGGACAGAGTAAAAGAGAGGATACTAACAATCTAGTGTATTATTCTATGCCTACTGAAATTGGAAAACAAAATCAGACATGCCAATGTTTTTCAAGTAACTGGAAAGCATTTTGCTTAGGTCTATCAAATATATAGAAAACAGGGCCACTAGCGTTAGATTGTTTTGTTAATTAGATAGGGTTCATAATGTATCTTCGAACAAGAGAAAATGGAGCTTTCTGATTGTATCAGTTTGATAACCGTAAGCAGTTCACAGTAAGGTAAGAAGGTACATTTTGGCGGAAGCCAATATTGCATTTGATGTATTCTTAACTCAGCTAACAGGCAGGCTTTCAAGCCATGTTATCTGCCCCCACATCTTGACCTAATTTAACAAGTTGCCATGGGAGCCCAGTGAAGGTTGATGCAATTTTCTTATCTTTGGAGGAAGAATGTAACTGTGCAAGAGAATGTGAAAATTCAGTTTCTAACTGATTTCCACACTTACAGTGCAGTAACTAAGACATCATACAAAGAAGTAAAATGCACTCCTTTGAAGGTGACATGGATGAAGACCTAGGCATCTACTGTAATAGCAGGAAAACGGATTCTGTTACCAGCTCAGAGAATCTATACATACACCCTTCCGTTCAGGCCAAGAATTAGTGATAGAAGGGTACAAGTGCTCCTACCATGTGGCCACGCATACTCTGCAACAATCAAATTTTTAGAGAACAAACAGAAAAGGCGGGGGCAGAACTTGAGACAGAAAATAGGTGTAACTTTTACGAGCAATAAAAAACTTTGTCAACACTTATACAATAACTTCCACTTTCCAAAGCATTCTTCAAAATTTTAATTCCTGTTTAGTTCATGTCTGCATAAGGACAGTGACCCGATTGTAGGAATTCCAGTCACTGCCTGCTCCTCGGGCAGCGGAAGGGGCTGAATGGGTATAAAATGAGAAGAGGCCACAATGAGGGTACAAGAGCAAGGAACCACCACGTAGAACAATTTGCAGTGTGAGCAGATGTTCACCAGGCATTAAGCAGAGGAAAAAGCCATCGAAATCTGTGCTACCTCCAACATGCCTAACAAATCCTGACCTTCATTCAGACCACAGCAGTAAGAAAATCCAATTCAAGTCTCAAGACAATTACAATATATTGAATTTGACAAGACAGTGAACCCTGAAAAGCAACCAGCACTTATCTGCACTCGACATGTGCTTGGAAACATTTGTTGAAATAACTGATTGGTTACTGAGCTCTTTTTTCTCCTATGTCTAGCACAACGTCTAGCGCTCATTTGTTTAATTGATTTAGTTCAATTTTCACGGATCTCCTACCACCAAGATAAGGATGAACACTTCTACTTCACTAAAAGTAGAAAAGGGTACAAGGTAAATTTGCCTAAAATCACACAGTATGTTAGAGTTGGGAGGGAGCACTGAGGACTTCTGTTTTCTGGGCTATTGTTCTCACCACCATGTGAGAGAGTAGTAAAAGTTAAATCCACTAACGGAATGGTAGATTCTTAAAAATGTTTTAATTCAAATGACTATTTTAGTCTTTGAGACCTGTAATTAATAGTCACCCTCATTTTCTTCTACTCACTAATATTTTATTCCCAGACAGAGAGGGAGGGAGGGAGGGAGACGGAAGGAAGGAAGGAAGGAAGGAAGGAAGGAAGGAAGGAAGGCAGGCAGGCAGGCAGGAAGGAGTACCTATTAAAAACAGTGTATCCAAATAAAGAGGCAAACATAACTCAGACCTCCAGGACATTATATATATATAAACTTATATACACACACACATATATATATACTGAAAAGAACTTTTGATGCTTTTATCTGTCTCTGAACTTGGATTGCCAGAGAAGCCCCACAGGTGGCTTTTGGTGTTGGCTATGTTGATGGCCATTCATGTCCCTAATTTGTACTTGACACTCATTCCTAGTCCTTAGAATTTACAATTCATCCTTTTTCTTCTCTCGTTGAAACTGAGACACTTGGAAAGATCTTCCGACTCTCAGATAATTCTCATCGAGTTACTAAAATCATCTTAGACAAAATCCTTTAAGTCACTTTTGTAGACTATTAGCTCTGTAGGCTTCTCCCATATAGAAAATCAAATTACTAAGGCATGCAACACTTTTAGAACAGTTTCATTTGAGGTGGAAATCAAGCTTTCACCATTCCTAGAAACCTTTGCAGCGTCACCATGGATCATTACGAGAATCTCATCCCATGAAGGCTGACCTAAATCATAAGACTTTCTTTGGCCATAATCCAAACTTTAGGATTTCAAGTCAGTTTATTTAATCTCATCATTCACAAAACTGCCCTAACTAGCAAAATTTTCAAGATACATATGAAATAAGAGAGAATGATAAAAACGATCATGGGAAAAGAATTATGGTCGTGGATGTGAATGGTAGTTATAGTGGTGATATGCCAGAGAGAATGAAGAAATACCTTTAATAAGGGGAAACAAAGTTGAAGATTTGGTACTGGAAGTTCGGGTTGAAGTTGTACTTGGCCTTGGCCTTTACGCTTGGGCAAGTGACAGAGCATAGTGTTCCCTGCACCCCACGAACAGAAGCAAGCACACCCAGCTAGAGGTATCTGCCACCTCCGGAGCCTACAGTCATCTTACAGCCACCTCGGCCTTTCCTTCCTATTCCCAATTAAGCAGCACTTCTCCTCTCCATCAGTGTATCCAACTGGAGTCTAGTTCTTAAAATACCTGCAGCTATGCTTATAACTACAGGAGTCAGCACTCCTGTACATCTTGAAAGAGTGCTTAATTTACTTTTCTTCATTCCAGATGTCATTATGGAAACAGGAGAACTTTCTAATAGTCTGCACTACAGAGATGGGAAAGCAGTCCCTTCAAAAGTAGCAAGTTCCCACATACTAATGACATTCAAGCAGAGACCAAGGAAGATATGGTAGAATGAACAGAGCGGGGGACCTTAAAGTTCCTCCTTTCTGGCCCATGGCTCTGTATACAGACCTTGTCGCTACCTCAAAACACGGACATAATTCCCGAGCACCTACGCATGCTCTGGACTTGTACTAGCAGCCACGTGGACTGCAACATAAAAGGCACACTCCGCTCCTGTCTTCGAAAAAGGAGTAATTTTTTAAGCATTTGAGTTGTTCTCAAAGGTTGGCTGGTTTTCCTAGTAAAAATCTGAGACTTCCCTGACACAAGAACAAAGATGTAGCACACTCTTCAGATAAGACAGATACCTCCATAGATTTTGCTGTTTATCTTCATTCACACAAAGGGTCCCCACATGGAGACCTGTCCAGAATGGAGAAAATTACAATAGCATCAAGGCCTAGACCAAAGATGAGAAAGCAAAGCTTAAAATAAGCTCTACTCACAACACAATTTCTACTTGTTACAAAACGCTACAGTCTTTCAGAAAGGATCTGATAATTAACACGATAATGCTCCCTGGATATGACTCAGATATACTCTGCAAACATTTCCAGGGGTAGGCAGCATATGCATTAAAGTTTATTTGGACACGAATTGTTATGCTCTATTACCAGACTCTCACTCAAAGCTCGAGCTCTCAGCATACATTTCTTCATTCACTACTACTATAACTTTTACTCCTGGAAGAAAATCAATAATAAAGCTAAGTGAGGAAAAAGGTTTCCTACACAGACCAGAATCTGATGGGATCTGAGGATGACTAAGGACACTTTACCATCTGAACAGCCAGCCTAATGAATACTCCACTACAGAAGAGTCCAGAGTGTAGGCCACTCAGTGATGTTTCGAGAGATGCTACTGCTGGTTTTGTGTTTAAAAAGACCTCCCAAGAGCAGGCGAGAAAAAGTCCCTTGATGCTCAGCCACTAGGCAGAGTTTCCAGAAACACCAAGTGAATGTAGTTCCCTTCCCCAAAATATGGGAAAAGTCTAAAATCTAAGCTTTTCCTACCACTTTTGGAAATAATCCCTTGGGACAGAATGATACTATTTGCTTCCAACAATCAATGGCTATTCACAAATGGAGGGGCTTGAGAGACTGAGCAGACCTCTTAGAGTCTGCTTCTCTTGATTCACAAAAAGAAAGAGTCAGACCTCAGTCTCTGGGAATGTGCACACAGTGCCTTCCACTGAGCCCACCCACAGCAACATACACAGAGGCTACAGAGGTAGGGGCAGACGCCTACCTGTGTAGCCTAGGAATGACAGGCTTGTCCTTGTTGAGGTCAGCACGGTCACGCACATAGTCCTTGAAGGTGCCCTTGGGCTTGTGGTTGGGCAGGGCGGCTGGATAGTCCTCGGAGTCGAAGCTGTCATAGGAGGGAACGCGCTGCAGGCTGTTGAAAGATGACTGGCTGCTCCAGGACTGGGTGAGGCGGTCACAACTATCGTAGCTCTCTATGCTCTCAAAAGAGTCCTGGCCCCCGAGTTTACCTAGAGGTAAAGGGGGAGGTGGGAAGAGGGCAGGGGAGGAGGGGTTGGGAAAAGACAACTGTAAAAACCCTCTTAGTGAGGACAGGTTGCTCATCAGATCCACAGGAGAGATGGAAGAAGGGAGAGGCCAGTGGGAATGAAAGCTCATGGTTTTCCTCTGGGGAAGAGGGTCTGTGTGGCCCTCAATCTGGGAGCCCACTGAACGGTGCTGTCTTGTTCTATGGCTCCTGGGGCAGAAATTCAGAGTCAAATGCTGCTCATACCTGTCAGAGGGACATGGCAATGCCTGGGACCTCAAGAACCCTAGAGGCAGAAACCTAAAAACTAAGACTCAGACATGTTATTGTGGGATTTCTAGCTGATGTATTAGACCTAATGAATAGATGAAGAAATCAGAGCGGTGTCAGGCTCAATTCCCTACTCCGACTTAACCCAATGAGATGATTTCAAAAGGCCCAATTTGGCAAAATATTTTGGTCATAAGAAAAAAAAATTCCATTAGACTAAGAGCAGACTGACCTTCCTTGACCTTGGAGCTAAAGTGTTATTTTTCAGCATTTTTTTTCCAAATACTATTTTAAAATGAAATACATGTACCACCTCAAATAGAGAAAGAAGTTATGAGATGTTTTTTTCCGGGAGATTAAAAAAAAAAAAAAATCACTCTTCTAAACAGAAATCAATACTGATTATTCTTTCCAAGTACAATTTTGTTCTTGAAATTTATACTTCATTGAGGAAGTGTGGGCAATATAAAACAAAGGAGTTGATGAAAGAGTTAAAGTCTATAGCAATGTCAGAAATCCTTTACTCTTTGAGTTGCTTAAGGCATTCTTAACTGACCACAAGATCATGCAAGTTCATTAATTTCCCAAACCAGGTTATAAACAGCTGCCATCATTGCATAATAGCTCCAAGAGAAATTCCATTGGCAAATGCGCCATTAAAAAGGAGGCTAACAAACAAAAATTTTGGAGGACAATACATCTAAGAGCTAAAAAAGGCTCATGGGAATATTTTCTATGCTTTACTTTCGGATACTTTTTAGGTAACCTAAACTAAATCCTGGGGGACTAAATGGCCACCTCAACTCAGCACAAGTCATGAGGCAAAGGATGTGACAAACCTGTATGTAGAAATATCTATAAATCAACTCTCAACTGTTCAGGGGTAGCTGATCTACTATAAGATTTAAATCCCAGAATAAGATTGGCCAATACTACCAGATACTAGTGTGGTTTTGGTATATTCTCCCCTTTCTTAATAGTGGCTAGAGATTGTTTAAAACAATGAAATTCAAATATTTAATATTGGTATCCAAACCAAAAGTAAATATATAATAATTAGGGAGACATGTTGCTCTCCAATTTTTTAAAATCTCAGATAAAAGGTATTTAGTTAAATATGTAATTTTTGTATAATCTACTGTTGTAGATTTCCTGAACCCCTTATTCCTCCAATACTGCTTATAACAGAAAGGTAGTTAGTTATTTATCTGCTGCTTCTTAGTCCTTTGTCCAAAAGTCCATTCAAAGAAGGGTAATGTCCAGAAGGCAAACTGAAGAGCTTCACAGAGTTATCAGCCCTGCCTACCCAGTTCACTGTCACATTCGCAACTCTTCATTATTATTTAAAAAGTGAAGGAATTGTCCCTTCCAGAAATTCACATTACAAGACTCCAGAAAACAGCCAGAATGCAATAGCCACTTTTTAACACAACAAGACATTTTTGGCAGCTACTTCAAAGGTATTCACTCACACCAGCTACCCATATTGATGGTCATTCAATTTCTCTGTGGGACAAACACACCAAAAGCCTAAGAAAGAGAATTTATGTTTTCATGAAGAACACCCCACCAAGTCAATGATATTTAGGCAATATTTACACTAAAGTCTCTCTGAAATGATTCTATCTCCATCAGCCACTTTTATATTTGGAGGGCACAGAAAATGGAATTTCCACGAGCAGACTATTGTGCTTCCAAGGCATCCCAAAGAGCAAGGGCACTAACCTGGGCATAACCACCCTCTGGCAGCTTCTCAAACATGAGCCAAATGCAACTCCGTTGGGAGCTGTGGTCTACAGCAGTACAGCAGTAAGCTGCTTTCGTTTTACCCCTATTTCACAATCCTGGAGCTGGGAACCTTCGTTTACGGGCATTTTCTCCAAAAATGGGTCAAATCCAACTGGATTAGACATTCAGTTGTGCTACTGTGCTCATGCAGGGAAGCACGTGCCCACTAAGCTGTCCCCTGGCCAGCTTTCCTGGGAAGTGTCTCAGCAAGGTCCTTCTAAAGCTATCTGACTCCACCAAGCAGACCTCAGAGCACTCAAATAGCAGATGGGGAAGCCCCCCAGCAACCGCTTGAACAGACGAGCACTAAGCAGTTCTCAGAGTCCAAGTAGGTGGGACAGAGGAGCACTCTGTGCGCTATAATGAAGTACATGAACACTATTATTATTATTGATATTAATCAGCTAACAGTAATGCTTTCATTCTAGACCAATCATACCACGTCAGAGTCAATCGGCCCTTAAGATATGTCCTGTTTGTAGCACTTCTAACATGCAAAAAGCAGTTGTGACAGGACAGTCTGCCCCTCAAGTTTGTGTGGTCTGAAGCTTGATGTGAGAGTGGAAGAATGAGCCCAGAGAGAAATAACTCATGTCCCTTTGTACGGGTCACTATCCGCTCCACAGTTATTAATTTGGGGTTGAAGAGGTGGTGAGAACTAAGGCCAAGAACGAAGAGAAGGAGAAGGAGAAGTGACAATTATACAAATGCAAAGCCAGATGCAATTTAAAAACATGTGACAGCAGATCTACCCCAAGTTACAACATGGCTGAGGCCCAAACCCTCAGGCTCAGCCTCATCACACAGATGATCAGAAAGCCCCATGAGAAAGAAAGTTGTTCTAATGCTCTGCCTCGCCTGAGAAAAAAAGATACACATACACACTTGTGTATGTAAATAGACACACATCCAAAAATAAATAAAAAAGAATCAGAAAGGGGAAGGCAAACTGATCCCACCCATCCCCTTCAGTCTGCAACACAAACACCCTGGGGCAAGAAGCAGAAAGATTACAGGTTATGATTTTGCTAGGGACTTTCCCTATGCAGGGCACGCTGGTTGTCCAGAGGCCTTGTGGGAGGAAGAGTGAACACTCAAAGAAGATGATAAGGTATACGGCCCATGATGCTAATGGGTGACTCTTCAAAGTAAAGATGCCTTTGGGCTCTCCCCCAAGAGCCTCAGAGTAAGTAACAGGGTGATCACCAAGCAGAAATCACTAGGAGGCCGGCCAAGCCTGACTTCCGTGAGCAAAGCCCTCTGAGCCCCTGGATGGGCTTTCTCCTGTTCCCCTTCCTGTTTGTAATTCTTTCCCATTTATCTACCGCAACAGTCATCTTTTTCGACTTTATAGAAATCAGCTAGTGCTTCCTGGATACACAAATCCCTCCTTATGATGGAATGCACTTCTCTCAGAAGCAAAACTATCTATCTACATACTTTAGTATGTGGGCTGCCCCTCTGGGTGTTTATGTCCTGATCTTAAAACTTGGGTATATTTGACCTTTGTTGATTTACAAAGTCAACCAGCTCTATTTTGAAACATTTACTTCACTGTTAGTGAATATTTTATCATTGTCATAATAGTCATGTCAACAAGAGTACCTTCTTTTAGAAGCCACTGGCTACCTCTTTCCTAGGTCCTCTCACTAAATACACACTTTCACCACACTGTTGATGACTGGTTCCAAATAAACCGTTGGTTAACCATTCTTGTATCTTCCTAAACCAAAGAAGTCACAGGAGGCTTGAGAGCCTGGGCTGAGCAACAGATGTCATTAAGATACCAGGCAGGAAGATCTCCAGTCTGACCCAAAAATGGCCTGGGGAACATCAGGGCACGTGTGAAACTAAGAGCTCTCCAGGTCATCTGAATCATTTTTATTAGATTGTGTCCCCCTTAAGCAAAATCCTCTCAAAAAAATTAAGCATACCTTAATAAAACCACCACATTCAACTAGAGTTTTTATTTGGTAAAATATTTTACCCAAGTACAAAATTTGATTGGTCAACCTGCTGAATTTCAATTCCACCATGGACTCATGGTCTGTCATCTTGATGAACTTGACTAAAACTTCCTGATGGAAAGTTTTTAATGTCTACACATTCTAAGGTGAAAAGGCTGAAACTCAGGAATATACAGGGCCAACAGTGAGGGACAAAAATGGGACCTGAAAAGCTCACAGTTAAATAATTCCTGGAAACCCAAGAGTTTCTAGAGAAGAAATCTGACCTACCACGACTGGTCCTCCCCATGCACATGTTGTCTGGTGTCACAACTTCTTGTTTGATGGCAAAGTAGTCAGTCTGCAAGGTGTCTGTCTGCAGAGGGTCCCGAAGAATAACTGAGGGGTAGTCGTTCTCATACTTGAGGGAGAGGAGCTCCTCTGAGCTGATGGGATGGAGCGTCTGGTAGGACTCTGTGATGAAGCTAGGCTCCGAGAACTCCGAGGGAGGAACACACTGAGCATGCTCGATACCATAGCCTAGAAACAGAGAGTGTGTGCAATTGAAGAAAGGAGAGATGTGTACCTAAAATAATCAGTTCTTCACTATTTACGATGGCCCCACGATGTGAAACAAGCTGACTACCTGAGAGTAAAAGGAAAATATTTTAAGTGAGAAGGGCCTGGGTTTTTAACCTTGCTCCACTACTTAACAGCTACGGCCCTTGACAAGATACCTCCTTTTCTGACTTAATTTCCTCATTTCTAAAATAGGTACGATTACAATCCTCCTCAGAGTGTTGTGATGAAAATCAAATGAGAATATATATGTAAAATGCCTACCAACATTTCTGGCAAACAATAAACTCTCGCTACATAGTAGTTAATATCACTGTTGTTGTTAGAATGAAAACCATAATAGAGTGAAAAGATAAAACAAAAACAAACCTGCTTTAAAGTCCCTTTGGAAGCAAGACCATCAGATAAGAAGTGCTCTATACTAACACTCTTCCTCTGGCCACCTCTCCAGTACGGTTAGGTGTCACATACTCGAAGAGAGAAGGCTTGATATTCCAAAGTAGAATTTGAAGCCACATGGCACTTCTTCAGGAAGCATTTCAGAGGAAATGCTGTCATATCCAATAGAAAAAGGAACAGAACGGGGGACACGACCAGATCTCAAACCCAAACTTCTATGGCCTCAACAGCACACAGGATCACACAAGCTCAAAGTTTATGGAGCAGGATGTAGTTTCTCTGTGACTTTTATGCTGATGATATCAGACAGAGATTCTAGTAAGTAGGAGCTTGCAGGTTAGTAAAATATGTAAATAGGTTGAAGCGTTGTGCTTTGTGGGAAAAATAAAATAAATAACAAATAGTCTACATTTAAGAAACTATTGTTTTCCTTAGAATTACCATGATGGAGCCTGAGCTCAACCGGGACAGGGATCCTTTCCAAAGTCCTCATTACAGTGATGAGCAAGATGAGAAAACAACAGTGGAAGGTGAACTTACTAATGAAGTAATCCGAGGTATAACGGGATTCTGGGTAGGTAGGGTTGACTCCATTAACTTGATATGGTTTCACATCCTCTGCAACAGACAGGGTAGGGAATGAAACAGAGAGGTCAACATGCAAGTAATGCTTGGCCTAAAACGGTCTTGGACGCAAGGACCACAATGATCTCAGTCCCTCTTCTAAGAAATCTGCATGTTCGTTAACTGCGTTGGTCTGTGAGTGTACTCTAACTGGGGCCTTGTCTAGAGCTGAGATCACAAAAGCATGGCTAAGTTTGCTATTTCAGTAGCTGCAAAATGGGATTTAATATCTTGGAAAGAGCATCAGTGAGTAATCTCTACGGACTGGGGCGACATTCTGCACTCCTAATGCATGGGTGGACCATAATCAGCACCAAAGCCTAGAGGACATCTTGGGAAGTTACCAGTGCTCAAACTGATTAGCTCTAAAACTTCTCAGAAATATAGTATAATATTTAGGCAGGTAGATTTTATAGTCTCCATTTTTTTCCAACACATGTCTGTTTTTTGTTATGTGGTTTTTCCATTGCCCTCAGATTTCAAGTTCAGGACCAGATAAGAAGCAGAACACTGGTAAGGTAACTATTGGTGAAATAAGATAGGGCTCATGCAAAAACAGAGAAGAGCAACATAACCAAACTGCTAGCAGGTGCCAACTTCCCCAGGAATGAGAAAGGAATGCAGACGGAGGTAACTAGAAAGGCTGCCGCTGAACTAAGGTGAGCTCTGTAGATCCTCCAGTTGCCCTGGAATCAAATTGTCTGGCCTCTGACCATTGTATGGAATAGTCTGATTCCATTTCACTGTCAGAATCAGACAAAGAGAGAATGTTGGTTTGGGTTTTTCCTCAGGTATCTGATAGCTTGTTGGGAGCAGAGGCTGCTGGGAAAACAAGTTTATGCCTGCACAGAAAAACAGTTCCCAGCTGAGATAAAATGATTAAACTTTGCTTTAGGAGCTTATCAGATTGAAACACCCCCTGCACCTTTGGCCTTCTACTCCACCCCAAGCAGCTATGTTCTTCTCGTGCTGTGTTGCTTTAGTTTAATTACAGAACGAAAGCTGTAGCCTCAATACAAACATCTCGCTCAGCTCTTCAAGGATCTGAAGAGAGATGATCCTCAACTGCCTCTTTCAAAAGAACATGGGTGGGATGGCATGACTTTGTTCTCGAAGATACTCAATTATTTCCCATGCTCCTAAGTTCTCTTAAATTATTCCTTTGCAGAAAGGTAAGCCAAAGCTGAATCGGGAACCAGAAGCTCCCCCGTGAGTCCATATTATCATACAAAGAACATAGGGAAAAAAGTGAAATTGAAAAGACCTAGGAAATGAGTCAATAATCTAGGCTGTCCTCACTTTACAGATGGGGACACTCATAGTACTTGCCCCTTCTATCTCACAGGGCTGTTGTGAGAATCCAAAGGGAAGATATATTTTAAAGCACTCTGAAAATAAGAAGATGCTTTATAGATATTAATTCTGACTATGTTAAAAAGCAGGCTTAGACACTCCAGAACCCCTGGGCACTCCATGGTGATAAATAGAGAGAAACAGTGTATTAGCAGAAGATATTTGGGTTGCACGGTCTGGTAGGATCCACTGCTGTGTTTATAAGCCAATAGTCACATCAGACCTGTTATGAGCCTGCCATATCTTTTCCCTCTGTAAACAGGTTGCTCAGATCAACACGTATGAGTAGGTGTTTGTGCAGTTACATGGAAGACATGTCAGTGTTTCGGGGAAGGCTGTGCAGCTGCCCCGCGGTCCTCGGCCTGGGCAGCCACAGCAAGAGTCACCTAGTTCCTGACTGTGTTTATTTATTTATTTTTTAGCAGAAGCTGAAGAGAAGGAAGAAAGATAACACTTCTGTGCCCAGAGAAATCTAATTTAGGTCCCTCTTGAGCACTGCAGAGTGCAAAATATCCTTAAACAAAGGAAGGTATTATATGGAATAAAGTGCTAATCCTGAGCTTTGCTCCCTGCCCCCAGTGTCTGCGCCAAGGGTTGGAGCTAGTGACCACAGAGAAAGGGTGGGCCTGGGTCAGAGAGGGCAACGGGCTTCTAGGCTTACAGTCAGCTGGAGGGCACTGCTGACTGCTGGTAACTGCAATTTATTTTAAGAAGAAATTCAGAAAAATAAGCGCAAAAACACCCAAGTTTGCCGCCTGCTGCTGTTTCTATACTCAGCCAGGACTGTGGTACATGAGTCACTTGGTCCAAAAAGGTTGGAAGAGGCTGGTAGGGAAGGCCATGTCATTACAAGGTTGCAACACAGCGTCCTGACATAACCCCAGTTTCTGCTCCAGATGAAAAAGGTATACCACACTACTACAATTCCAATCCAGCTAGTGAGCTGAGAAGCCTGTCTTATTAATAAGCTCTGAGAAACTAAGCTTTCTGGTAGGAATGGCCAGGTACCACATTGCCATGGATTAAGAGAGTATGCATTAAGATTGACAGAAAAAAAAAAAAAAAAACAATCTTGGAGCTAGCTGTGGGCACTGCTGATTAAAATAGTACATGAATCTAAGATAAGGACTGGGATCAGAATTTTGCATACCAAAAAGCTTCAGGAATACAATCTTGCTAAAGATCAAAATCTGAACCTCCAATACATGAAAGAAAAAAGAAACTAACCTTTATTGACCACCTGTTATATGTCAGGTACTGTACTGGTATGTCTCATTAGACTATATGTGCTGTGAAAGGACACCCACAGATGATTGCATCGATGTCCCATCATTGGGTACATTCCCTTACTCACTCGTGGAGCTAACCCACACAGCTCCTGCCTCTCTCTATGCCCACACATTTACCTTTCTGCAGGATCTCGAGATGTTCCCACAAGATGTCCCCAACGAAGTCTGGGGCCAGCTCGAGAAAGCAGTCTTTCCCCAGTGCACAGAGAGAGGCTCCGTTCATACAGAACTTCTGGAAGTCCACACCCTTCAGGCTGAACTCATTCACAGCCCACATCACCCAATCCCGAACATGGGTTTCTGTCCACTGCCGGGGGTCTAAGGGAAGAGATCAAAATAAGATCTGGTAGGTCAGGCTCTAAACTTTTACCCAAGCCTCAGGGAGGACACTGAAGGATCTCAACTTAGCTGAAGCACATCATGGAGCACCTTCCTCTTACCCACATTTGACCTCCCCACCTTCTCTATCTTGCCAACTAGGAGATCACTATCATCAGCTAAAAAGTAAATGCGTATTCTCTACCCTCCATTCGGACAAAGAGTTCATGAATCTCCTCTCTCACTGCCTTATTTCCATTAGACATTTTTTTAAAGCCTGGGATAAGGAACAAATGGAAGTTGCACTTACCTACTCTTAACTCTCATAATCTACTTGAGACCATTATTCTTAATTATTTTTATCTTAGCTAATTATGGTTGATAATCATCACAGCAATTAGTAATAGTCAGTCAAATAGAACTTATTAATAACAACATTACTAGGTGCCTGTATTATACTTTAAAAAAAGTATATACATATCAGCAGCTCTCTGCTGACTAGCACTGAAGAGGAAATACTACATGATCTTCACGCATGGCCTGAGGTTTAACATAACTGCACTAGCCACGACACTTAAAAAGCTCAGATGATGGCAGGCTGCGGTGCCCACATCACACCTGCTCTCAAGATTACCCCCTTCAATCTAGCAGGTGACTTTATGAGATGTTGGTCAGAATTCACTTTATCCTTCCTTGTAATCCTAAAAGGATGTTGGGCATTTCTGATGGTGGAGGTTTGTGGTAGAGTTAGTATACTTGGGAAAAGGTATATAGAAACATTCATAGGATCCATCTAAGGCTTGGTTCTGACAGGGCTGGAAGCTTCTCTGGGCTGGTTTAAAGACAGCATTACTCTTACTCAATAGCACAGTGTTCTTCCTCCTCTCAACTATTCAGGAAATGTTGCTTGGTGAAGGCTTAAGTGTTCTCCGGTCATTTCTCCTTTCTGACAACTCTAGTCCCCTTACATTCCTGAATAAACCCTTTCAGATGAGAACACCCAAGAATAAACACATTTTACCAAAGTACATGGGAAAAAAAAAAAGCAATCAGTAAATTCCAAGAAATGGAGCTCACTAAGTTCATCCAATAGCAGCCCAGAATGACTCGAAGGCTGTGTTTTTTCTAAGTTGCGTGTAGTTAGGAATCACCTGAGGAGCTTCAAAGTTACTGATATTACTAACGATTGTGACTTAACTGATCTGGGACATGGTCTGGGCTGGAGAATTTTTTGAAGATCCTGAATGTAATGTGCAAACAGGTTTGAGAACCACCGCCCTCAGACCAAGATGGCAGTGACAATCCCGGGGAATGAAGAAGCATTAGCATGTGTCGGTGGTTGTTCTAACAGACATCCACAATGACCTGTCGCTGCTGACTGTAGTGTGGTTAGTGATTACATCTATCTCACACTGCAGGTGAGAAAACTAACCCTACCTAAAAGTCTGATCTTATCCTTTCTTTCCCGAGGACAAAACATACCTTTTGGAATTCCCAGTCTTTGCTGCTCTTTCGAAAAACCGCTGAAAGTAGCTTTCAATGCTTGAGACATCATTTCCTTGCTGCTTGGAGTTAAGAGTGGGACATCTGCACATTCCATATCTGTGAGGAAAAAAAATTATATGAATAATAAAAACTAAATAAGTAATGAGTCATTCTGCAATGTATACAAATATCAAATCATTATGTTGTACATCTAAAACTAGTATGATGTTATATGCATTATCTCTCAATATAAAAATGACTAGATAATTAGCCAGCCATAAAATATAATAGGGCATGAATGGTCTGAAGAAGGTAAGCTGGGAAATAACTGTACTAACATCCTCACCAAGGCAGGTAAAATTTGGGGGGCTTTCCACAGTGTGCTAGTCCCTGTAACAAAAAAACAAACAAGCAAAAAAACCTGACCCTTGCCTAGAATGTCCTACATCCCTGATAAATAAAATGTGTTTATTCTTTCTGCATAGCTCTACTAATTCAACCTTCACATTTACTGAGAGCATTAATGTTACGACATACTTCCAATTACCTATGAAAAGGAAATAACAACATTAATTCATTCAACAAATAATTATTTACCACTTGCTATGTGCAAAGAATTACAGACAGCAGTGAACAAGACAGAAATGACTCCTACCCTCGTGGAGCTGAAGATCAGATTCTGGCAAGAGATACAGTCATTAAAAACTATTTACACAATTAAATGTTCAAAAATGTCAATAAGGGCTTCAGAGGAGCAGTAAAAGATAAAATGTTAACATATATCAGGAATTCCTACTGGTCAGGAGAAATCAGAGAAGGCTTCCCCTAGAAAAGAGATGTTTGATTTGAGATCTAAAGGTTGCATAAGAGTTTTAAAAAGAAAAATACTCTACACCAATGATTCTCAAACTGTGGTCCTCAGGCCAGCTGCATCAGCATCACCTGGAAATTGCTGGAAATGCAAATTCCCTGGCCCTCTCCAGCACTCCTGAATCAGGACTTCTGCGGCAGGGGTGAATGTGGATCCCAGAAATCTGTGTTTTTAACACAGAATCCAGGTGATTGTGATGACCACAAAAGTGAGAGGACCATAATCCTAGATACAGGGAATGGCATAAATGAAGGTCATGAAATGGCAGGAGGAGGGGAAACTTGGCCTGTTTTAGTATCTAAAAGATCAATACAGCTGGAGCAGTGACAGGAGAACAGTTGTTTGAGATGAGGTTGAAAATGTAAAGAAGGAGTATATTAAAGAAATCATCATTTTAACTTAAGTAGAACAGAGAGTCATTGAGAGTTTTATGCAGAGAAATGACATGACTACATTCTGTTTTAAGATCACCTACGGTAATTTGATTTTTTATTTTTCAAAGAACTGCTCTACTGTTATCCTCAAAGTGCTTGCATGATGTCACATTCCCACCAACAGTGCACAAGGTTCACATCCTTGCCAACACTTGTTGCTTTCTGTTTTTGGGGGGTTGGGGGACAATTTTGGATAGTAGCCAACCTAATGGATGTAAAGTGGTATCACACTGTAGTTTTGACTTGTATTTCCCTAATAATTAATGATGTTGAGCATCTTTCCATGTTCTTATTGGACATTTGCGTATCTTCTTTGAAGGAATGTCTCTTCAAGTATTTTGCTCATATTTTAACAGAGTTGTTTGGGTTTGTTGTTGGTATTGAGTTTTAGGAGTTCTCTATATACCCCAAAGAGTTAAAAGCAGGGTCTCAAAAGGATATTTGTAAGCTTATGTTCATAGCAGCATTATTCACAATATATAAAATACAGAGGCAACCTAAGTTTCCATCAACAGATGAATGGGTAAGCAAAAGTGTAGTATATACATACAATGCAATATTACTCAGCCTTAAAAAAGAAGGAAATTCTGACATATACTACAATATGAATGAACCTTCACGTTATGCTAAATGAAATAAGCCAGTCACAACAAGACAAACTATATGAGGAAGTTAGAATAGTCAAATTCATAGACACGGAAAGTAGAATGATAGTTGCCGGCGCCCAGAGGAAGGGAGAGTTGTTTAATGGGGACAAAGTTTCAGTTTTACAAGATGAAAAGCATTCTGGAGATGGATGCTGGTGGTAGTTGTACATTATGAATGTATTTAATGCCACATAACTGTAAACTTAAAAATGGTTGATGGTAACTTTTATATTTATTTTACCATAATAAAATTATTTAACCAAAAAAATGGGGGGAAAAAAGATAACCATACCTGTTCTGTTTAGGAAGTAACTATGAGCGCATGTGGGTAGACTTGTCAAAAAGTTATTGCATTAGTTGAGGTGAGAGATGATGGTGGCTTTAATTAGGAAGGTAACCAAATTTGAAGTACATATAGGAGGTAATATCTATAAAATTTGACTTATGTAGGTAGTAAAGAAGAATGAGGCATCAAAATCTACAGATTCACAAATGTGTCACCCTTTGCTATATCCACATATATCTTTATCTCTGTTATGTCCAATTCTGCTTATACTAGCAGACCATGTTCCAAGAAAAGATATATAAACATGGCTCAAGTTTAAAATCCTCTGAATTCACCTCAGGCACAATTTCCCACAAAAAGCTAATAGGCAAAGAAATGACCTGAGCATTCCTACTAGTCAACCCGTGACCTTCGGGCAGTGATACACTTTACTGCAGTACTCTCCAGAAGCCCACTTCCTCACCTTGTACCTTCAGGGTATCATGTGAAACTGACTTACAAAATGGCTGAGGTCCAGGCATGGTTACCATAGAAGTTCCTCAACCAGCCACTTCTAAACCCTAACGAGTCAAAAAACTCCACGGACATGCATAATGTGTTATTGGCTGAATAAAATGGAAACATGTAAGGGAAGAGATGACAGTTGGTGACCTCTGAAAAAAGGAGGAAATACATGGCTTCTGAACAGTCAAAATGAATGGAAATTACATTATAAAAAATAAAGGCAGGCAGCACTTTCTCTCCAGTCTGCTTTGGGCGATGCTGTCAGGAAACGGCTTAGAGTCCAGCCTCCACGCTGGAAGCGCAGAGTTCACAGCAGCTGCTCTCCCAGGCCCTGCCAGTGAGCAGGAATCTGAAGTTCTAGACAGTGGAGAGTTTGGGTTGCCCTGGGACATGCCCAAAAAAATCTAGTGGAAAAATCAACATGCCTCCAGGAAGGTTGACAAAATGATGGAAAATCCCAGATTGTTAGGGAGAGTTGGGGGAGGGGATAAAGTGTTGATTATGTAACATCCAGCCCTTCAAACAATGGAGTAATCATCAAATGAGTCACTAAGAAAGACATCAATGCCCCCCTTCATCCCCACTCTACACGCCCAAGAACAGCTAAGCAGCAGGTCCAGAAATGTCTCCCCTAGAGTAGAAGTCAGTTTTACTTTGGAAAAAGAGACTGTTTAACCCAAGAGTATTAATTCTGAAAGAAGGGACAACTGCAACCTCCTTAGCTCGTAGCACAGGGCAAAACACAGAAGTTAATCAACAAATATCTACTGAATTAAATGTTTTCCAAATTTGAATCAACCTTCCTTCCCTTCACTCCCATCCAACACAAATTTATGAACTTAAACTGTGTGGGTTTTGTTTTGTGTGTTTGTTCCCTCTGTTAGATTTATGACTCGATGAAAAGAACTTTACTGATGGCAGAAACTGGCCAGGACAACACATGTGGAAAACAAAGGCCAGTGCCAAGGGACAAGCAGAGGTTCTGCTACAAACTGAAACTGAAGGACGAGATTGGCTTAGGAGGCCCAAGGCATCTTCTAAACAGAACAGCTTGGGCAGTCTGATGCCAGGGTGATGTGAAGGCCAAGGATGACAGCAAAAAGCCTGAAACGGAGGTTTCCTGGAGTCTGCTTCCTATAACTCCACATACTCTGACCATGTGATCTGGACAAGACCTCTGGGCTTACAGCTCTCCATGAAGTTTTCTGCTTCCTGTCTGGGAGCAGGCCTTTCCAGGTCCTCACTTGTTCTCTCCAAGGGAAGCAGCTGGAATTACTTTTGCCTATCCACCTCAATGCCATCTTCAAAAGCCTGGTGCACAAGCAGTCAGCTGCAGCTGCACAGTGCCCATTGGCTCTGCCCCTGGCTGAGGACTCAAAGTGCTGGATCTCTTGAAAAAGTGCTCACAGCCCAGCTGGTGGAAGCTACCCCCACACACTTGGGCAATCTGTATTTGGCAATGAGCATTTGACATTCAGGAGGTTTATCATTGCCCTGGGACCCAAAGGTTTCAGAAAGGAAGGTCAGAGCTTTATGTACCATGTTTATAAACTGCAAAATTTTGGTTTAAAAAAATAATCAAACCTCCTATACGAGTGAATAATTAGCCACATTGTGTTTTTCAGTAGCAATGGCCTTGCATTTAAATGATGATGAATAATCCCATTCAAAAGTAGTTATTAACATAGAATACTAAATCCTTATCATGTAAAATATGAATGCAAAAATTCCCTCTATGTTGCTAGTTTATGGCAGTTGTGTTAATTATACTGATCACCAACAATAATAAAATCATTTCCCAGGTGTAGAATCTGAGGTGGTTTAGCCCAAGACAGAATTTTTGTTATTATTAGCATACTTCATCTCATTACCTATTATAATATTTTTGTATTAGGTACCAAATATTTCTAATTTTAGGAACAGCATCTAGAAATTAATCGATGCCTCTGTAGAAATTAACTAATTGTATTTTGCAGACAAGTACTAAAACTGTCTTTGTGTTAATCATTGTAATTGCAATATCTTTATTCAAATAACTCATGTCTCAAAATGCTGAAAACCGGGCCTGGATACATACTACACCTATACCGTGGAGACTCTAAACACAGTGCACTAGACATTGAAAACATAAATATATTACAAGTATATTAAAATTTATACCCAATTATTATTCCTCAGGACCCTAAATCTGAGTTAAAAAATTTACAAGAACCACCTTGAGTTTCTGAGAGTTGTACTGAGGCTAGTGAATAAATAACAGTCCCTAACTCTGTCTTACCAAGACTGCACAGTATCGAGACGGAAATGAGCAGGTAGCTTTCCTTGAATCAATAGGCGTATAATGAGACTGAGGCATTCTGAATGGAGGGAAACATCTGCTCATTTTTCACTGCTGCCGGACCCTGAACAAAAGCTTACACACTCCATGGATATTTTAAGTCAAATGTAGAATAAGGGTTTCAATTCACTTATATGTAACACAAAATTGAGGGCTGTTCAATGTCCAAGAAACCATCAGGGACGTTTCATGTGACTTTTCATACCATTTTTTAAAAGTATTTTGAAACTGAATGGCTCATATCAACAGTGTTCCATAGAATCTAAACCTGCAGTGATGTTTGCTCTGGGAGAAGTTCGAAGTGTATGGCTGGCCTTCTTGACCCGAGATGTTTCTCCTCTCACTATTTTCAAATAAATGACAGGAAAGATTGGAGGTCCAAGGGTGAAGCAATGAGGGATATAGCCAAGGACCAGACATCCACCGTGCACATTTCAGTCTTATTCAAACACTAGACTGGCCAAATCCTAACAGATTACCATGTGTTGGGTATTGTCCCAATCAATGGCAGCATGAAAAAAACACCAAGGATAAATAATATGCCTTCCATCTGAAAACCACTTTACAGTCTACCAAGATACTATGCCACAATATCCTCATGACATGAAACTTCTGAGGGGCCTGGGAAGGTATTACAAGATCTCCATTTTACAGATGAGGGTACTGAGACTTCAAGAGAGCGGCCTAAAGTCAAGAGTTTGGCCTAAAATCGCAGGACGGGAGGACCCAGCCAGGGCTGGAATCCAATCTTTCAACTCAAATTCAAGGTCCTTCTACTTTACTCCACTGCTGCTGCAAATAGGAATTGATCAGAGGTCCAAAAAAACTAAAATGTTTACAGCAATAAAAGAGAAAATAGGACTTTTATTTCTTATTTGAAAAATTAGATACGTTTGAAGAAATATTAAAAACGTAAACAAAACCACTCCGGGATCAAAGAAATCCAGAATTTCATATGGTTAGCCCTATAAAGACATAATTAAAAGCCATTTATAGAATCAACTACGGTCTTTTCTTTTCTTGGGACTAGGGGTAGTGAGGCTTCCTTCCTTTCATACAAAGTGACACAAGTTAAATGACAACCTGGCTTCCTTCCCTGTCTGTGTTCACCCTTGAGTCACCCCAATGGGCAAACTATGCACATAACATAAGGTTAATTAGTTATATAAAGTCTTACTGAAATATGTTTTTAAAGTGAAAGGAAACCAAGAAGAAACCTTCTGTTTCATGCGAGGAAAAGAAATAACGGTTGCAAATGGAAAGGCAGGATTTTGAAGACAAGGGAAAATGCCTTGGTGGGACATGCGCTGGGTGTGACGGGTTCTTATCCCAGCTTTGCCACTTATATAATCCCACTGGGTAAGTACAGTCACACTTAACCAATCCATTGCTAAAAAGATGTCTGTTAATAGGTAATGCCTATATCCCTCATAACGTTTTAAATTTTTCATCGTGGCAATTTCAAATATATATCAAAGTAAAGAGAATAATGTAATGATTCAAAATTCATCAACACTAGTATTTTTTTCATCTCCTCCCTACACCCTGAAGAACAGTAAAGAATCCCAGACAACATGTCATTTCACCCACTAATAATTTATTGTCATAGGGATATTTTTGAGAAAAGGGAGGATCACAATACGAAAGCTTATGAGACAGATAAACTCATGGAGAAAGAGAATAAGGCTTCAGATTACTTTCCACGGTGCTTAAATCTAAGTCTACATTTCATTTGTTGGCCCCCTGAACCAGAGAACTTCTATTAAAGCAACACTATCATGACGTGGAAAGTGAAGTTGGATCAGAGAGAGATGATTTCAAGTCAGGGTGGTAACGCAGACCCTTTGATGCCCATGTCCTACAAGCAGAAGGCTGCAGGGAGACGTCTTCCTAACTGTGCGCGTCCTCAGGAACTTGCAACTAGAACTAGGAATGTGCAAGAAAAGACTGGGATTCTGGCAAGAACCCAAAAGGCGGTTGCCAAACTGCCTACAAGTCTCAGTGTAGGAGAGAAGGTGCCTTTACTCTTTCAGATTAACAGAAAATAGAGAAAGGGCTGTGGCAGGTGACTGGTAACTCTGACTCCAGAGTTGATTGTCCCTGGAAAGTTGGTCTTTTTAGAGGACTTACCCAATGAAGATACTAATAGCTTAGAAGAATGTGAGAATAGCTTAGAAAGGAGAGGACTGGTCTCTAAAATAGTCTCTATTGCCCTGTTACTCATGGAAGGGTGGATTGAAGCTAGGAATGAAGAAACCTACTAGGATCCTCTTTCTCCTACACATCTAATTCCAAATCTTGTTCTAGGCCCTAGACACATGGCAGACAGGACTTCCAGTTGAGGGAGCTAATATAATCCAAAAGCTTCTGGCTGAGGTTAATGCAAAGAAGGAAAATAAGTGTCCATCCTCAGTCCTACGGCTCCGCTTTCATTAACCTAATGATGTGACAAAGCAATGAGGGACAAGCAGGACTCCGGGCTCCATCAAGAACTAAGCAAGAAATGGCTCAGTGCCCTCACTGGGCCAATCAAAGAGTCCATCATTGTCCCAAATAATGGGACACCATGAGCCCCAAAATAGACTCCTATCAGTTGGGGAAACACACAACTGGGCTTTGCCCTTCTCTTAATACCCAGCCCTCTCAAAGTCATCAGCCAATAAAAAAACCCACCCCCAAAGAGGGGAGAAAGTAGCTGCACAGAAAATCCCCAATTTACCCTCCAGTGACCTGACTGACCAAAAATACAAGCCAGTCTCCAACCACAGCAACTCGGTTCTGCTACCAATGCACACTGCCACTGGGGAACACACACTGCTTGGGTACAACGTGCCAATTCAGAGGTAGATGCGTCTTTGCAGAGGGAAGCTACCCCGGGACAAAAGAGATGATCTTCTGAGAGGCAAAGCATGCTTCAAACTGCCCCAGGAAGCCGGCCTCGGGCCCTGCAGCCAGGCCTGGGAAAGAATCCTGCAGATGGGGCTGAGCACACTGAACATCTGTAGGAAGTGACTTCAGTCCTCTCCTTTCTTCCCTTTATCCACCCCCGACCCCATCCCCCAAAAGGAGTTTTAACACATTATTCCCACTGAAGTCCTGAGGATTTGGTGACTCACCAGGCTCACACATGGTTCCAATGAGCCCTTGACCATTACAAGGTAGGGGAGCAGGAAAAACAAATGAAAGCAGTTGTAATTCGGCAGCGCTAGAGTTCAGACCTGCCAGACAAAAGGGATTGCAGGCATGTTCCCAAATTCGTTCAGGCACCTGACATGCAAAAGCTATTTTTAATCACTGGATTTATTTCTTTCCTACCCCCTTCACCATCCTCCACCTCAGCAAATGTTTCGAAGTCAGAGCGAAGCCCAAATCAATTCCAGGTGTTCAGGGAAACCCAGAGAGGCTCTTCCGTTCCAGGACCTGAGCCAGAAAGCAGAACTGCTCCACAGGTCCTGCAGCTAAACTTTCTTGCTCTTTCCTTAGAACAGTTCAAATCTCCCACCCTAAACACTGGGCAAATAGCCTGAAAGAGGAAATATCTGAATGAATGTGCCCCGCTAGGATGACTCTTAACTATGTGTTTTCTCTAGCAGCCCTGGCCAGGGAAGGTGCATGAGACAGGTCTCAGACCCACTGAGACGGAACATTCTTTCCTTCTCTAGAATTATCTATCCGCCTTGCAGTGAGGATGAAATTAAATATGCATGAAAATGCCAAAGCCTAATATATAGTAGGTGCTCAATAAATTGTTGGTGACCAGAACTAAACCGACAAGTGTCTTATAAACTATAAAGAACAAAAAAATATAATTTTTTTTCTCAGTGCTTAGAGAGACAGTAACAAGAAGGGATCTGGCAATCTCCCCAGGTACAGTGAAGCAACGGAGGAAACGAGAAAAAAAATAAAATAAAAAGGAAAACTCCGATTCTGAGAGATAAATGGAAACTGACATCCCCTGAGTCTGGCTCTTTGTTTTAACAGAACGGACTCATTTTTTACCTATTTGGTATCCTCCAATCTGCTAAGGGAGAAATCTTTTTTGCAGCAATAATCATCTAAAATAAGTGTTCTGCCACGAAAACACCTCACAGCTACAGATCCAATGGACCTAAGATCTTTTGGTTTTAAAAACTTCCTAAGAGCGCCATCTTAGAGTCAATACGGCGCACAACGAAATCTTAACTTTGCGCTCAGAACTCTTGCCTATGTGTGGAACCTGCCCAAACCCAAGCTGCATTCTACCCTGGTCACTTATGTGCCCTTAAATGAATAAATCCTCACAACTTAAAAGACTTTTAACTGTTGAGATTAGGATTCATGCATACAAAGCCCACCTCAACAGAGCCCTTTAAAGAAAAAAGTTCTTCAATGATCATTCAAAGCCGTTTACAGAGTGCTTCCTATCTTTCAAAATCATTGCTGCCTAGATGATTACAGTCGACTCCCACCACCCCAGGCATGTTACAAATCTTGAGTGTCCCAGAAGAGTGTGACGAAAACACAGCGCCACAGCCTCCAGATTAATCAGGAAGAAAGCGTGGATTTGGCTCTTTCCACCACAGCTTGGCAGAGAGCCACAGTGCATCCAACTTGTCCTTCCCAGATCATCCAGCTCCGAGTGAGGGCGAGCTCCTGCCCTGCCTTCAACTAAAACGCTCTCCACGGGGTCAAATGCTTTTGGTACCAATGTGTCACAGGATAACCCCACTCAAGAAGAACATGGAAAATATCTGTCCTCCTACATCTTGCTATTATCCCAGCGCCCACTGCTGCTAGTTACATGTCAGCCTTTGATGCCTCATTCTCTGAGATCCTGGAGATGCGGGTTATTGGGTTAACCAATTTATTTTCATTTCACTGGATTCCCACCTACAATTTTCAGTACTGCTATCTGAATAGAATTCTATATTTTAGAAAAATGCTTTCTCCTGAATTCTAAATACAATACTGAAAACAATCAGGTTTTTAGTATTATCTCCATCACAGAGATGAGGATATTAAGGTTCATGAAGTTTACTTCAGTGATTTAATTAAGACGATCAACCCAGATCCTCAGACACTAAAACCAGGTGTTTCCTACACATACCTATTAGTAGAGTTAAAAGCAGAGGAGCAGAAACGATGGACACAGACGATTTCATTTTCTCCATCATTTTCATTACACAGAAAGTTCTTTCTGGAGAAGAGAAGCAGCTCAATTCCAGGGACTCTCTGCTGACAGCAGCTTTGACACCAGAGCTTGGAGCTCTACCACGCGTCACATTCAGGACCGGTCAAGTCAGGGCCCACTAAGCACTTGGTGTGGGAGCAAGACGGGTGTAAAGGGGGCTCCGGAGGGTCTCCAGGCAGGCTAGGCTAGTCAAGGTGGAGGATGAGGGGTTTTCTTCAAGGGCAAAGGGAAAATCTGGGCAAACAAATGGAGTGGCGACCATTTATTTAGGCTGGAAGAGGTAACGTTTTTCTGCACTTTTGAACTGTTTTCTCAAGGCCTGCCTCTCCCTCCCACACAGAAAACAAACACAGAGACAGCCATCTTCCAGTGGAGGCTCCAGTCGCTGAAGGCTACCCAGGAAAAGCAGAAGGAACAGGGACTGAGAGAGAGAAAGGGAGTTGAGGCGAGAGGGGCAGGATCTGCAGGGGCTAGCCAAGGGGACCTCAGAGAGGAGAAAGTGGCAAGGACTGGTGGTGAGGACAAAGGAAGGATGGCAGAGCAGGAAGAGCAGGAAACAGTGGGGGAAAGAAAGGAGAAAGCAGAGAAAACGAACACTGGAAAATTTTAAACCAGAATAAAGGGACAGATGGCAGAGTGGACATGGGCTGGGAAGAGCCAGCAACCTACTCCCAATTAATAGTGTTCAGAAAGCAGCATTTTTCCATAAATTTTGAAAGGAAATTCTCTCTCGACTTTCTTATTTATTTATACATTATATAAATACATTTTTAAACCAAAAAAAAAACATGCTTTTTCCAATGGGAAAAAGCCTTGTTTAAGATGAAAGCCAGGCTTCAAAAACCCCTCAGAGGAAGCTGAAACCCCACATGTCTTGGTGCTACAGAAAGAAAAACAAAGTGGACATTCTTCCTGTGTTCTAAGGCTTTTTTATGCAGATGTGTTTTTCTTTTAATAAATAAATCTGGGCTGAGAAGGAAAAAGCATACTCACACACATTTGCACAGTGCAACTGTCTGTTTTCAACCCAGGGAAACCACAACGATAAATAAGAATATATAACTCCGTTTTCCCGTATGGGGACAAATCTTCTCAACATGCCAACCGCAGGCACTGCAGCGATACGCTCTATAGACATAATCCACCGAAGTTTTCCAAATCCACAAAGGACTATCTGCTAATGGGTAATGACAAGCAGAGGTAGGGCGGGACATGGCACACAACCGCCATATTTCCCCAAAAGGCCCGCAGAGTGCAACTCCTCACTTAACATATTCAGTCGCTCTCTACTTCTGAACTTCACTTGTGCACTGCAATAACTATTTTAAAATGATGACACACATTGAGTTAAAATCTACCTTCTTATGAGTTATATTCATTGCCCTAGTTCTATTGGTTGAAGCTGTATGGTGCAAGTTTAATCTTTCTTCACCTACCAGCTTTTCGACTTTACTCATCCCTTTGTCATCATTTCCGTCCGGGTTTTAAAATTCGTTGGTTCCTTTAAGCATTCATGATGGCATGGTTTGGGCCATCCCGCCCCCTCCCCCAACCCACACCTGGGAGCATTCCTGTAAGCCACTGTTCCTAAAGAGAGCCTCCCGAGCATTCGCAGGTAAACCCCATGCTTCTCAGGGGCGTAATGGCAACACCAGGATTGTCATCGTGCTCCATGCACTTCTGGTGGTGCAGACCAACACTGACTTTTCTAACAGCCACTCTATAAAGGCATTCACAGTGCACTCCAGACCTTCACAGGAACTGACCCTGAGCTGGTTTATAACTGCTGACCGAATCTTATTAACCTCAAGCAGAGCTTTATACTCACCCATATTAAGTTTCACCTTGTTTTGATCCATGTTTCCACGTGTAAAGATTTTTTTTCTATCATGAATCTGTCCTCATCCAATTAGCTTCGCACCATCTGCAATTTACTAACTATGCTTTCGGCATCCTTCTCTAATCTGAGCCCCTGACAAAAATGTTGAAAAGGCAATGACCAAGTTCTGAGCCCCATAACATAACACCAGGGGCCATGCATCATTCTGACAGTGACATATTAACCAAGACCCTTTGGGTATAGTTGCTCAATGAGTTACAAATCCTCCTGACTTTACTGTCATTGGATCCACATATCCCCATCTTGACCACAAATATATCATGAAAAGTCTCGGACGAAAGCTTCACTGGAGTCAGTCGATCTACCCATTGTGAAGCCCATTCGCCCCTCGAGTTTCTCACTAAGTTCCAGACAAGTGCGAAGGCAGCTGAGAGAAATGGTGGAGCTGAGATGCTGATTTGTGCAGGAGAGAAAGAGAGACTGAGTGGGAAGGGGGAGGAGGCCGAGAATGAGAGAAAGACTGCCTAACGCTCAAGTGCTATAGCCACTTTGCTTCCAGAAACAATGGGCAGTTAGAAAACAATGGCCACAGACAAAGTCTTGGTCTATTTATAACTGCCACTGTTGGTCCCAGACAGGAGGAACTGGAAGTCTGCCCTGTATGCACGGCTCTAAATGGACTCGAGCTGGGAGGAAGATGAAGTCACCAAGAATGTTGCCTGCTTAAGAACAGGCTCCTTTTTTGCTCGCATAGTTTCTTCTTAGCATAAAGGATCTCTTTAGCCAAGTGAAGAAGTTTGCTTGCCTACTGCTAAAATACAGCCACCACTGAGAAGGGGTGGGTCAGAACTGTAATCGCTCCTCGGCTCAGCCCAATGCAATTAAGGCCTCTGTCTACAGAGGTCAAAGGCAAGTGGGACTGTCAGGGAAAACTAACCAGTAGATGAAGGTCAACTCTATGGTCCCTGAAACAACAGTCCTAACGGGACTATTGATTACACATGTTTAGGGAAACTATAAAAGAGCTTTTCCATGGGAAAGTTCCCTCCTCACTTCTTTGGAGCTAGCATAAAGAGGCCGAAGAGCTGAAATGTACCATTCGATAGGCCTCATGTCTCAGGGAAGATCTCTACCTCCCCTTTATCTCGGCTCTTTTGGATCGTTCCTCCACTTTTTTTTTTTTTTTTTGGAAATGTCATCTTTTGCTCTAACATAACTTCGTAATGACAATCGATTTCAATCCTTCCCTACTGTGTTACTTATGTTCTTAAACCTCCCAGAGGGCCAGCAGTGGTCACAGAAGTCTGTGACAGACACCAAAGTGAAAATGAATAGAGTCTGGGCCAGGGATGAAAGCATAAGGACACAGGAGTGAGCCCTGCAGGCAGTCGTCCTGCTGTATGCTTTCATTGTGAGTTTCCACCAATGGCCTTCGGTAATAATGGACAACCGATGGAGTCAGCAACTGTACCCCGTGAATGCAGTCCAACCTTACCACCTGAAGTACAAAGCAGAAATCTCCCAAAGGCAAGAAATTCAGGGCTTGCAACAGACACCCCTGAAGAGTAACTTCAGCTTTCCACACCTGCCTACACATACCTGACATCACCTTCCCTCTTTGCTCCTGGAAAACCAACAGTAAGTAGGTAGAAAGAAATCTATATAAGATCATTTTCCTCCTTTTCATGTAGCTAGCTTAGGATGTTTCGCTGATACTATCCCAGGTAATGTCACCACATTCAGAGGGAAGTAGAGACAAGCACGTAAATGTTTTATAATTTAAAAGCTGAAGCACAGGACACGGCTAAGGCCAATGCAACCAACAAAGGTCAAAGTGATGTACTGTGTTCCTTCCTCACTCCCACATTTTCTTCACTGACTTTAGAAGCACAGGACCCAAGATGTTCAGGGTTCACGCCATCTGTAGGGTGGTCTAATAAATTTGAATTACCAGCGTAACTGAGATAACATGAACAACGCTACGACGAGCAAACACTCCTGTACATCTTTTGCTCTGAGCAGATGGTGGAAACTGAGACCTTTTTGACCACCTAAACTATAGCAAACTATAAAGATCCAAGCAGGGCCATGGGCCACCTCACCTGATCCAGTACATCACTGAAACACTGCTTCCCTGACTTCTCCCCCATCCTCTGCTCCCAACAGGCTAAGTACTCCCTTCTTCTCCAAGGGCCCTGGTGAATCATCCCAGTGTAATTCAAGAGAGCCACGTGGGAGGCACATGGCAAGAGTAAGGAGAAGGCAGAGACACACACTGCCACCCTGAAGCGAGGCTGACATCAGAGAAGATGCAAAACTTCCCACCCAGAGTGTGTTTGGCAAGTGCCTGAGTCAGCCCTTCTCTGCACCTATCACAGCCTTCAAAACTGCCTGCACACCAGCTAAAGGCACCAAAAACCGATGGCACTGCCCTAACATGAAACATCTGGAGTTTACAGTATTAGGCTCTATATGCTCCACACTCCACATGGAATAAAAACTTCACTCAGTTCAGTAAATCCAAACTCATGTCCCTAATGAGGAGTCAAGAATTTCATTGCTTTAAGAGACTTAGGTAATTATTTCAGGGTCCCAGCTCAAGTTTCCTGAGCTGCTAAGGAGATACTGAGGACCCACAGAGATGGGGGTAAAGGAATTATGGGTACTTTCCCTGAACTATTGTATTCACCGCGAAACCTATCATCTGAGGCTACTCCCAGGTTTGTCTAGACCTACCTAATCTGTCATTTTGGCCCCTATATCACTCTGACTTTGGCCATTTTTATGGCCTTGAGCAGGAACAACATCCTATGCACTCCACTTGTGTGTTCACACTTTCCCTGGTCTCTGTTCCTCTATGCTACCTCATGCTGCTCTTTCCAGTTTTTTTCTTTCCTCCACACCACTGATGTTTACTTTTTCATATCTATGCTGCTATCAAGCTCTGGATCATCACTGTGGACAAACTTTACCCCTCCCCAAGTTCATAAGAACCACAGAGGAATAACATATTCGAAGATCTAACAAACATGACTTGGGATTTTTCAGCCCCATGATGTTATCTGTTCTCATTCCAAGTTATCAGTTTTCAAGAACGGTGGTCAGCCTCCACTGTAGAAGAGGTTCCTTCGAGCGCAGATCCCAGTGGAAAGCAGATTATAAAGCAAGCAACCTTCAATACCCAACTTCAATTGCATGACACCACTATTTAACAGCTCTAAATTTTGAGGGTCCTCTCCTATCCACCCAGAAAGAGTGAAGGCAGCAGCAAATTTCAGCGATCCACTGACCTTCATCTGAGAAGCACTGAAAAGAGAACAGATCATCATCATGTCATTAAAAGGTTCTATAACTACCATTCCAGTCCTGCTGGTACTGCAGATAGGGCAATGGAGACACAGTGACAGGGTTGAGGGGACAGGGTAAACCCCACTGACAAAGCCAGAACATAAAATCAGTGGCAGTGGCCTGGAAGTTGAACCTGATGCATCTAATTAATGAGGCCATATGTCCAACTCAAAAAGGCCAACTCCTGAAGCAATACAAGCAGCCCCAGTTCAAGTGCAAATGTATTTAGAATGCAGGGAGCCGAGAGTTTGCGTAAAGATAGAGCTAGCTACGATCTCTTTTAGCCTCTGCAGAGTATTTTTTCTCTCCTTTCAAAATGGGCCTCCCCTAATGGCCCCAAACACCCAGAGTGTCGCCTACGCTGGCTCAGTGGCAAACTCAAGAGCCTGAGAAGTCGCCAGGCAGACCCAATCTCCAGATTAATGGGTGCGACAGGCCAATGGGTAGAAAGCGGAGAAAAAGTGATCAATGCAAAAGCGGGGGTGGGGGTGGCGAGCAGAAGCCACTGTCCCTCCGCCTGCCTGCATCAGTTGGGAAAGAGAGAGACGGGGATGTACAGCCCTCATCCGCCCTAATAAATGGCTCTGCCTCATCAGGAAGCCATTAGGAAATTGCAGCCACCACAGCCCCAAGCTCCGGACTGAAGAGTCTGCATGCAGCTGGTGAAAGCACTCATTATCTCTGCCCAGACGTACAGTAGCTCACTACACAGTGGCGCCTAACCAAGTGAGCTACCAGAATAAAGCAGAGCTGAACCCGTCAGAGAGAGGGATGGAAAAGATCCTCAGAGACTGGGGAGATGCAGGGAGCTCCCTCGGGCACGTGCCTGGGGCACCAGGCGAAGGCTGGGGGTTCTCATTAGGAAACATGGGTCCACTTTTCCACATGTCCCCTGATGGACAGCCTCACGCACCGCCATTCCTTTAGTTAAAAAGAGCTACTGACTGCGAATGGGTGTGGGGTTTCTTCTGGCAATGACGAAAATGTACTGACATTGGATATCAGTGATGGCTGCACAACTGTGAGAATGTACTAAACCACTGAAATGGACATTTTAAAATGGTGAATATTATGTTATGTGAATCATACCTCAATAAAAACAATAAATTAAAAAAAAAAAAAAGAGCTAGTGAGCCACCTGCTACGCGCCAAGCGATGGGACTACCTCGGCGATGGGGAGACGCGGATCCTTCACTTGGAGTTTCCTTTCAGTGGAGGAATCAAAGCGCACAGACAATAGCCGCACGCTCACACCTCGTGATGAGCAAGCACCATGCTGATGAGACCGAAGGCTCTGCGATGGAGTCTGAGTGGTGTGGCTGGATTCCAGCGCCCGGGGTAGGGGAGAGCCGGCTGGTATCCTCAGTGCAGTGGGTGAGGGAGAGGAGGGGTCAGGTGTCAGGGGGCGCTCCAAAGGCAGATGGATGGCACCGGTGACAGGGAAGACTGGGAGAGGATGGGACCTTTGCCTGCTACAGGGAAGCCCTGTGATACAGCAGACAGTTCACTCACTGGTGACTGTGAGAGAGGCTGGTCCATTTCCAGGCCTGGTATCTACAACTCCAGGGGCCACGGATATGGAGACTGTGCAGAGGGTCCGCAGACTCCAGGAGATGAGCAGAATACTTCAAATTCTTCTCGCTCAAAGATATCCCCAGCAGAGGCTGCCCAAGCACTCATTTATAGTGACATTTGCATTTTTATATATCTATATTTAAGGCTTTCAGGAGAAAGAAGTCTCCACCAGACCTGCTCTTTCCAGAGGTTTCTCTCCCAGCTCCTGATGGGGGAGACAAAGGAAGGGCAGACAGAACAGGGTTCCTGGCAAACACCTGGCCAGGCTCACTGGACATGAACGGAGAAAGGTGCAGTCACAACACTGTGACCAAAAGGGATCTTTTGGAAAATTTTTTTCCAAGAGGGGTTATGAGTTCTGTCCCCTGGAATGCCCCGGAGCAGTTCTGATTGGCTCCTGGGCCCTGACTCAGATTGAGTGCGGCTCCACCCTCAGATGAGTAAATAAACTGACCCAAGGAATGGAGGGCGGGAGAGTGGAGGAAAGAGCCGGGGGGAGGCGGAGACGGGAACCAGGAGAAGGCAAGCGTTGACTCTGGTTCGGGGAACAAACAGATGAAATTTCGAGGCCATTCCAGAGACAAGTGGTGTGGCAGAATTCAAGAAATTCTTCTCTGAGCCTTACACACCACTCCAGTTGGGATACAGCCCTGCCTTGGCAGCCAGCTCATTGCTGCTTTATAATATACTGAATTAGTCACCGGATTAGCAAGCACATTTACACACACTGGCGCACAGTTGTTTAAAGACACAGGATCCCCTTTTTCTAGGTGCCAGATTCTGGCTGCAAATCGACCATTGAGATTAGTAACTGGCATTCTCCAGAGGTGCAGTTTCTACAGACATCTTCAGTTGCAAAGCACTCTAGGGAAAGTCTGCTAGAACTGGGAAGGACTCACAAGCCTTGGCTTGGGGACAGAAGGGACAGGGGTGTGCAGAAGAAAGAAAGAACAGTGAGCTTTTTCGAATCCCAAGACTAATTATCTTCAGGAGGTTGCCAAATGAATTTACTGACCTGGCCTTCCACAGCACACTGCCATGGAAGGCAGCCTGGCTTAGGAAATGACAACTGAGAAAATGCAAGTTCCACTCTGGCTTGCTATATTAACAGGTAGTAGAGTTTTCCTCCTAAACCTCAGATGCCCAGGTTACTCCCTGAGAGGAAAGAATTCCGGGCAAAGAGAAGAGAAGTTCAGCAATTATAGTATTATAATATCCTGATAAGGACAATTCCAATAAAAGGCCTCGTTGACACGGCAAGGGCAATGCTTTAGACCTGGAAATGGGACCTAAGCTCTAACTCAGGTTTGGTAAGTGCGTGAGAGGAAGAAATTATTGTGCTGGCCACAGGGCCTCCTCTGGCCCACTTGGTTATGGGGGTGTCAAGTGGAAAATTTTCTGTAACCAGGTTAACAGTAACCACAGTTTTAACAACCACTGAAATAATAACAGCCCCGTCAGCAATGAACGTTTGTACAAAATACGGTGCCCACAAGATAATGATAAAATACCATTTATCAAGACCCTGTGGCAGCAAAAAAGTATTTTACAGAAATTATCTCAAATCTTTACAACAGCCCTGCAAGCTCTTTACGATCTCCATTGTAAGGATAGGAAAAGGAGGCTTAGGGAAGATAAATACTTTAGGTAAGGACAAATTAGCAAGCAGAAATCCTGAATTCAAACTCAGGGCTATCTCACCTCCAGACCCTACTTTTTCCAGGACACCAGGGTTCCTGCAGTGAGGCATATCGTATAACCAACACAATGAATGAGAAGTTCTGTAATTCAGGAACAAAGTTTACTTTCTATGGAGCAACCTAGATGTAAATTCCTTCCCTTCGACTGAGAGATCTCATCTTACCTATATTTTAAGAGTATGGTAAGAAACTTGCAGCCTAAACAAATCCACCAGACAAATACAAGAACCAAGTTCCAATTACAAAAAGAAATGTGAATTGCATTTAAGCTCCATTAACACGGGAATGTTTGAGAAGAATCACAAATAGATTTGTGACTGGTTTGTATGAGCGAAGCTATTGTGTTATCTTGCACCAGCTTTTAGAAATTCAAAGATTAATTTTTCAGAATTGGTTTGCCCAAGAAACCACTAAAAATATTCTCTTCTTACAAAGCAAGGTAGTTGGAGATCACTAAAGACTGGACTCATCCCTGCTCCTCGCTGGCCGTATGCAGCATGCCTATGAGCAGCACAGCTGATCGAATCCTGTGAATCAAGCAGCAAGTCACCAGGCCCAATTTCACTACAAAAATGAAGTCGCTGTTCTGTTTGTCCCACGTCCAATGTCCTTTGGAGACACTGCAGACGTCATGGAATTTCAAATTTCTCCCACCGGCCCATCCAGCACAGCATGGGTTAGGGCATGGAAAAGCGAAGAAGTTCCTCTAAGAGAGGCCCCTTCAGAGTGTCCAGAAATAAAGAAATAAACACATGAGAAACAAATGCTTTTTTTACAGAAAGTCTCCAATCGAATCAGAGGTGAACTCCAGGTTTGCCTCCTAGACATTGATTCATTCCCTGTATGTGTTTATTTTTCTATAAACATTCTTGTTGCATCAAGTGGCCTCAAGGCCCAGACTTGTATCTCTGAATATCCCCTCCCTGGAGAATTCTCAAACTTGGGTGGAGCTCCTACTTCATTCCTTGATTTCCCAATCTGGAATATGGGGGCCAAAGCTCCAATACTGTATACAACATTAGTAAATTTAGTTAGCCACTTTTCATTTGTCTATTTTGAACTTAAAAATGCACCGTGGAAATTATGTGAACTTTTTTTTTTTTTTTTGGCTTTCTCTCTGTTACACATCTCAATGGTAGATATTTATAGATATACTGATGTTTTCTTCTTTACCCTGATAATAATGAGAAGCCTAAAAGAGCACACCACACAGAATGTTCCAAGAATCAAGGCCTCTGATGAGAATGTCACCAAGTCTTTTCTCCAGATTCTAAGTTTGCAGGACTTTGTAATTAGAATGATCTAAGTTCAAATTTGTGACTTGAAAGCTCTATGGCCTTGGGAAAATTATTTGAGCCTTTCCAAGAGAGGATTTCTTATGGGGATTAAAATGGGGATTAAAACACCAGCTTCATAGAGTTGTTCGAAGGATGTGATCATTTGTGTAAAGCACCTTGCAAATGCCTGGCAAATAATAGGTACTCCATAAATAAGAGTTTCACGTCTTTCACTTCTCACAGCTGAACACAGAGATATATAGAGACCAAAAACAAGCACCCGCAATTTTGAAGAACCTTTGGTTCCCATTAAGAGGCAAGAAAGGTGTAGGATTGAACTCTTGATCTTATGTGAAATCAAGGATGCATTTCCTGTATACACGCACATGATTCACCCTTAGAGAGTTCACATGTACTCAGAACCATCACTCTATCTCATATCTCTCACTAATTCAATAACACTCCTGGCATCACCAATTGACTCCAGATTACTTTCTAAACATGAATGCATTAACTCTCCCACTCTCTCCCAATGAAAGGCAGCTCGCTCTCTAGGAGCACCCTTTTTCCAGAAGAATACAAAAGTAATGCAGAGATATGGATATAATCTAGCAGCTCAAGGTAAAAACAGACTCAGGTATCCTGATTTTACTCAGGCAATAAAAGGTAAAAGGATGATCTCCTAGAGGTGGACCTGCACAGTTGTCAGCACAGAAAATGTTCAAACTAGGAAAAGATAGGACCAAGGACTCCAGAGGCCTCACCAAAATGAGTCACAAGTGGAAAGCACGAAGCCAGAGCCCTGAATCCCAGTTTGAAAAGGAGGCACATTTGCAGCTATGCTAAAAATTGTTTTACAAGCCTAAATTTTCCTGGCAAGAATTAAAGTTAGTGCCCAGATTCAAAAATGCCAGACTTAAAACTATTATCTCCATTTTTGCGGCAATCAGGTGTACCACCCTCTACTTCCCAATCTCACCTCTTATTCCCCAAAAATCCAGAGGGTCCCCCAAAAGGACTGCTGGCTACTTAGGATTCTATCCGCTCCCAAGGAAACAGCAACATGCCAAGGGGACACATCTCAGTGTAACAACCTGGATGGCCTTGGAATGCTCTGGCTTCCAGAATCACCAAAACAAGCGGGGAGGGGACTTATATTTATTGCTAAGGAGCAAGACATTGTATTAGGGGGATAATCTAAACTAACTTTATAAACTCCAAGTGCATGTACCTGGTGCCACAGCAAATGCTCCTTCCCCAAAGAGAAACTAATGGGAAAAAACTTGCTCATCTAAGATGCCATTAATCCTTATACGACTCTTTGGCACAATTTTTTTGCCATGACATGCAGTATGAGAGCCAAAGGTTTTGGGGTGTTTTTTCTCCAGATGTGCTCCCCCAGCTACCTGAAAGTCCAGCTAGTCATTAAAGTGGACCTCATTAGCTTAAAAAGGTAAACTGAGGCCCAGAAGACACAAAGCCATGTGCCATATATTTCAACATAGGAAAACAGAGGTTACACAGGAATCCTTTTCAAAACTCTTTAGATTAAACAAAAATGTATTTCTCAAAGTCCAAGGTCAATCTACCCCAGAGGGAAATTGCATATTTGTCTAGTGACCTGTGAAGCAATTCGTTTTTTGGGTTTTTTTTTCTTTTTTTTTTACTTCTTGAGAAGGAACTAACTTGCCATCTTACTTAAAGTTTGGCTGGTGGCTTGGCATCATGGAAAGCTGTGAAAAATTTTCCAGATCCTACATCATAGTGCAATCCACTCAAAGCTCAACAACTGTCTATGGAACGAACTACATGTAAAGTATGCAGAAGAAATCTCTATCAAAAGAGAGGAGGGTGCCTTGTTGACACTTCGGATCTCAAGCTAATCCTTTATTATTATTGTTATTATTATTATTATTATTATTATTATTATTATTAAAGTTAATATACCATGTACTCAACAAATTAAAGAACTATTTAAAATGTGGGTGGCTGAATGGAAATGTCTGGGGGTTTGGAGAAACCCAGCTTCGTGTTCTAACTCTGCCGCTTACCACCTAACCTCAGGAAAGACACTTAGCATCGCTTCTCTGCAGTTTCCCTGTCTGTAAAAAGTTGACAACTCAAAGGACTAGCATGAGGCTCGATGCGGCACAGTCACATGTCAAACTGTAAAATGCTACCAGATTATAACCAAGTATTAAGCAAACTGGTTAACAATTAGCACCAACAGACCTTAGTATTTGCCCAAATTCAAAAACATCCAAATATTTCTGAGAATTATGAAGGCAGCAGAAAGGAAACCTCAGAATTAGCTACAGCTGGGCTTGAATCTTAACTCCTCCATTCACCAGCCATCTGACCTTGGACAAGCTGTTTAACCTCTCAGTTTCCTCATCTGTGAAATGGGAATAATACTTAGCTGTTAGGGATGAGGGTAAAATAATGAGGTTCTTGACACCTCAATAAGTTAACATATTAATATGTTAGAACCCACATATATAAGAAAAAAAAATGTAAAGATGAGCGGAGATGAGATATGCCTACAAAAGTACCAGGAGATAAACTCTATTATTAACGGCAGTTTTTCTTGTTTTTCTCCAAAATTGGCATGCTAATCTTTGGTCCCTGCTTCTGAAAGAAATGGGTAACTGTGATAGACCTTTCTCAAAATGTAGAATTAACATTGAGAAAATGATTTTCAGATAACGAATGTGTGCAGGCGATGACACTTTCCCACTGTTGCAAGAGCAGCCTTTGAAAAGCTTACTACATCCCACTTTACATTTGTAGTTTCCTGGATGCCTGGGGAAACCAAGGCAAGAGTATCTTGTCTGTACCCGACTCCATGGGCAGCCTGCACCTACTACAGGGTCACTAGCTGCTGAGCAGACACCATTCTGTGAGCAGCCAGAGGCAAGCCGGCCTGGGACCTTCCCTCTGCACAAACAGGAGGCAAGGACCTTGATTCACTGGGTACGTCAGGAAGAGGCACTGAGATGGCTTTCAGGAGAATGCA
>NW_006438076.1:988185-993792 GCF_000325575.1 Pteropus alecto | reverse complement strand
TGCAGGAGGGGACTGTTTATGTACAGAGCAGTACATTGAGTAGAGGCAACTTAGATGAAATAAGCTCACTGTTCAGACCACATGCTCAGCCCTGAGGATGCAGCTGGGGCTGGCTGCTTCACCTCACGGACCCCTAACCCCCATCTCCTTCCTCCAGATCAGACCCCACACTGGAGCTGCTTTCCGCTGCAACTGTAGCAAAGGCTTATGGAAAAAGGAAGCTGTTTCATGGAGGGAGACCAAAAGGAAGGTATGACTCCTGATCCAGTGTCACCCCTGAGACAATGTATCCAGTTTCTGCAACCGTAAGAGGCCAGTAACAAAGTTTAACATCCCTCTCTGTGAAAGGTAATCTTCACAGATATATCCCAAATTCCCCCAATTATTGAATACTAATTAACAGAATTTAGAGATGAGGAGAAAAACATCACCATTTTGCCTACCTCCTGAATGACAGTCTATGCTCTCTGGGAAATTTAATTATTTTTAATGTTACCTATAGTCACAAAATGTTAGTGTTCCAAGAAATCTTAGGCCATCTTCTCCAGTTAATTTATTGACCAATGAGGAAAGTGAGGTCCAGAAAAATGAAATGCTTTTCCCAAGGTCACGCAATGAACAGTTGCAAAGCCAGGGCTAGAATCCAGGCTTCCAGCCAGTGACGGCCCCCCGCCCTGAGTGGTCACGCTATATATTATGTACACAATGTTTATTTCTACTACGCTGATAGGACTCCCCTTATGATTCATGAATTCTCATTACATCCCATGCATTCAACTGGTATTTCAATGAGAGAAAACAACCTATACAGACTGTATAAAATTAACTTAAATATTAGGCAAAGAATAGCAAACAGGAAAAATGTATAAATAGTAGAAGTATGATAAGTCACACATAGAAACTTTCCCACTGAAAATCTCCTATGATGCATTTTCTGAAGGGTATTTTAAAATCAGACTCAATAACACATCTTGATTTTAAACATGAGTGATAAGTAATGAATTACCCAAGCACAAAACTGTAAATGCACAAAAATGTCATTAATTGAGAGCAGAAGTTCCTAAATATTTCAATAACACACCAGGTGTAGGACTTCCCTTGACTGACCTAGATTCTTTATTTTCCATTTGTATATTGAAAATATGTAGCTGATTGATTCTGTCATCATCTCTGAGGTTTAATGCTTAGTCTGATAAACTGATACAGAGGTTTTAACAACTAACAGTATGAGTAGGAGGTAAAGTAATGCTATAAAAAAAATCACTTCTTTCATAAGCCTCTTTAATAACACTGCTCTTTTAAAAATAGTAATAATAATAATAATAATAACATTGCCCTGTCTTTAAAACTCTCCCTACTTTCAAAGGCAAAATTCATTGAGATTCCAAACGCTCTCACATAGGTCTTGGCCTCACACTCCCTTCTCTCTTCCCTTCCTACAGTCAAGGTGTTTTTCTTCATATTTATGTAAGCCTTTCTTTCACTCCAGACTTTCAGCATTCTTTCCGTGCTGTTCTCTACATCTAAAATAATTCTATCCCTGTTCTTACGACTCTTTCACATGCTTCTGAAATATCCAAATTCTCCCTGAAGCTGACCCATGGAATTATTCTAGCCTAGAACTGCTGGAAGAAAGGACCCAACAAGCATAGAAAATATAAATAATCATCGATGCACGCAATTTCCATAAATTAAAACAATCCTCCTGTACTTTTAGCCATGGATGCACCTGGAGCACAGGGAATATATTGTGTGAGTTCTCTTGACCAGTCACCCACCCATGAGGGATTAAGAGTACTCAGAAATGATTATACAAAAAGTGGGAACAATAGATCCAAGAAGACCCACCTGGCCACCTGAGACTGGAACCCCTACCCAAGTGTAATGCTTGACCCACAGGAGGATTTTTCCAAAAGCCCATAAAATATCATTTAAATTCTTTCATTCCATTTTTTCATGATTTTCTTTTTTCCTTTCATTAGTTCATTTATACTTTCTTACTTTTTTCCTGGTATCATTCTTTTTTCTTTCTCCTCTTTTTTAGCCAAAAGCGATGTTGCAATTGAATCCACCATTCTCTTCCTTCCCTCCTAAAGAATTGGCGGCGTGTTTTCTTCCTTTTAGTTTTACCCACTTTAATGATACCAAAAAAAAAAAAAATTTTTCCCCTGTTTGATTCCAATCATAAAACTTCTCATCTTGGATAAACATTAAAATAAAACAAAAACTTTTATTGTTTTCACTTGTGTAATGATGACATTTCCCACCTACTCAAAAACTCATTTTCACACACACACACACACACACACACACACACACACATTCACATACACACATGTGGAAAGTTTACAGTTCCTCTGCAGAACTTTGCAAAGCAAAAATCAACAGCTTAGCATAGCTACCCAAAGCTACCAAGATGTTTCAGATGCTTGTAGTAAACTTGTTTGAGGTTGATTTTTAGTTGTTTCTCAAGTACTGAGAAATATTATATTATGCATCAAAAACACATTTAAAAATGTAACCCACGCTTGGTGGAAACCGCACTGCACTTGAATTGCTTAGAACTCTTAATCGGGTCCTTGTAGCTTACTTTGGATGGTCTAAATACTAAGACTAGCAATTGAGAGAAGATATTATAAAGAATATTATCATTTAAATTTAGTGGCTAAGTACTTGACCCTTCCTTATTTGCTGGGAGAGTCCCAATTTATATCTATTGTTCTGGTGAAATTAGTAATAGCATCCATTACACTCTCAAAAGTGTCACAGTTTAGATGGTAAATTATATATTCTCCCAATCTATATACACCATCAAGAACTGATATCCAATAGCCTAAAACTTTCCAATGCTACTTTGGGTCTTAAAGCACAATCTGGGCCAGTATTTTCCCATTTTCAGACTCAGAAATAAGTGCTACAAAAAAGGACAATTGAAAAAAGTGGTTGGAGCAGTAACAAGCCACATTTCTAGTGACAGGCTTGGACCCAAGCAGCAGAAACTGGAAAGCACCTGGGAAATATAATGGCGTTGTCCAAATAATCAATAAATATTTATGGCTTGAACAGCAATATTTTGAGTTTGTAAGCATGGCTCCTTGCCAATGAAATTGGATCTCTGAAACCTACACTACAGACTAATTTCTTTCTGTATCTGCATGGAGACTATAAACTACACAATTAAAAGAAAAAGCCTACACAGATACTCACAGGGCTTCAGAAAAGGAGCCAAGTAGGAATAGCCTGTTTGTGTAATTTGACAAACATCTACTGACACTATGAAAAAAGATCTTTTACCCAATTGAAAAAAGTAAAAAGTAGCTATAGACACATGACAAGATGATAGACTTGTGAATTTTCTTGGCATTCCTAACCCTGAGTTAAGAATAGCTTAACATCTCTAAGCAAAAGGAAGAACTAGCATACCGCAAACATAAAGACAAATCCCATCAGAGATTCTGTCTAAGCAAAGGAATGGGGTCAACATTTCATTCTGGAGCAGCCAAATAAAAACATGGTGACTGTATTGTTAATATACAAATTCCTCTCTGTGATGATTGTGTGTGGGCTCAAGGATGTTAATTATTCGAAGAAAATGTTCCCCACCAGGCAGTGGTACAGGAACCAACCCCTTACCCTCAGACAAGTAGCCAGGGCATCTGTTTGCTTATCTATTAGCCATGGGCTGTGGAAGGCAGGCAGGTCTGCAGGTAGAATCATGGGTTTACCTTCCCACTGGTACCAAAACAACAATGTGCCCTGACCTAAGAAATGAACTAGAAAATACTAAATTTTAGGCAGAGAAAGAAAAAAAAAAAAAAAACCATTTTCTGTGTAGACAGAAAATAGCAAATGTAGGTACCTCTGACCTTTGTACGGGCAGGAAAATCAAACTGCAACTATTTTAAGAAAATGAACGCATTGCTAATCTGTGTCTCTCGTCACCCAGATCGTGAGATGATATTCAGAGCAGTGTCCATGGTGAAAAAGGTAAAACAAGCAGAATCAAGAGGCTCCGGGAAGGTTGTGACCTTGGAAGTGAACACAATCACCTCCCCACCTGTAAGAGAGTGAAGTACATTTGGAAGACACTAGAAAAAACAAGAACCCTGGTTCTCTGCTTGGTGATCTGAAGCAAACATTGCCCTCACGTTCCAGCATCTTCCTAAAGCAGCACACCTGACTGCCAGGCCTGGAGACTGAGCGCATGAACGTGCCTTTTCTCTAAGCTCAGAGGAGTTGTGCAGGGTGGCTGGGAGCCCCTGCACCTCTTCAACCCCAAAAGCACCAACCATCATGGCCTTGTCGTATGTAGCTCTTTTAATTACCAGAGTTTCTATGAATAACAGTGCTTTTACTTTAAGCATAAAATGCCTGAAACAGCTCATCAGTTTGTAATTTCTTAACATTGCGGCCTCGGGCAAATTATGCATCTCTCTGAATATCATTTTCCCCATCTGAAAATTAGATAAAATAAGATCTGCCACCGCCCCAGAGTTAGTATGGAGTGTAACAGCACTATTTTATGTGAAAGTGACAAGTACATAATGCAGGTTCTATATATGTTTCGAGTAGACCCCTATCACTGATGAATGCAAGAATCTACCTTCAATGAAAACTCATGGAATGCCACCACAGCCTTGGGTCACTCCTTCCATAAACCAGAGGTGTCTTATTATGCTGTCGATGAAGACTTAGTAGAGTTATCTGTACTCTTAGAAATAGGGATCCTTGCTTTCCTGAAAAATCCTGACCTACACTAACCAGCTCTGGGTTTGTAGAGATTCTGATGTAGTCCAGAGCAAGCTGGACTGTGGGAGGCTGACCACCGCTGGTTTGTCTCGTAGAGAGAGGTGATCTCCTACAGGGTGGTCTGGTCTCTTTAAGGAAGAAAAAAAGTTACACGGACCCAAAAAAAAAAAAAAAACCCAGCAATACAAACCAACCAAAAATGCCAGGAATGCAAGCTCTGCCAACCAAATAAATAAATAAAATGTGAGATACTTTATAACTGGACATGATGCATTTCTCAACTCTGCATAATTGAAGCACTCTACTTTTCCATCAACTATGCAACTATCCCCCTGGCTCTTAGTCTTCTTGGTAGCCTTTTTTGCTCTGAAGTAGCACTGACAACCTGATCCAAAGTAACTAACTGACCCCTGTGCCTTTAGCTCTGACTGCTGGGACACCTCAAGATACTCTAACACTCGGAAAGTTATCCATCTCAGTGTTCGCTCTCTGGAGCACAGAATGGAGCTTCATTCACATGAGATCTCCACTAAGCAGGTGAAAAAGTCATCTTCAACTTAATCTTCTCATAAGTAAAGAGGAGCATAATACAGTGGCAGCCCCTATTAAACATTACAAGGGCCCCTGAAAATTCCATTTTTGTTGACTTGTTTTCCAGTTAACTATTAAATAGAATGTATTATGGGTCAAGTACAGTTTAAAGATTTTTCACACATTAATAGATTTATTCTCCTATCGACTTATGAGGTTGAACGATTATTATACTACAGTTATTTTATAGGTGCGAGAGTTGAGCACAGAGACATTAAGTAATTTGTCCAAAATTACGCAGTTAGCAAGTGGCAGGGCTGGGATTCA
>NW_006438076.1:985216-988157 GCF_000325575.1 Pteropus alecto | reverse complement strand
TAGGCAATTTCGCCACTAATGGAGCATGGTCCATGAGGGTCTGTGAGCGCAGTGAATGAGCGATCCTAATAGCCTGGACAGCTCTACCCTCCTTTCTTGTCCACATTGATGAAGACACAAAGATTGACAAAAGGTTCTGGGGAGAGAAAAGAAGCTTTTTCCTCTCTCTAAGGGCAATACAGATGCCGATGGATGGGCATACTCTGCTGGGATGGGAGTGGGGCTAACCTTTTCGTTCTTGTAAAAGAGCTAACATCCACAATTAGAAGTCTTGTTCTTCTTTGGGCATTATGCTCACCTCACCAGGAAGGTGGAGTGGGAAGGAGAGGAAAAATTAAGCGGCTTGGGAATGTATTTGCTTTGGCACCCAGCCTCCACCCCTTTGAAGCAAGCTCCACACAGGGAGGGAACTCCATGGACACTCAATAGCTTTGTTTGTTTTAGCCCATTTAAGATCTGAGAACCCTGCAGTCTGCATATTGTAATCAACATGGTATATCCCACTTTACACTTACAAGAAAAATTCAATTCCAATGTTATTTCAAACTATGTATATGTTAATTTGGTACTTAAAGATGTCAAAAATCCTGTGAGGTCTCTATCTAGAATAAAGGTTCTTGATCAGGTCCAATTCACAAAGACATGCAAATAATCCAGGGCTCCTGTTTCTACATCCCACCTCCCCTCTGTCTCTCTTTGGCTCTCACATAATGCGGGAACAGGAGGGGGACCTAGTTTTATTATTTCAGATCCCAAACTAGTTGTCTCCACACATAAGAAACTAAACAACACAAAGAATCACTCTGACAAATATTTAAGTCACAGCTGTGGACACAAAGCCATGCTACGAGAAGTTAAACTTTAAACACATGTCCTGTATGGTCGGATGGGCAAGGCAAATCCCCACTTAGCAAGTGTCTTCTCCCACAACAAAAGCAGGCAGCCTGGCCAATGTTTTTTCCATACTTGCACCTGCAAGTTTAAGTCGCAACTGAAGTTTTTTCACTGAGCTTTTCAAAGGTAACTTGCAGTCTTACTCAAGGTAGCGTACACTGAGAAGTTAGAAACAGGGATTCATTTTACTTCAGTCCCTGGCCACTAAATATTTTTAGGCAAGTGACTTACCTTCTCTGTACTTCTATTTCCCTCTTTCCTCTCTGAGGTATAGGTATGATATTCACATATATGCTACTAAACACCCAGAAAAATTAACTAAAACTTAGTTATTATATTCTGTATATTTTTAACTTTCTCCCTTTATTTTCCCCAAGATAATGCCAGAAATCAAATCTCATTACAATGAATGGCAGAAGACTGCCCACTTTCTTTTACCAGTTGAAATTTTATCTTATTGAAGGCTGCTTACAAAACACATGATCAGTGGCTTGTAAACCTTGTTTTATAAAGAGAGGTACATAAAAGCACTTATAACTGGTGTGGCTGTAGCAATAGGCCTCACTCAACCCATTTTATGGATGGAAAAGCTAAGGGAAGTGACATGCCCAGGGTTTCTTTTTATCAATAACCAAAATAACAGTATAATATACATAAAATCTCCAATATTTAACATTTAATTACCTCCTCCCAAAAAAAAAAAATTGCTTCGGCTGTTTACTGTGATCTAAAACATGTGTTGCCAGGGACTCTTTTTCATTCCTAGCACACAGGATCCATTGTAGGTGTGTGGACTGACATATCTATACGATATTTCCCAGATGACCCAATCTGTCTCTTCTCTATGAACGCACACATAAACAAGCCATTCTGAAGGAAAAGACCTATTAGTTGAGTTTATATCTCTGCTGGGAACTATCCTTTCATTTCTTGTATATATGGTTTGAATCAGTTGTGACTAACGGAATTTATTCTGGCTGCCTTAAACACCCAAATGCAACAGTCAGAGCGACATCATTCTTGAATTGTAGCTCTAAGTGCCTGAAATGTCTCTAGTGAATCTAGTGTATCTACACATTGCTCTGACTATCCATCCTCATCCTTATGACAACAAACAGGCTTAGACTTCTTTGTACACTTCCCAGGGACCAAGACTAAGGTTGAATATTAGGGAGTCTAAAAGAAGAGGACATGACCATGTCTTCATTAATATTTCTGAAAGACCTCCAAATGACAAAACATCGGCTTGGCTTGTGTTGAAAGTTTAAGCAGATTTAGAAAGAGTTAAAATAAGCGACTAATTATGGCAGAGGCAAAGAAGTGTTAGCCACAGGGAACAGCAGCTTAACACTGAAAATCAGATACAACACAGCAGCATGTTAAAGCAAGTATTTTCCAGAAAGCATCACTTTCTCTCTGTATCTCTCTATATACCTTTATCTCCAAAATCATTAACTTTTAAGGAGAGCTGGCAGTTCCCTATGCTAAAAGAAAGCATCTCTTCTTAATCTGCATTTATTTCAAAAATTCTGAAGAATCAGACTCCATTAAACTACTTAACACCAAAAGTGTGCCTAAGACAAAATTTCTTTCCTATCCCTTTCTTCCTCAAATCAAAGAGGAGGATGACACTACCAACCAAAGACCCAAAGTCACATTTGGTGTTGGGATGTTTCCCTGCTTCTAACACATCTTTAGTACCAGAGGACAAATTCACAGCAGATTAGAAAGATGGATAAAGTGAGTAATCTGCATGAATAGAATTGGGGTGTTTCCTGAAGTTAAGATGATCATTTATTTCAGTTCTCCTCCCATCTCCTTGTCCTCGACCCAGAAAAGAGGAGCTAGAAAGCAAAAGGACATGTGACAGAGGAGCTCAAGAAGCCAAGACATTAGAAAATGTTCTTGAAAGCCCACCAGTTAGGCATCGTTTGGCTCTTACTATCCACGGCCCTCCATCCATCTCCAATTCTAGGGGATGTAGGGTCAGGGGAATGATGTCCTCTGCTGCGGTGTCCATCCCCACAGCGCTAAGGAATGACGCCAG